>NC_087208.1:71204125-71266625 GCF_015104395.2 Macrobrachium nipponense | reverse complement strand
GCATGATTCAGTAGCAAAACCCCTCCACTGGAGCCTGTGCAAGAAACACCAGCTACCTTGCAGTAATAAGTGGTAAGAGCACCAACCTGAAGGAGTGATAGAAAACGATCAGGCAAAGATCCTCTGGGACTATGGTATCAGAACAGATAGGGTGATACGTGCAAATAGACCAGACTTGACGTTGATTGACAAAATCAAGAAGAAAGTATCACTTATTGATGTCGCAATACCATGGGACACCAGAGTTGAAGAGAAAGAAAGGGAAAAAATGGATAAGTATCAAGACTTGAAAATAGAAATAAGAAGGATATGGGATATGCCAGTGGAAATTGTACCCATAATCATAGGAGCACTAGGCACAATCCCAAGATCCCTGAAAAGGAATCTGGGAAAACTAGAGGCTGAAGTAGCTCCAGGACTCATGCAGAAGAGTGTGATCCTAGAAACGGCGCACATAGTAAGAAAAGTGATGGACTCCTAAGGAGGGAGGATGCAACCCGGAACCCCACACTATAAATACCACCCAGTCGAATTGGAGGACTGTGATAGACAAAAAATAATAATAACAACAATAATAATAATAATAATAATAAATCGAACTCTGTAATACAAAAAAAATGAGAGAACATTCAAAAGTCGCCAGAGTAAGGTGAAGGCAATTGCCCATTATATTTGAGAGCAGAACGAGCTGCCTCACAAACCGCATTATATTCAGACACACTTGGCAGAACTTCTGGCATTTAACAGGAATGAGAAGGCGAATGCAAAAGAAAAAATGATAAAACAGCTCTAGAGAAATCCTGTGGTCGGGGCTGAAACCAACGAACTTCTTATGAAGACGAGGTGCCCATAATGAATTAATGTGTTGGAATTGCGAGTTCGCTTGCGAGTGCGCGCGTGCACACACACTTACACACACACACACACACACACACACACATAAATATATATATATATATATATATATATATATATATATATATATATCATATATATATATATATATATATATATATATATATATGCTCAGTAAAGGACCGTTTGGTCGGAAGATCTCGCAGCGCTCCATTGTTTCACTTTCCTGCGTGGCTTCTACCATTAATTTATATAATTCATCACGTTCCAAACTTTCGTGATTCAGTTATATATATAATATATATAATATATATATATATATATATATATATACATAAATACAAATAAGCATATATTATATATATATATATATATATATATATATATATATATATATATAAATATATATACCAGCATGGACTACATAACCCAGATCAGATCAGAGTAGCGTCACACACACAAAAGACATCACCTGAAATATGTAAGAAATTTACTGACCTAGTTATACGACATGACAAACGCACAAACAAGAAAACACACACAAAATAAAAAATTCGTTGGATACATGTAAAGAATGCATGCAGACGAACGCACGCTCACTTGCTCACACACACAACACAACACCAACACAACAACACACACCACACTCGCTACACACTGCTTATCATTCTTAACTCGTAAAATCGGGAAACGACGCATAAAGGCGGCCTAGAATCTGCCTCTTGAATTCGCAAGCAAGATGTGAGAAATGTCCTTCTTTACGAAGGCCTAATAAGATGATTATTCTCCTGCAAGGGCCCTGAATTGGCTGGGTCGAATGTATCCTTTAAAACTGAACGTTACAAGCCACCAAAAAAAGGGTCTCTCATCATCAGAGGAAAACGAGTGGAAAAAGGAGGTCAGTACGAGATGGAAAACAATTACCAATTCTACTCCATTCTGTGGAAACTTTCTCTCAGTGAATTAATGACTTGATCAATATGAAAATGAATTCATATTGCCTATTTGAATTTTCTGGTTTCCAAATCTAAAAGGAAGAAAGACGGTGGAAAAAAGTGACATAGGAAACTAAAGAATGAGAGGGGATTATGTTCACGGTCCGTCAATTTTTTTTTATTTATTTATTTATTTATTTTTTTTTTTAAGTAGATGCCGATGGAACGACCACCCAAAAAGACTCTTCCCTGAGGCCACAAACGAAGGGAAGAAAATACCTTCATGGGCAGTAACACAACCACGGAAGGGATATGAGAAAAACAGTAGGCTGATAAAGTTTTAAATCACGGACATAGATAATCAGGATAAAGGTTTGTCATCATGCTGAACCTAATTTAATATGATCCTCTGAAGATAGTGGAACATCAAGTAGTGCTAACTAGAAGATAGAAAGCACTAATACAGATACACAAGCATACACACACACACACACACACACACATATATATATATATACTATATACATGTGTACGTGTCTGTGTAACATCTGGATATCTTAAATTCCTCCATCTGCCACAGTGATCACCCGAAATCAAGAAAAACAGCCGTTCGCGCGTACAAAACATAAATGAATGAAAGATCTTAACAACGTATTAAAGTTGTCTGTTCTCAGTCTCCTCCTGAACCATTTCTCTAAAAAGCGCCGTTCTTGGAGGAGCCGGCTGCTATTTCATTTTCCTCTTCATTTGCATTCATGGTTGGGGAAAGAATGCTTGGCATGCATGCAACACAAGGCTGAAGGAAAAAGATAATTTTTTTCGTATGCAGTCTGAGAAGTGGAAAGAGCAATGTGCGAAGAGAGAGAGAGAGAGAGAGAGAGAGAGAGAGAGAGAGAGAGAGAGCTTCACAGCCGGGCGCCAGCCTGTTACAGTAAGAGATAGTTTCTTTAACATGCCATAACCGCATTTCAACTTTTTTTATCATCCAGGCTGGTTAGAGCGCCCAACACTACCTGAATAATTATTCGTGCTAACTATTCCCAATTAGGCTGACTCGGCTGTGGAAATGTTAGCGGTTCACATCTTTATAGAAGCAGTTTTACAGTCACTTCTGACGAACGAATGAGTGCCACGGAAAAAGTCTTTTTGGTTGGGTTTCGCCACAAGACTTTTGAGGAACATTTTAGACATCGGATGAAAGACGATGATAACTTCTCAAAGTCATTAGTCAAATTAATTAAAAAAAAAAAAAAATTCTCCATCTCACCTGGCTTGCAGTCATTTTTTTTTTTTTAACTTTTTGAACATGCAATGGCGTCATTGGTTATAGAAAACTGTTAATTGGAATTGATGGAAAAAATCAGTGATGTAAAAATATATAAAATTTACATTTTATCCTTCATTTTATTCTTTTATTATCGCTTACAATAGACGGCTAAGTTTTGTTGAAAAATGTATTAACGCTCTCCTAATTTCCGCACTGTCTAATCTCTCAAGGTTTCGAGAGCGGATGTCCAAAGCCCTGGATCCAGCCCCTTCTCATAAGGACATCAAAACGAAATGTTTGTTTGTTTGTATGGTGCTTTTACGTTGCTTGGAACCAGTGGTTATTCAGCAACGGGACCAACGGCTTTACGTGACTTCCGAACCACGCCGAGAGTGAACTTCTATCACCAGAAATACACATCTTTCACTCCTCAATGGAATGGTCGAGAATCGAACCCGCGACCACCGAGGTGGGACGCTAATACCATACCAACCACGCCAAATGAAACCGTGAGGATGAACGTGTTCTTTTAAAAGCTGCTGAATATTGCAACTTGCCTTTTGAGTCTTGTGGGCGGCAACAAATCACAATGAGACCCGAAGAGTGAACAGAGTGAGAGAGTAATATACGTACAGTCTTGCATAATATGACGAGTTTCTTAGATTCTCGAGCAGAGCAGGGGAATTAAATTGACTCCCGGAGTTCCCGAAGATTACACTGTGCGTACATTCATTGCCTCATATATTGTCACCTGTTAGAGCTGTTGTGCCTGCCTCATGAAGCCTGAGAGAGATGTGCAACTGTTGCTTCGCCACTCTGTTACAGTTATATATATATATATATATATATATATATATATATATTATATATATATATATATATATATATATATATATGTTTAGAGAGAGGAGAGAGAGAGAGAGAGAGAGAAGAGACGAGAGAGAGAGAGAGAGAGAGAGATTCCCGCAGACTAGACAAATGTTATTTATATCGGTAACGATAATAAGTAACCAATTAATACTTTAATCAATCTTTAATAAAACAAAACACTTACCAGTCACAGATATAAATGAATAAATCTATGCTCATGAATTCGACAACCAAGAACTGATAAAAAAAAAAATAATTACACCAACCACTTCAATAAACACTACTACTGCCAAGCGACAAAATAGGTAACCTATTTGAAATCATCGGCCCAATACTTATGGGAACAAGGTCATTAATTATTATTTTGCGTTGCTTCGATTTACAAATAAAATGTACTGCGAGGGACATGATTTGGGTACCACATCAAAGCAGTGGTCTACATACCCTGAAGTCTTTCGCTTCTCTCTGAATTCGTTTGTATGGTGTTTTTACGTTGCAGGGAACCAGTGGTTATTCAGCAACGGGACTAACGGCTTGACGTGACTTCCGAACCACGTCGAGAGTGAACTTCTTCTATCACCAGAAATACACATCTCTGACACCACAATGGAATGCTCGAGAATCAAACTCGAGGTGGTAGTCCAAGACCAAACCGATCACGCCACTGAGGCGCTCTCTTTCTCTCTGAAGGAGGCCAATGTGTTTAAGCCTTGTTCACACTCTGCCCCACAAGACGGCAAGCACTGCGGTCTTTGAATGCAAAGCAAACGCGGATGAATGTCCTCACGACAAATGCCGAGCAACTCACTTTGCTGGAGTTCTCTTCACAGCACAGTCTCGAAAGGCGTCTTGGGCGGCTGGCAATCATTATCGCTTTTGTGAAGTGTGGTGGTTTTATGCTCTTGCAAGAGAAGCGTTGGAGAAAAATGAAAATAGAGCACAAAAAGGGCAGTTTTGAACAAATTCTGAGCAAACTAATGTTTGAAAATAAATGTGACATTCGAAATAACACTCTAAAGCCGTCAATTGCATTCCAATCAGGACGGCGGAAGGTACACTGACTCCCATTCATCAGTTTTAGGCATCTGGGGAGACAAACATTGACAACAACTGAATATACAAATATACACAAGAAATGCTGAAACTGACATGAAGATAATTAAACTCTATAGCATAACAGTCCCATCTTTTATAATACCAATTACAACTGGCAATAAAGCTTAGTAGTTTGGTCACAACGTGGTCCTCAGGCCATCAGAGTGAATAGCCAAACAAACAAATTCTCTTATCTACCAACATCTGATAGATAAATATTACTGGGGGGGGGGGCGTTTCAGGGCAGTGGCGTGTCATGGTAGATAAAGATGGCATTATAAAAACAGAAGAAAAAACGAATATATATCTCGAGCGCTTTGTCCATGGCTGTTCTCATTTCCTTTCGAATGAAACGGTAAATGGCCTTCACTACTCAGAGATAAGAGAGTGAGGAAATAAGTTGGAGAATTGCCATTCATTTCCTTGAGAAATTCTCTCTCTCTCTTTTGCAAACACACATGCATATATATATATATATATATATATATATATATAATATATATATAGTATATATATATATAAATTGATTTACAGACCAAAGGACTCATTTTTATTTTCCTGTGGTATTATATGCAGTATATATATTTACATATATAACATATGAAATGTGTATATTATTATTATATATATTATATATATATATATATATATTATATATAGTATACTGAAGAGCTAAATGGATATAATAGTAATCATTAGTACTTAGCGCTTTCGAGTATCTAATATATATATTTCTCCAGGATAACATCTATATATATATATATATATATATATATATATATATATATATATATATATATATATATATATAAAAATATATAAATATATATATATATATATATATATATAAATATATATATATATATATATATATATATATATATATATATATATATATATATATATATATATATATATATATATATATATGGATTTTTGTCACACGCACACACCTTTTTGATATTGACAAGTATTAAGTCACTAATGTCGAAATCAATACATATTTTATACCTTAGTAATAACTTGCACCCGAAAGGGGCTTTGTAACTAACAAGTGCATCTGCCCTCAGTCTGCTGTTCATCTTCTGTACCCAAAAGAAGAAGAACTAGGTTCGAATCTTGGCAGGGGCAGATGCCCTTCTCAGTTATAATTCCCTTCTTCAACCTATTAATTTTTTTACTGCGTCCTTAAAGAATTGATGGACTGATTGATTATGACCTTGCGTTACTAAAGTCTGGAAATTAATAATATTTGGTTCCATATGAAGCATGAAGCACTAATGGGAACACACTTGGCTGAAAGCACCAGTTCGTTAAAGTAGGTTGAAGAGGACGATGAAGAACGAGAGATTTTTTTTTAATCAGGAATTTCGCTTCCTGAAATGTCCAAGGACCTCTTATTTAGAGGCTTCATAGTAGGATAATGGGGATTCGCAATGATCAAGGGATGTTTTATGTATGTATGTATGTTGTATGTATGTATGTATGTATGTATGTATTATATATGTATATATATATATATATATATATATATATATATATATATATATATATATATATATATATATTGTAGGAAGCCCACTAAAATTTGGGAAAAATTGAAAGTTTTTTTTTTTTTTATTTAAGCTTTCGGAGAGTACATTCTCTCCCTCTTTTTGAAAGAGGGAGAGAATGTGCTCTCCGAAAGCTTAAATAAAAGACTTTCAATTTTTTTCCAAATTTTAGTGGGCTTCCTACAACATATTAGAACACGGATACAGTGTTTAACTTTGCTATATATATATATATATATATATATATATATATATATATATATATATATATACTATACATTCATGTATATATACATTTTCTTTAACTATATACCTTGACTCTAAAGGCTGTTGGAGTACGCCTACTTGCTTAGGTCAACAGAGGCACAGTATATTTCCAAGTGAATATATATATATATATATATATATATACGTATGTATGTATGTATGGATGTAACCTGAGCTTTGTGAGCATCGTGGGAGTACGAAAAGAAAAAAAAAAAAATACACTTCCCCGAGTATATTGCTAAAGCAACGCATGTCTATTCAGACCGGCGACCATCTTCTCTCAAAGTGTATTTCCGACTGATGAAATATCTAAGAAGACTTAACCCTGTCTATTTGCGATAAGACTCGCAGCCAAAAAACAGTGACGGACGACGAGACGGGCGATATTCCTTCATGCTTATCTGTGTGCATGATGATCTACCTCTGTTCCAAGTGCGACTGAAATATCGGAGGCCGTGCGCGATGGGATCCGATTCCGATGACAAGATATGCGTGACAGACAAACTCACGGAAAAAGGGGAAAAAAACTGCGAGCATTCATACTACTTATCAACGAGCTTGATGGGGGCCACTCGCTGCGCTGGAACCCGGAGCCGCCTCGTCATGTCTCGCATACCCTCCCGATGCCCTATACCAACCCAGGCCCCACCTGGGGCGAGCAAACAAGTTTGCAGGAGGAAGTTGGGTGTTCCATGTACCCCTACCCTCTCGATCCCCATCCCCACCCCAACACACAAACAAAAAAGATGCACTCGGATTTTATTATTATAGTAGATGAAAACCAATCAATGATGGAAACATCAAAAGTGTAATTAATCATACCCTGTTGCTCGGTGTAGTACGGACATCAATCTAAAACCAACCTGAAACGAAAACAAAATTGCATTTAGTTTTTAACAACAATTCCAAAAATATGAAAGTACAATATTATTACACTGAGCTCACATCAAGTGGAAGACATCACAGAGGCTGTTAACTTGCCAAGCATAACACTAAAATTTAGCGATAAATGTGTATTTGGTTTTGTTAAAGGTTATATTGGGTACAACTGCAAGTCAGCATCTCCACCTAATAAAATACTTGAGACTATAAAAAATAACATTACTAATAATACTAACGATAATAATAACATCAACAACAATACCAAATAAAATAACTGTATCACTGCGGATTCCGTGACAGCAAACTGGCTGAAACGAAATCAACACGGCCAGAAAATAATTCGACAAATACATAAATATTCAAAAGAACTCGAACATACCGATAAGCAAATAAAGGCTCTGCGGAATCCGAAGCATTAAACAATTAAATATTAAATAAGATAGATAAATAAGAGATAAATAAAAACAGAATAATAGAGGTAGTCAACATGAGAGGATTTCACAGGATCACGGAAAGATGAAATTCATCTTGCAAAATATATTATGACTCCAATGCTCTCTCTCTCTCTCTCTCTCATTGGACTTTCACGAGGCCAAATCAAATCTCCTCTCTCTCTCTCCTCTCTCTCTCTCTCTCTCTCTCCACATTCTTCTTTAGTGACCATTTTAAATGTGGACTAACCTACCAAAATAGTCGCTTGTCTTGTTCCAGGGAATATTTGAAATTCATGGGATTTCACGAAATCCCTGGGGAATATGTGAAATGACCAATCGCTTGGGAACATTAGCACTGTTTCGCCGTGTTTAGTACTAGCCCCTGGAGATTCAAATGTATTTCGCCGTGTTTAGTACTAGCCCCTGGGGATTCAAATGTATTTCGCCGTGTTTAGTACTAGCCCCTGGGGATTCAAATGTATTTCTTGCCGTGTTTAGTACTAGCCCCTGGGGATTCAAATGTATTTCTTGCCGTGTTTAGTACTAGCCCCTGGGGATTCAAATGTATTTCGCCGTGTTCAGTACTAGCCCATGGTGGATCAAATGTCCCTAAGTGGATTTGATCCCCCAGGGGCTAGTATTAAACATGGCGAAACACATTTGACTCCCAAGGGACTAGTACCAAAACACGGCGAAACAGTGTACACGAATCACTATTTCGACCACTTTAGTACTAGCCCTCTGGAATCAAATGTTGCTAAGCGAATTGGTTATTTCATATAATGCCCTAGGGATTGCGTGAAATCCCTGAACTTCACATATTCCCTGTAACACACACACACATATATATAATATAAAAAAGTGGCAAAGAATTGTCTCATCCCGTAAAGACTAACCACATGAACAGAGCAGAATTTTCCCTATAAAATTACATCTTTATTTCAGGAAACAGAGAAAACTTGAACTATAACTATCGCAATAATTTCACATGAATCTAATGAGTCTCTCCTTTACACAAACGTTGAACATTTCTTTACTTCTATAATCTTAACATGGGACTATTTTCTGAAATAACCCGCTGACTAATGCGGTATAACTGAACAAGATGAAACACTTCATTACCAGTCTCTTCTTTTGTCTTCACCTTCCCGAAGAGAATATATTATATAATTTTATCACATGACCGTGACATTTTATACACAAACATGAAGCTAGAAATGTCATTTAATACCCAATTCGCGCCTCAGTACAACCAACGACTTCCAGTCCACTAGAAGTCGTCGTCTGTTGTCAATCCCCTTCTGGGATATTCCCGAGGTAGCGCGAACTGGGTATTCAACGACATTTCTAGCTTCATGTTTGTGTACACATACACACACATATATATACATAACACACGCACACACACACATATATGTATGTATATATATAATATATATATATATATATATATATATATATATATATATATATATATACATATATGAAACGAAACACTTTTGTGGATCCTGAACGATGTCGACTTTATTGCTAACTTAGCAAAGCAGTCGACTTAGCAATGCAAATCTGCAATCGTGCTTCATTCCTCCCCTGTGATGTTCCATATATAAAAATCACATGCATACACATACATATATATGTATATATACATATATATAATATCCTCTGTTAAAAGCGACGACACCCATAGATTAGTGGTTGAAAAATCTATCGGCTAAAGAGTAAATAAATGGATCAGACGAGAAGCGTTAATTGAAAGTAGTAGATGCCACATTCACATGAGCGTTATGGATATTTCATATATACATATACATATACACATTATATATATGTATATATATAATATAATTAATTTCATACTGTATGTTCTCTATATTTCTTAAGACATTTCTTTCTTCTTCAGTGCATGTTGGAAAATAAAGTAGTAATTAACTTTTTTTCGTTCAATTTGTCCCAACGTTTCTACATATGTTGCTCAAATACTCTCACCAACTGAATGAATATGATGCTACAGGGAGATACTTCCCAATAATGATAAAGATGCTCTAGTGACTGGCCGAACGCACTGACCAGTGAACGGGCCGCTAGCAGGGACGCTGCAGAGCACAGAGCACAGAGCACAGAGCACAGAGCAAAGAGCACAGAGCAAATGGTGCCCACGATGATAAATTCCAAGTGGCAATTGAAAGAGGGACTATGTTAATGCACTGAATAATACATAAACCTTCTAGGTATTCAAGATAGGTGAATGGCTCTACCCGCCCCCACAAACGCCCATTTAGACACACATACACACAAACACACATATATATGCGAAACCGATTCACGAAAATATGGAACGTGATGAATATATAAATAAAGGCAAATTCCACGAATGAAAGAGAAACAATGCAGTTTTGCAAGGCCTTTCCACTCCTTGTCTGCTAAGTAAAACACAAGAAAGGTCTTGCAGAATTCCATTGGTTCCCTTTCCTTCGTAGAAGTTTATAATAATATAATATATATATATATATATATATATATATATATATATATATATATATATATAAATATATAATATATATATATATATATATATATATATATATATAATTTATAGGATAGTTACCTAACATAAACGTTGTAATAAAACTTATTACACCTTAGCAAAACACTTTAAAAACGGAATATCACAAGGCCCCCAAAAAAGGTCTTTTACCTCTATTGTTCTAAATCCAGTGTGGCAAGCAAGGTCTGATAACCCATTCAAAGGCTATCACACCAGTTCCTCAAATAAAAATGAAACCACAAACGCTATCAAAACGTTTCTCTAAAGAAAAGATAATTCAAATATAAACCCACACACACACACACACACGCATACACACAGGTCATTCAACTCCTCCCGTTCAACACTCACAGCCAAGAGAGAGAGAGAGAGAGAGAGAGAGAGAGAGAGAATGGGGGTAATTTCCATTGCGTCACCTTATTGCCTTACATAAACATCGTTAAATGTCCAATTAACTGTGTTATTAACATCAAGAGATGAGTAAATCTTCACTTATTGGAGTGGTCTTAGTTCATAGGTGAAGTCCTACTTCAAGGGGGGGGGGGGGGGCGCAAATGATAGCTGAGAAAAAAATAAAAAATAAAAAATAAAACAGGGAAGGGCAATCTCTTCTCAAATGTGAAAAGGCGGCATCCCTATTTCACAATGGCTAAAGCTCAATGCAAAGACAGCAGTATTCATTCAGAAAAGGGAAGCCTTAGTCCAAAATCATCCGTAATTACTCATTTAATCTGTGGAGTCCCAAATAAAAGCGAAAAGTCTTCATCTGAGAGGAGTTGAGCTTTAAGTCAAATGAGCAAAATCTTGGTTCAAAAATGCCAAGTTGATTTTTGGTCTTCATTCAAAAATTAAATGTTTGCACTGTAAAAATAATTGAACTTTTCGTGTCAAAGGCTGAGGACAAACCTCTTAACTTCTGCTTCGAAAAATGATTTCAAATGATATAGGATAAATGAAGGTCGACGGCCGATTATGTAATAAGCATCCGCGTGGGCAGAGGTTCAAAATACCTCGTCAACTACCGCGAGCAATTCTCTTAAAAACAGAGCAATTTTGTTTTGCTCATCACTTCGAGATGCTGCCTTCCCATTCGCCTTCCGCTGCTTCCGTTCTTAGGGCAGAGACAGGGTCGTAAGAACGAGAGTGGAGGGCCAATCGGAGAAGAAACGACACGTCGACACACATGCCCACGTTGAAGAATGTTGAAGGTGTTTTCCGCACTGTACTACGTACGGCCAACATAATATATCAGACAAATATGAAAACACGGTGAAGGATTTATCCTCACGAAGGAGAGGAGCAAAAATGGGGGAAAATAATAAAGGCACGAATATTATGATACAATAATGCAAATAACAGAAGAAAAAAAATAATCGTCTGCTTAATAAAAACGTGATCAGGCACTTATCTTTAAAAGACCGAAAAACTAATAAACCGACTTTATATACTATGCGCCAGTCTAACTATGTAGATTCTATGGATGTGCATCTTTGCCATCATCATTGAAAAAATAATAAATACAAAACCAACAGAAACTAAATTAAATTTCATATCTCAGCTTGCCTCTATTGCCCAGCTCTGGAACTCCAGCGCTCTCATAACACTGATTCGAGAGCTGTGTACACAGAGCAACCCACATTCATCACCTCTCAACCGAATACCGGTTCTCCCAGCATCCTCCTCCTCCATAGCATTGGCCTCCTGTATAGGATTTCTTTGCGAGAGGAGCAGATACCTAACACGGAGCGACGGGTCCAGTGAGGGCCGGTCAAGGGGGCTAGTCCTTATCTTGACTATTTGGTGTTGGGTCACGCCGTCTAGTCCGTCAATTCAGTGTTATGCTAATGATGCAATGATCGAGTAGTTTCCTGTCGGCTTCTTTCACTCCCAGGAGAAAAAGGAAGACAGATTACAATATATATAAAAGGTATACTATAGATATCATATATATATATATATATATATATTATATATATTATATTATATTCTATATATATATATATATATAGTCAGGGTAAATATCAATGGAAATAAAACACCCAAGGATAGAAATATTTTCTGGTAACAAAACCTGTATTTCGCAACTTTGCGGTTTCATTTGCACCAGTTTCGGAAAACTGGTGCAAATGAAATTGAGTTTGTGGCAGAGTTACGGGCAGCCTTACTCAGGCAAAATTAGTCAGAATAGTCATGCACGTTCGTGTGATTCTCAACGACATTAAACGGTCTTAAAAATGCTGTGGGATAATAATAATAGTCTTAGAAATGCTACGGAATTGTAATATACTCGGGGCATGCTCGTGCGATAACGCCTTCACCTGGAGCATCGTACCAGGAAAGAGAGAGAGAGAGAGAGAGAGAGAGGAGAGAGAGAGAGAGAGAGAGAGAGATTTTGACCCTTACACTGCAATACTTTCAACGTTTGGAAAAGGAGAAAAAAAAAAATAATAAAATACAAGTTTTTGCTGCAACCTGATCTCTCGCTGAGAAGAAAAAAGTGGAAATTAATCTTCCATAAACCGGCAACTCAACGCTCTGCGACCACTCTAACCTGAATGTACCCATACATACATACATCTATCTACCTATATACATACATATATACATTATATATATATAAAGTATATATATACATATATATATATAATATATATATATATATATATGCAGAGTACTCTATATTTCTATTAAACTTCTTACTCTGCAGATCCACAGAGTATTCACCCACAATTACCATCAAAGAAAATAAAATGGTACTGAAGCGACAATCACTATTGCAGATTGCCGAACAGACGAAACCGACTCCTGAATTCCCTGCGGATTAGCAAACTGTTCATATGCGAAAAAAAATGACAGATGAATAACAGTACTGACATTCCCAATAAAAAAAAAAAGCTTAACCATATATTTGATATTTTTCTTTATAAAATAGAGGTAGTCTACAAGTAAGGAACCCTTGTTTACACCTGACTTGCCCAGTCCTGGCTACCTGCTCTCAGGTTGATGCAGATCCCTTGTTACGAGCCTTCGTGACGGCACGTCAAGTTGCTAGGGTTGGAACTAGACGTTTCGACCCTTTCTAACATAGCTGTCACTTTTGACAAAAAAGGGCGCACTACATAAAAAAAACCAATTCAACAGTCACAAGAGAACACATGCACGAAAGACTTGACACACCAATTAGCGTAACCTAAGAGTAGACAGCAGGACTCGCTCACATACATCATAACCAAACCATACTTGCTCTTCCGATACCATCTATCATACAAAACAAGAAATACAATCTAGCTAGTTCTACACACCGAAGCCTTATTTATCTGTTAGAAGGCTTATCATCGCATTATTTTCTTTGAAGCCGCCCATTATATAATAGGGAGAAGAGTATTGGTGGTTTGGATAACCATAAACAAATATAAACTTCGACGCAGTCAAGTTTTCTGTTAGGCCGCTACGGCTTACAATCATGGCCACCCAAAATAAATCTATCTTTCGATGGTCTCGGTATAATGCTGTAAGAGCCGCGGTCCATGAAACTTTAAGCACGGCCCGGCGAAGGCTATCCTATATCGTTGCCAAAAGCACGATTATGGCTAACTTTAACCTTAATTAAAAATAAATACTGAGGCTAGAGTGCTGCAATTTGGTATGTTTGATGATTGGAGGGTGGATGATCTTACATAGCAATTTGCAACCCTCTAAAGTCAGAAGTTTGTAAGATGTGAGCGCGGACAAGAAAAGCGCGGACAAAAAGGTGCCAACGTACAGGCAAAGCCGGTACAATCCGTTTTCTTTAACAGAAAACTAAAATATATGTGACACAAGATTTTCCAACTGAATAAGATCGTAGCAAAGCGTCACTGCCGTAAGCAAGCAGAGTTACTGACGCCCTTTCGACCTGTGACGTCATTCAGGTAAAAATGGGTTGTTGTTGTTGTTGATTTTGTTTTTGGGTTTCAATCAGAACGTGCGACAGGTATGCAACATATCGGGGTTTCTCGGTCCAAGTTGACGAGGAAAGTTTTGATAAGAACGATTTCTCATCATATTTTAGAGAATGATGATCTACCTTCTCTTGGAGATGAAGTCTCATGTGTCAAGCTGTACAAGACTCTCGTCTGTATGTATGTATATTCATCTGTATATATAATGTGGATTAAAACTACTAACTGCACTCACTCTCATTTATAAGAGCTGTTGGATGCCTCGCCCTCTTCAATATACAGACATCTTGCATCCTCACTGGACACACAACTGTCACTCAATGAACTACTCAACTTTCGTGTTGAGGCTCCTCCATCAAACCAGGAGTCACCTCATCGCTGCCGTCAGGTCGTCTTATTTCCTCTCTCACTTTCACAAAACTCACTTTGGGAATTGGTCTTGAAAGCCTATTGATGATATGCCTTCTCCTCCGTCCTGTCGACCTCATAGATACCTACAAATGCAGTTGGTTCAATATAAAATTTGGGCCAAAGGCCAAGGCTCTGGGACCTATAAGGTCATTCAGCGCAGGAATGGAAATGTATAGTGAAAGGTTTGAAAGGTGTAAAACAGGAGTTTGAGTTTGTATGGTGTTTTTTTACGTTGCAACGGGACCAACGGCTTTACGTGGCTCCCGAACCACGTCGAGAGTGAACTTCTATTACCAGAAATATACATCTCTCAAGCCTCAGCGGAATGCCCGAGAATCGAACTCGCGCCACCGAGGTGGCAGGTCAAGCCCATACCGATCACGCCACTGAGGCGCTAAGGTGTAACAGGAGGAAAACCTCAAAGCAGTTGAACTATGAATCAAGTGTTAGGAGAGGGTGGAAAGTAAGATGAGGAAAGAGTATATGAAAAGAGGTACAGTAAAAGGAACGAACGTGGTTGCTGCTAGGGGCCGAAGTCACGCTGCAAAGAACCTTAAGTAATGCCTACAGTACACCGGAGCGGATGCTCAATGGGACGCCGTGATGTAATCTGTCGACCACACAATATCGAAATGGGTGTCCACCATAAGACTTTGATCCCCGAGGGGCTATCTAGAACTAAACACGGTGTCACAGCAGGACTCTGACGAAGGGGGATACATATCGGATGAATACCGACACCGCGTAGACGTCATCACAACGAAAGCTCAGCCCTTTTGGAATGATGAAGAGGGTCCGCCATAATTTCAGAGGTGATTTTTCTTAACAGTTAGTATCTTTCCCGTCTCGATCTGAGCATCACAGGATAGGTGAGAGAAAGAGAAAAAAAGAAAAGTTGTGGGAAGTGACCCTCACTTCGCCGTTTCCTTTGAATACCCTGGGGTTCAATTAACTCCAGTAGAAAAACTTTAATTACTCCAATTAACGACACGGCTCGCGCCTAGCAGAAAGGCCACCACTTTCCTCCACGATATTCAAGTGTACAGAGTTCGATTCAGATTCATAATTCAATTTTTTACCATCACGTAACTTGGCTGTCTACGCGGTTACGGTCACCGTTGCCGACACTACAACTTTCCGAATGGAACAGTAGTGGTCCTGTACGAGGGGTACAGCCAGTGCATACCTTCGTAGGACACTATAAAAATGCTAAAAGTTCTTTACAGTGATTCATTCGGAGTCTCAATGCGCTGCTTTCTGCCCTTTAACCTTTCATATTCCTCCCCTCGGTTTCTTCAGATATACCTGATCTTTTCCATAAATGGGACTCAATGTTCTAATTACAATAATGATAAAAAAAAAAAAAAAACCGCTCCAGAAGGTGTCCAGTCTACAGCGTATCTTTTCGAGTTCCACGGAAAGTTACTTCCTATAGCATCTGCTCTAAGCTTGCTGCTAATAATAAATTTTGTTTGTTTGTTTACAATAGTATACAATAGTATAGGTGTGTTAATGGAATTTCTTTTATGAGACAGGCCAATTCATTTGGGAAATCTTTCCAGTCTGGTTCGTAGAGATTTGTGTCTTTTGACATTTTTTTTCTTCCCCGCTTGAGCGCACTGAATGAAGTTTGTTTGTTTGTTTGTATGGTGTTTTTAGCATGGAACCAGTGGTTATTCAGCAACGGGACCAACGGCTTTACGTGACTTCCGAACCACGTCGAAAGTGAACCTCTATCACCAGAAATACACATCTCTCACTCCTCAATGGAATGGCCGAGAATCGAACCCGCGACCACCGAGATGAGAAGCAAACACCAAACCAACCACGCCACTGAGGCGCTAAACAGAATGAAGTGCCGTCCGTCTCCTCACCTTTCAGTTCCAGGTGGCTGACGAGTCCAGAGGCCCACGCCAGGCCTCCTAAACCCTTTCACACTTTCCCACACTTATGGCCGCCCTAAGGAAAGGGTCCTTATTGGCATAAAGCCAACCAAACAAGATCTCATTTGTAATGAATGAACCCACTTTATTTTCAATTCATCTGTAGCAAATTATATCGTACATCAAATCAATCAACGCCAAACGCCTCTGCATTCACTAGATTACATGTTTCTCGATCCATAAGTCACGGTGAATTAATGCTGCTCTAATCTGTAAATGCAGGAAATGTGTAGCTGTGTGCAACCCTTAATGAATGAATAGTATTTTCCCCTTCCACCTGGGACGAACACATTTTGCCTTTTTATCCTCTGCTAAAAACTGGTTACATTGTTGTACATCTGCTGAAAAATAAATGACAACTTTACCTCATGTGGAGCGAATAAAATGCACTTATTCTTCTGTTTTTATCCAAATATTTACACATTTATCCCATCTTTTCGGAATGGTGGCATTATTCACTCGTTAGCCACGAATAATCATGAATAAATTACGCTTTGTTCTAACTCACTCCGTAACGAATCCCATTTCTACGCCATTCAACAGAATGGATTGATAGCATCTGCGCCTCCTCTGTCAGGCACGACATTTTCACCGCTTCGGTTCATCGATTCAATTTTCACCCGCTGATGAACCAATTCCAAATACACTTCATCAGTAACAAATGATTGTATTTTTTTACGTCATCAACAATGAATTATTTTCATCTCTTAGGTAATCCATTTCTAATGTTCATATCAGTATATTTTTTTCTCGTCGGTAATGCATGGATCGCATTTTTGTTCCAAATAAATCAAAATGAATGACAACATTTTCCCCTCTTCAGCCAAGAATTCTATTGTGACACAATTACATGCACTCAGTGACTTGCAATATTCCTTTACAAGCAACGGGGAAATCACATTTTCTATCCGCATAAAAGTTTGTAATGGAATACAATTCTATTTTATCATTAGCGAACAAATGACATTTTACGTCATCAGCAACGCATTACATTTTTATCTTACATTATTTATGATCATTCAGCAACGCATTACATTTTTATCTTACATTATTTGGGATCATGATACGACCGCCTTATTAATGAGAGAATGGCAGAGGTTACCTCATGAACAAGAAAGCGCATTGTTACCTCACCTGTCATGAAATCCCATGACGCACCGTAGATGATTTCCTCGTCTTAGTTTAAAGTAAGTCTTAGTTTCACCAGACCACTGAGCTGATTAACAGCTCTCCTAGGGCTGGCGCGAAGGATGAGATATTTTTACGTGGCTAGGAACCAACTGGATACTTAGCAACGCGGGGCCTACAGCTTATTGTGGGATCCGAACCACATCGAGAAATGAATTTTGATCACCAGAAACACATTCCTCTGATTTCGCGTTGGCAGAGCAGGGAATCGAACCCGAACCCTAGGATTGGTAGTCGAGCTCGTAGCCGACTCGTCCAACGAGGAACTTCGATTTCCTCGTCAACGTGAGATCGGGACGCTTACATTAGGCCCCTCGTGGAAATGACATTGAATGACTGTTCTCTGTTTCCTTATAGATGGGATGCGACTATTTTTTAAGCTTTATTATTTGTTAATAAGATTGTCACCTGCTCATGTAGTACAACGTTATGGCCAAAACACCTTCATTATCATTAGTATTTTTCAGAGATTTCTCATCGCTGACTGCCCATACGAGAAAAGGGGAAGCGGTATGATTTCAGTTTATCGGGTTACCAGGTATCATAACAGCAAAGAAAGAAAGACGAATATTTTTTATTATATCTATATATATTAATAATATATATTGATTATAATATAATATATACAATATATATATAGATATATAAAAGTATGCATGTAATTTAATCACATCGGGAACGAGCCCCGCTCTCCATTGTGACAGGCCATGCAAGGCGATGCCACCTGACCTA
Organism: Macrobrachium nipponense; assembly: GCF_015104395.2. Lineage (NCBI taxonomy): Eukaryota > Metazoa > Arthropoda > Malacostraca > Decapoda > Palaemonidae > Macrobrachium > Macrobrachium nipponense. The sequence continues at coordinate 71,247,704 of NC_087208.1, read as the reverse complement.
CAAAAGTCATAAAAGAAGTCGGAACCTAAGGACTCTGTTTCTGACCTCTTAACATATACCAGCGAATTTGACCCAACCTTCCGAACCCTCAGCAAGTCAATCATCACCCTGGCTTGTCACTCACAGGATTAATAGAGTACAGGGTTGGACCGTCCCATCGTTACTGCGCATATCTGTGACGTCATTGGTAGGTGGCCATAAAAGAAAACCAAGAAAACAAATAATTTAAGGGTCACTAATGGAATTGTTTGCCCTCGTCCATTCTCTATCTGTTTCACGACCTTGTGTGAGAGACCCCGTTAATCGCCAGGTACTGGATGATAGTCTCCTTGTTCTTCACTCTGGTGGGGTCAAATACTGACTGATGACTTTGTTTTTTACCTGAACCTCAGTCAGATCAGCAACGTGACGTCATGCGCGAGATTGTCCTATTTTCGTCAGAAGCGGGTCAGAAATTTATTTCCGTGAAATGCGTAATCATTTATTTATTATTTCCATATGTATATAGATATATATATATATATATATATATATATATATATAATATATATATATATATATATATATATATATATGTCTGCATTTACTTGCGCGCAAACAAAGTTCAATCATTTGCAAATTTAATTTGAAAGTAAATGGAAAATGATTTTGAACAAATTCACGACCTCCCAGGTTCATTCCATGTCCTGATCAAAATCTTGAAATGAATCAAAATCTGTACTTTGGTATCCATACTCTATATATAAAAAATATGCTTTCGTATTTACTCAGTAATAAAGTTACCATTCCACTTGGCGATATAACCTCATCCGAATAGGAAGCATATACAATTTAATATCATGAAATTTACACAAATTTTCCCAAAAAATTATTATTAATGAAAAGACGAAAGAAAATATAAATATATAAATCGAGCAAGAGAAGGAGGGAGAGAGAATATCGAACCAGAGAGAGAGAGAGAGAGTAAGAATAATAAATAAGAGGTCTTTTATGTCAGTCCTTCTAATGATAACCATACATTTCTCCCGTGGTCTCCTCGCCCAAAACTTTTCAACGCGTTATTCTTCGGTAGTAAAAATACATCCAGCGGAGGGTACGATTTCTTGCAGTGTCTGCCTAACCCTTCTACAACCACTTAGAATTCACACGGTGATTCCTTTCTCCTTCCTTCAGTCTTCAAAAGAGCAATTCCTTTGAGATCCTTCTCATTTCCTCTTCCGTCGATCCTCAAGCTTCCTTGAAATCTGAGGTGGATAACGGCGTCATTTCTTCCGTCTCTGCTCTGGGCATAAAAATACAAGCAATTACAAAGATGTTCGATAACATCTTATCGCAAAGGAAAACTGGGATACCTCTGAAATGTTGACTCGAGGCCTAAAAACATAAGTAGTCGAAAGTATTGGGGAAATGTTTATATTTCTGGCATAGGGAATTTACGAAAATCATGACTGAACGGATTTCACTGAACAAGAGCTCTGTTCTGCTTGAGCCATTTCTCGGATGTGAACCCACCAATGACTTAACCCACCTATGACTAACAGGTCCGCTGATACGTAGCTCCTTTAATCAGCGTGTGTGTACGTGGCCGGTAATGACAACCTCAATTCAAAATTAGAGCTAAGGAAGCGTGACTGAGTCAACCCAGACAGTGTATTGCACAGACAACCTTGAACTTCAATTGAAATTTTTTTTTCTTTTAGCAGCACAGTTCGTTCGTTCGTCCCGCATCTTCGTGAATGGCGTGCGTGGCCAAAGATAACGTCGCAATGCACGTACATACCAGAAGGCTCACGTGAACATGAATATTTTCCGATGACAAGGCGTTTCCCTCCCAAGTATGGATTTTGAACTGCAGTTGTTGCTGGCTCGTCAAGGGAGACACTGACTGACTCATACACTTCCACAAACTGACGTCACTGGGTCACCGATGTATATAGCATACTGGTAGCAAAAATATATTTTTTTTAAACAATCCATGCACGCTTACAAACATCCACATACATTGTAGTAAGGGCTACGATACTTCCACCTACTACATAAGTACTACCACGGACCTTTCAATATACTCTGAGAATAATATATTTAAGGGACCTTCAGTACTACTACTAATAATACTACTACCTTTGTCGTTGCTGTTGCTTCTATATTCAGTCTTTGACCAGGAAACACAAAGTTGCACGTTATGTGAAGAAACAGATGATAAAACGGAAATGATAGCATATTTAGCTCTAAGCCAAATACAAATAATTAATTAAGCCAACAGAGCACCCGACCCCCACCCTGAAACGAATGAGAAGAAAAAGAAAATATATATATATATATATATATACTATATATATATATATCTATATATATATATATATATATATATATATATATATAGTGTGGCTTACCAAGAAATCAACGACAGACCATCCTCTTTACTAAGGTCAAACTAACCCAGGTATAGGGTTTAGCGAACGGATGGGGCGGGTGTGACCATGAAAAGTCATGCAGTCACCTGTTCACGACTGTTCTGGTTTCTCCTTCAGAGAAATAACAAAGCAACGATCAATGCGACCCCCAAGTGAGCTCACACCAGAGCTGGCACATGAACTCCCACGACCAGCTGCTGCTGCTGGTGCTTCTGCTGCCAGGACGGACACGACTCTACCAACTTCGCCCAAAGATCAGTGCCCAGAAACTTGCAACACATCTTAGGAGTCAGGTACGTGAAGTCACACGGGTCACACTGATCTCCGAGAAGCTAGCACGGTCAAGGAGAGACACGGATAAAAAGATATACACAAAACTGAACAATATCAACCTCATGAGAGAGAGAGAGAGAGAGAGAGAGAGAGAAGAAGAGAGAGAGAGAGAAACGGCCCACTCTCGAACGAGTACTGTCCTCGTGTAAGCCCTATAAGCTCATCATCAGTGTACTGTAGGGCTTGCTGTAGGGATTTCTCTTGTGTGTCAAAGGTCAAACGTCATCGACTGCTGCCTCATCCTATTGACGCCCTATTTGCCTCCCACTCGAGATACATCCTAGAGGCGTCAACGGAAGTTTTTTCTTGATTTCTTTTTAATGGGAAACTATCGGGACGACCGACAGGATGATGGCTTTACACGCTGAAAAGTTTCGGTCTTGAGTGTGAATGGGATCTTATTAATAAAAGGCTCTTGGGTGGCCTGCATGGGGGAGGAGACTAGACTGAAGGGATGGGGGGTAATTTTTAATAAAGATTCATCAAGTGTGAACTATATACATTTATAAGTGGGCGTTTGTGCGTGTGTGTATATGTACACACGTGTTGAAACTTACAGGATCTTGAGAGCGAAGGTGAAGCTGGAGAGGCCATTACCAAGAAATAAAAAGAAGTACAAGTCTTTACTGAAACTTGAGGATTTCCGTTGTCGATGGATTTCGGGAACTGAGAAGGTTAATACCAATAAAAGGTTAATACTTTTTTTTTTTTACCAAAAAACTAATATTTCATCAGTTTTTACGTCAAACCGTTATATGCTGTTAACAGCAAATAACTATAAAGATAATGACAAAAATGATATTTACTCCTGAACATCAACATTTTGCTCCTAACACGAATCATAAAAGCAGGAGCTAACATAATAGTAACAATAATGCGACAAATCCACCTCCCTGACACATTCGACGTCGGAAATGACATCATTACTGTCACAGAAGCACTTGAAGGAGCTGAAGGAACCTGATATGCTCTCTCTCTCTCTCTCTCTCTCTCTCTCTCTCTCTCTCTCTCTGGAAATCCTTTCCGAAAGAAACTCTAGACGTCCTCTTCAAGTGAAGGAAGTCAAAACACTTTTCCAAATTCCATCTCTCTCTGTGCCACCTGAAATATTATACCGAGCATTTTTTCTGAATAATGTCGCCCGGAAGCATATTCCCGAACTGTAATCTAATGCCGAACCTTGCCTCTGACAAAGAGCTTGGACGCCATATCTTAAAAACTAACCATAGAATCTTCTTGAAAATAATGATCTCAATTTGTTTATGTTTCCCACACTCAAAGTTACCACAACACTTTATGAACTAATCTAACCTAACCTAACCTAGGGGCATGGTAAAAAAAATAAGGGTTTAATACTAGTATACATCTCGGGAATTTGCCGCCAGAAATGCTAAAACACCGCCGTCACCTAAGCAACGTTTGGGCAGGAACAAAGGGGGCGGGACGGCTAGCAACAACCCCCCCCCCCCCCAACCTCATAATTGCTAAACATCAGAAATGTTGAATCGTTTGACGCTAGCACGTGCTTAGAGAAACAATGTTTATGTATTCATATATTTGTGTGTGTGTGTATGTATGTATGTATGTATGTATGTATATTGTATATATATATATATATATATATATATATATATATATATATATATATATATATATATATATATATATAGTGTGTATGTGTGTGTGTAATTGTTACAGCCACAGCACGCTCTTAATTCTCGACTTCTTGACACTTATGGTTTACGCTAGTCACAAAAAAATCTGGAACCAACTGCAATGAGGTCACGTTGCCGACTTGAGGTCGGGAACGTGACCTCTGTGTGATACGAATTCTGCTAAGGGCGTCACAGATTATTTCTTGTCGTGCATTTGGCTAGAGACTTTGTAGTGACAAGCGTATCCATAAAGTGCAAAGAAGTCGAGAATTTAAGATCGCGCTGTAGTTATTACAATTACACTCACACGCGGTTGAGCAGACACACAAAACTCACACACACACATACATACATTATTTATATATATATATATATAATATATATATATATATATAGTATATCTATATTATATATATATATATGTATATATATGTATATATATATATATATAATATATATATATTATATATATATATGCATTAAGCTACAAATGTCCTTTAATATCAAATTCGATCTAGCTCGGAATTAATATATTGGATATTAAAGGACATTTATAGCTTAATGCATATAGCTTAATGCATGTATATGAATCATGGTGATGTGATAAAAATTTATATATATGTGTGTGTGTGTGTGTGTGTACTCCTACAAACCGTTAATTTTCTTCCCTCCCCGCTATTGAAGCAGCGATGGTTTTTCGCCCATGAAGAAACTGGCTTTACTTTCTCCAATAAATAAAAGAAGTCAACATTTTACGTAACATTTTGATAATGTTGGACTTCTTACATATACATAAAGTCTTTTACATCCTGAATTTCCGGCCATAAATCCATTGATTAACATCACTTCTCATCAAAGGCTGTCCTTAAGAGTGATGAGTGATGTTCACTTCCTGAATGATTTAATGAGTGAGTGAATGCTGACTAGTGTATTCAAACATCATCCGTCCAAGAAGTTTGTGAGTTGTTTACCAGTTGCCCGGCGTTCTGGAGGAAATAATTGCTTGGCAACTTACATCAGAAAATAGCAGTAGAAACGAATTAGTTTTTCTTTTCTTTTTTTTTACCAGTGGACACTGCCTTTATGCATTGCTGCTTCTGAATCCAGCCATTAATTTCTACTGTTCATCTCATTTTCCTTCTTTTGTTAGTAAAAGTGACTACAAAGAAAAAATATTTGCTGGTCTGCAGAGTTACCAAGATGTTTTACATTTATAGAGTGGATAAACCGTATCTCAACTATGTGCATAACATGCAAAACTGCATATATATATATATATATATATATATATATATATATATAGTATATATATATATATATATATATATATATATATATATATATATATGCATACACACACACACACACACACATATATATATATATATATATAAAATATATATATATATATATTATATGGATCTATATATATATATATATATATATATATATATATTATATATATATGTATATATATATATATATATATGTCATAATATATTTATAAATTTTATATATATAATGTATATTGTGCGTGTGCATACTTATATATCCAATATTAACAGCGGAAGTTCTCAAATTACCTAACGAGCAAACTTTAAGCGCGAGTGTTTCTGGTCTAATGAAGATTCTCCGCTTGGGCTAAGCAATTATAACTAGCGGTCATACAGCTGCCAAGTCATATTAAAAAAAAAAAAAGGCTGGTCAGCAGCAAAAAAAACCAATTAATTACTTGGGGTATTAAGATATGCTTCGATTGAAAACATAAAACGATTTCCCAGTTGAATTAAGAAATAGCACCAAAAGAATCTACTCAAAATTGAAAAAAAAAAGTGTGAAGATATATCTGAGCTAATTCAAGTTAAGTAACACACAAGATTGTGTGAATTGAAAGGAAACATCGCTATGTAACTTGAATAAAAACTAGTACAAATTTTGTATGTTTGTTTGTATGGTGTTTTGACGTTGCATGGAACCAGTGCTTATTGAGCAACGTGACTTCCGAACCACGTCGAGAGTGAACTTCTATCACCAGAAATACACATCTCTCACACCTCAATGGAATGCACAAGAATCGAAAGCGCGGTCACTGAGGTGTCAGGCCAAGAACCATACAGATCACGCCACTGAGCCGCTCAAATTTAGTATGCACGAAGAATATAAACTGTTATTCGAATAAAAAGGACAAGAATTCTCGTAGTAAAGCCAACTCAGAAGATGGAAAGAAAGGGGACTTACTCAGTATCTTTCCCGAAAGCTGAATAGCAAAGTTGCTCTTTCAAAAAAAAGAAAACTTACGTCCTGTAATACTAGATAACGTAGTCAGCGACTTCGGAACTTGCCACACCGTTTCTGCCCATCACAATTCCCTTCGCGACTATACTTCCCGATGAGAAGAATTAGAAATGTTACATGTAATGGCTCGGTGCCCTGCGGTTGAACGAGTTATCGCTACCTGGAAATGATAATACTTGAAACATAGAGGTACTTCTAATATTAATCTTCATATAAAAATCTTTATCAATATTTCTACGGAAAAAGGTGGTAAAAAGGAAAATGGTTCTGCATCTGTTTACATTATTTATTTCGTTCTTCTTCTTCTTCTTCTTCTTTACCTTCAGCTCCGTTTCTATATAGGGACGCTGTTTCTAGTCAGCCTTTTCCATCTTCTTCTGTCCTGTACATCTTGTTCTCTTAGACCATTTTCCTTCTTGTCATTCAATAATTTATCTTTCCACCTGAACTTTGGCCTTCCCCTGCCTCTTTTGCTCTCCACCTTACATACGTGTTCATCTTCTCTCCTCATGACATGACCAAACCATTTGAGTCTTCTTTCCTGAGCTTTATTTGATTTCGTTATTATTACAAATCTTCTCTTTGATGGACTACTAACATACGCCCTTTACGCTTTTCCGGTTGGTTTCTCTTGTCATTTCTTTCGAACGAAGGTGACTAGTTAACCCTGGAGTCTTTCCTTTTCGTTTATCCTGGTTGGTTCGGGATACCTCTATTACTATTATTATTACTACTTTATTAAATGTTAACATTTATATCAAACAAATGTCAAAGGGTACTAGCTGGGAAAGCTGGCTGCTCAAGAATGAAATTCCAGCAAGCGACAAAAGGCGAAAATATTTCATTTTTACACCGGCAACAAATCGTGAAATGTGAATAATAAATAAGGCGAAGAATCATTTCTATGTTCTACTGTCAACATTCCAAATTCGAATATGTGCATGCGCGTTCACATGTATGTATGTATGTATGTATGTATGTATGACAAGGGTGGAAATAAGTCCACCGAAATATAGTTCTTAGCGTTAAATCCAGAGTGTTATAATGGGCCTTTTATACTTGAGAGGTATCTATCTATCTATATATATATATAATGTATATATATATATATAATATATATATATATATATATATATATATATATATATATATATTTACACACTAGCTATGGTCCTCGGTCAAAATAATACGAATTCTGTATCTTCTTTCTGCTACCGCAAGAAACTTAAACAAGCAGAGTTCCGCGCAAACACTCACACTGCTGTTAAGAGCAAGTACACATACAAGCAGACTAAGGACAAACAAACTAGATGCACAGAAAGGTCACAGTGCGCCTCCTTAAAATCAGCCTCTGTCCACAACTGACAGCAGCTTCCAAATTAAAGAAGTGTTTCAGTCCTCAAACTTCCATCATTATGCCGAAAACTTCACAAATCCTTGCGGAATACTCGGAAAGTCCAAAGGCGATTTCATTTCCCACGCGAAACTCTGTTTGGAGAACGATAGTATTAAAAAGGAAACAAAACCTAAGAGAAGGAACTGATTATCAGAACAGACCCAACGTCAGTTGTGCGAGCGCTCTGCTGCTCTTGTGCAGGGGTCGACATTTTTAGCGTCAGTTTAGCGTTGTTGCATGTCAAAGGCAACGTTCTGCTTGCAAATCATGACATTACGTTATGTGAACACGCCTGCACCTATGTTGTTCTTTTGTGCAAGGGTTACTATGATGCAACGGCCAACGTTTTTGTTGCTCAGTCTGATCTTGAACGCCAGGTAAGCTGTTGCTCACACTTCTGGACGAGCTACCGTTTCGTTCTCCGGCGACGGCTGCCGTTTCTGCTCCGCCACAACTTCATTATTTGATATTTCGGAAAGGGTTCTGTTTTGTCTCTCGTGCGAGGTATAAACAGTTTTTTGCACACGCTGAAATTTCATCTAGGCCGCACAATTTCACCTGCTTGAAGCGAACACTAACGACCTGTGCTTAAGATGAATCCAACGATTTTTTTAAAGAGCGAGTTAACAATTTGCTCTTAAGGGTAAGCTGTTATTTACTCTTGTGCGCAAGATATTATTATTCTATCTATCTCTTTCACGCAAACTATCACTCTCTTTTTCTCCACAAGCAATTGCTTGCGCTTCTCAGCAAGCTATCCCTTCGTTCTTACAACCAAGGTAATGATGAAAAGTTTTTAAGTGTCGAATCAGGGAGCTGAGCGAGCCATCCATCTTCTCTAAACAGCTTCAAGCCTCAGGCTCATTGAGAAACTTTTGGCATCAAACGCCCGACGAAGACTGCCGGAGATTCTCTAGAATAATTCTTGCCCAATTTCTGGATGCTGATATGGATGTTGGGTGAACTTCAGAGCGATTCACTCTATCTCACCTGTGTCGGCTCCCTAGTGAGAAGAGTTCATTATAAATTTTATCCCAATATGAAACCGAATGTTAATCTTGTTAGTGAAATACTGCGACTAGAAACAGTCCGGTTAAATTTCCACGACATCAGCCTACGTAACATCCTACCAACCTCACCGACAAGAATTGCGCATCTCAACTACACCTCGTAATTTTGCTACAATGGCCGAGTTACATTACGATAGTAATGCTCCGAAGATCTTCATTAGGAGGATATTTGGGATCTCAAGAGATTACGAAAGGCATCCCCGTTGTCCACTGCTTCGAGATTCTACGTACAGTCTGTTAATCTATCCATTTTGAGGTGACTACATAACCGCAGCCGATCTCACTCAGAATAATCGTCAATGGGGAACTTCTTGGTGTGGTGAACAACAATGTCTGCTAACCACCCACCAAAGAATGTTGAGCAGCAATGTCTGCTAACCACGCACCAAAGAATGTTGAGCAGCAATGTCTGCTAACCACCCACCAAAGAATGTTGAGCAGCAATGTCTGCTAACCACCCACCAAAGAATGTTGAGCAGCAATGTCTGCTAACCACCCGCCACAGTAACTTGAGCAGCAATTTAAATTACGCAGGGTAATCGGAACCTGCTCCTCCGTCTACAAATTTAGATTCAAACTTTTCATAAGCCCAATTTGCAGTTCGTGAAAAACTGAATTTTTTACCCTGTAAACGCAGATACTTTATTTCTAAAATCCTAGAGTCCACTTTCTCAGAAGCCAAATTCCACTTTCAAATTCGAGCACATATGAATCATCAAGTCTAGTTCAATGTACCATTAATAATTTCTGGCATATCTTTCTGTTACGGAAGTTACATAACAATCCTAATTAGGATACGTTACTGAAACAGGTAAAACTGCCCAGACATTCAAGTTATAATTTTAATGACCTCATTATATATATATATTAGATATATATATATATATATATATATATATATACATATATTTTTAATTATATTATAATATATATATATATATATATATATATATATATATTATATATATATAGAGCTTACTGCAACGGACTTATGAGTGTACATAGTGTATTGCTTCGTATCCAGCATGAAAATACCTTCAACTTTTTTTTTTATGTACCAGACAACTATATATATATATATATATATATATATATATATAGATATATATATATATATAGATATATATATATATATATAACATAGGGTTTATAAAATTACCCCAATAATAAGCAGTTTAATTATATATATATTTTTTTTATAATATATAAATTATATATATATATATATATACACACACACACACACACACACACATATATATATATATATAGATATATATATATATATATATATATATATATATATATATATATATATATGTTTTATAAACTTACTCCTATAAGAGGCAGTTTAACGTATACTGCTCATAATCCGCATATTTTAGTCCGAAGGTTTTATCGGCAAAACTTGTCTTGATAAGGTACCGGGTGGCAACCACTTCACTCTGTAACAGCAATTCTAGTAGCTACAGAAGCTACATTATTAACTTTGTAACAATTATACAGCTAACTACTTTAAGTCACAATGATACAGGAATTCAGCAGAACGCAATTCGTAGCTGTGTCTCACATATTCATGCAACCACTCATAACGACAATTTACGGTGCGATACGTTCTGCCCAGAGGCAGCGACATTATCAAAACATTCCTGCGCTGCCACTGGCGACCACAGGAAGAAAACACGTGAAGGGCACCGTCATCTTTTTCATATTTACTTTTCAAATCTGGCGTGATCAGCTGCTTAAGCACCTGTTGACCGCTGTCGAGATCATGAAACGTGCCATATAACGGTGCAAGTTGTTTGAGGAGGAGGAGGAGGAGGAGGAGGAGGTACGAAGGGCACGAGAACGAGCGTAGGATAAATTTAGCACTGGCATAAACAGGTTGCCAACTGGCCAACAGCCTAATGCAAAATCTTTCTTTCTTTCTTTCTTTCTCTGTCTCTTCCTCTCTCTCATTTCCCTCCGTCTTCCTCCATCATTGGAACTAACTAACCAAATCTCACTATGTTCCTTTCTAACACTGCAATAGATAGTTCCCCCCCCCTCTTTGTCTTCGAAATGTTGTTGCCTCTCTCTCTCTCTCATCTAACACAGTAAATAACATATTCTCTTTCGTTGTTCTGCATCGCAATTAACCAAATCTCTCTCTCTCTCTCTCTCTCTCTCTCTCTCTCTCTGCTCATCTGACACTGTAAATAACAATCTCTCTTTCTCTTCGTTCTCTCCCTGCATCGCAACTGAACAAATTTCTCTCTCTCTCTCTCTCTCTCTCTCTCTCTCTCTCTCTCTCTCTCTCTCTCTCCCCAATCCTGTACTCCTTGATCTAACTGTAAATGACAGATTTTTTTCTCTTTCTCTCTCTTCTCAGTGCGGGTTAACTGTCGTCTGTCAGACTCATCATCATCATCATCACATCATATCATCATATCATCATCATCAACCTTCAATACTGATGGTGCGAATGAAGAATGAATTTGATTACAACGTGGAGTAATGAATGCTATATTTTTAACTTCTCTTTTCTTTTTATTGAAATCAAAATAGTGTGTGTGTGTGTGTGTGTGTGTGTGCAGAGAGAGAGAGAGAGAGAGAGAGAAGAGAGAGAGAGAGAGAGAGAATCTGGGATCCTTATGGTCACAAGTGGCCGCGGTGTACAAAACTCATGGAGTGAAGGAGAGAATATATATATATGGTGAGTCTTCAATATATTAATATTTATCTATAGAGAGAAGAGAGAGAGAGAGAGAGAGAGAGAGAGAGAGAGAGAGAGAGAGAGAGAGAGAGAGATTCTTCAATATGCTAATAGTTATCTGCGGTAAGAGAGATTAGAAATTTCATACACAAATTACATTTTTAAATTCATAATTAACTAAAGCTACAGGTAATTCCACCTTCCCTTTCACACAAATGACGATCATTATACTACTGTTGTATATACGTATTTACACCCAGACATCATGATTACCGCAATTATAATGATTTATTACAAAGGGTTAAATTTGGAAATATGTACAACACAATAATAATAATAATAATAATAATAATAATAATAATAATAATAATAATAATAATAATAATAATAATAATAATAATAATAATAACGAGGTTTAGAAATTCTGTCAATTAAAGATGAACATAATTAAAATACTAATAATAATATAAATTATTATTATAATTCCCTTAATCTGCATTGCAACCAAGACTAACAAAATTACAGTAATAGGAAAGGCCATGACCATGCTTACTACCATTAACTTTATACACAGAAAAGTTTAGCACAGCAGCCACAGCAACCATACTGATCCCACAGAACTAAAACACTTGTCATCGTTCTGCTCATCTCGACGCAGAAGAATCGCTCGCGTTGCTCAAGAAGGAGGTTGCCTGCTGTTGCTTCCCTCAGTCCCGCAAACGGAAACATTACTGCAAGGACAACGTCGCGCACAGGCCTCTTCACACACACGCGCGTGCAAACAGAGAGAGAGAGAGAGAGAGAGAGAGAGAGAGAGAGAGAGAGAGAGACTAACCAAAACTGTAGTAAAGGAGTGATGCCGAGACATTTTCTTTAATACTTGCATACAAAAACCTAATCTATTTCTGCTCTCACGCAAATGGAATGATTATTTCCCAGTGTCTTTTTATGACGTGTAGTGTAAGAAAGTATTTACACATGCTATGGAATATCACACATCTCAATTTAATCATCTGTTTCAACAAGTCATCTGATACCATAACGGTAGACATATACATATATTGTCATAAAATCTATGTAAGAAAGTGAGTGAAAAATGAGACTTTTGAACAAGTACTTTCGCAGTTTATTCTACATTTCCAAAGTATACTCGTTTAAAGACCTGGTTTTCACTCATCTTCTTACTTGGATTTTGTGATATTCTCAAGCACGTGTTCCTTCGTGCTACATTGGAGATATATATATATATATATATATATATATATATATATATATATATATATAATATATATATATATATAATATTCCAATGTCTTTATAACGTGCAGTGTAATAAAATATATACACATGCTATATATATATATATATATATATATATATATATATATATATATATATATAGCATGTGTATATTTTATTACACTGCAGGTTATAAAGACACTGGAAAATTATAATTCCATATGTATTTATATATAATTTGTTTTTATTTATTAGAGGGAGGATCGCCCTCATGAACTGTTGTATACTAAATAAGTAACTCAACACTTTCGGCAACAAGTATCGAAACTGAGTTCTTTGGTGGTGAAGCAAGTGTCCCAACCACTACACTAAATGGCAATAGTATAACAACGTCCCTTCCGCATTTCTGCCGCCTTCAGAAATGGACTAAACTAAAACAGTAATTATCATTGAATGAGATCAATGAAATAATTGCAGAACAAATGAGTAAATTATAAAATACAGAATTAATGAAAATATAAAGTAAAATGGAAAATTACGATAAAATAAGTAAATAAGTATCTAATAAGAAATCACTATATCAAATAAATGCAATAAATCATTTCAAAATATACAAAATATAAAATAAATAAATGAAACAAAATGTAGAGCAAATGAGATGCATGCCCATTTCACCGTCCTTGAATTCGGCCAAAGACTCCACTCTCCTCGTACTCGCCTCAGCGGCCCTAACCCACCCTCCCCCCCCCAAATCTCTCTGGTACGGTGCCACACAAGTTTGGCATGCCAGTGTCATTAACGAAGCCCCTATGTATCCAGTGACGCGAATGAAAGACGCCGGGGAGGGGGGCGTGTGTATATGTGTCACAGGGTTCGTATGACACTCCCGGCCGCTGAAGATTGGTTACATTACACACCAGTCACTCCCATTCGTTTAAGCAGAATAGAAACGTATGTAAGAATCGGCTTTGATTGCTTTTGATTGCTATGATTTCTTGCGACTGCGGCACGTCAGCCGATCCTCTTAGGTTGTCCAGTTTTGGTTATTACTATCATAACGTCTTCCTTGTTCTTTTTTTTTCTTTTATCTTGTTCGTGATTGCTAGCCGGGCGTCGATTAATTATTATTATCACCCTTATGACTATCATAGTCTTATTGCTATGACTTATTTAATCCTTTATTTGATCACGCGAGTGTGTCAATAAGTCCTCGTTTTGATTTGTCCTGCTGATACTGTCATCACTTTATCATTCTGATTAAATCAATGACCTGTATTCTCACTTGTGTCATACTGATGAATGAAGATTATTATCATTATTTAACAATCGATTAATCTAGTTATGTTTTATATCTCTTCTAACCTTATGTTCAGAACGACGCTTTTCAATTCATGTTATTCTTCCATCATTTGTTTTCCGTTTTTATTGCCTTATTATACAGCAACGAGATCTCCAGTGAAAAGGCGCGTCATCGTTGTCAAATGATCGATCTCTGCTAAAAGGCAAAATATCCTATCCCTTTTAGTTTTCTGTAAGCAAAAGAAAACTATTGAGATGGATATTTGTGTCTGTCTGTCCACATTTTTCTGTCAGATCTTGAAAACCACTGAGGCTAAAGAGCTGCAAATTTGTATGTTCATCATCCACCCTCCATTTATCAAACATACCAAAATGCAGCCCTCTACCCTCAGTAGATTTTGTTTGATTTAAGGTTAAAGTTAGCCATGATCGTGCACAGACCACCACCGAACCGTGGCTGAAAGTTTCCTGGGCCGCTGCTGAGTTTCATACGGCATTTCTTCGGGACATTCATGACTTGTCTATTTCCGGACGAAGGCTGCCCGAGTCGTTGCTCAACCTTTGGATTCAGGGAAAAGTCTCATACGTGACTACAAAAGAACTTCGCTTCCAATCCTGGATAAAAAGCAACCACTTGCAGATATTGCAACACATTTTCCAAACCATTCGTTAGCTTCAGTTTAGCAAAAGACGACATTTTTTTTTATTCTTTGATATTATTTTAATATTTATCATCATCATCATCAGTTTTACTGCTGTTCTGAAAGCACATTATCATTATCATTATCATTAGATATCCAATTTATAAGGCTGGCCTTTACTGAACAACAGCAAAATCCAGTAATCACTCAGCGTCGACTTAGAAGAACGTTCAATATTAGAATATAATCTGCGCCCGTTTTCTCCCGTAACGGGTATACCGGTTGTGAATTTGGGGAAATGTCTGACAACCATCAGGGTAATTCACTGCTAATTGAGACTGTTTCCTTAACTGATGCACTGCATAATCACACCTATAACTTCGAAGCCATTCACTTGAACACCTGCTGTAACGAGGGCACTTAATCTTCGCTGCCCAAACCCCCACAGGTTGGTGATTACAGGGTCATTTATTTCTGGGATTCTCAAGTCTTGAATTCTATTTTTCCTTTATCTTTATCTATGATTTGGTTCTTAATTAATTTACTATATCATTTTCACGTATAAGCATTGTATTCTGTGGAAGCTCTTTTTGTACATTAACGGACCAATAGTAATAATAAAAACGCAATATATAACTGTATTTTTATACTTGCATGACTCGGTATCCTGAAGTTTCATACGTGTCTGAAATACTGGTTTTTGCCGCATTTTCTTAGTCGACAGAGATATAAATGAAGGCTCTTAAGTGATTTGCTCTTTGTAGAACACATTATCATTATCATAAAACCAGTGGCGCCATAAAGCCGGTCAGATCTTCGAGACAGAACGTCACGTCTTGACCTTCACATATATTACCGTTACTTTTGAAGGAATGGGTAATAATGGGTCAACTGTAATGACGACTGACGAGTAGACAGTTTTTAATAATTGCTACAGATTAAGCTCCATGTTAAAATTTTCCCATTGACAGAAACGAGTTGGTTGCTAGCCTCAACACCAGTGGTAGAAATAAAAAAAAAATCAACAATGTATTGGTCAGTGCTTGGGTAGGTGGCCATCTGTGAATGCTAAACGTCTTTGGCACAGAGGCAACAATTAGAAAATAGCAACAGACCTTAGGAATCTTCTGCGAGCGACAATGGGTCCAATGAGACGTTTGCAATTATACTCTACGTTTGACATGTTATTTAAAGATGACATCATCAATGTCGCCATGACCGCCTTTTGTCCCGTGTCTGTTTTCTCTTCATAACTTAGCCTCAAGCCGCCCTTTGTTTATCTCGATCACGAAGTCGTCTTGACACGTGTCGAAACTGAACGAATCCTCTAGAACTTTGGAAATCAGCTTTGAGATCAGGCCTGTAACTGTTGTTGAGTTCGTTAAGTACACTTCGTCAGGCTCTGAGGCTTGACTCAATATTTCTGAGGCGCGCTGTCTCTTTGAAAGTAGTCATAATTTAAAGATAAGTATCTCAACTCGTTTCGCTGTCTAAATAGCAACGACTGGCATTTGAGTGCGGAACCCGTGGAGATGGCCAGAGGGCAGCAGTGTTGCCAAGGTCCATTTGGCACAACCTCAGGGTACGCCTTCTTCCGGCGATTGGCTGAAAGTGTTGCTAACGTCCCCATTCTGCTGTCTGTCAAGACAAAATTCAGAGTTGACGTTGATATATATATACTACATATATATATATATATATATATATATAATATATATATATATATATATATATATATATATATATATAATTTTAATTTTAACATTTTATTTCCTCACTTTCCTTGATCATGAAATTACAGTTTCATTTGTTGTTTATCCACGAAGTTCAATCACAGATGCGAAAAAAAACAGCACAGGTGTTATTGCAAAGACAAAAAGGTGTCTGGCTCAGCTTGGAAGTTTGAAGTCATTATTAATCCCTGGTAAACAGCTGATTAATCCGGACTGAAACTGACATTTGTTAAGTTCAAGTTATCTCGACTTTCTAAAGAGAAGAGGAGGTCAAGACTGGACCTTACGATTACAGAATCTTGGGGAAGATGTGCTGAGCTTTGAATAAGGTTTTTATTTTGCTTGCTTTTTCTTGAAAGAAGGTCGAGTTGGGAGATTTCATCACATTCACCTATTATTAATCTTTACAACATACCTTTCCACAGCTAAATAGCAGATGGCGACCGCATTTTAAATGGTCCACTCGAATATGGAAAAAAAAAAAAAGGCACCAGGCCAAGCCCTAAAAAAATAATAATGATAAAAAAAAGTAGAAAAACAATGACCGATTCTTTATAATTTTTGGGGTCAAAGTAGGTTAACTTAATTAACCGCGCTTGGGAATTTTTTTTTGGATAAGTCCTTCAGCCTAAATGTGAAACCCAACCTCGACTTTGTATAAAAAAATACATCCAAAATTTATTGTTGGTACATCATATCCGCAAAAATTCCTGAGTAACTATACCCTGCTGGGCATTACTTACAAAGCAAATCTAAAAAATGGTAGAGATATGCACAAAGAAGAAGTGAAGAAAAATGAGACACATCCAATAGACACCACACACACACACACACACACACACACACACGAACGTATCTATCTATAAAAGCAACTGGGCTTCATTACAACGACTGTTTTGGAAAAATGAACTTCGAGAAGGTCTCTAACGTCCCTCGAATGGGGACTTACTTTATTTGGATAAACTAAGGCATGTGTATGTGTATAGTATATTTGTTTGTATAAACAAGTGTATAATAACATACATATTATATACACTATATATATATGTGTGCAGAGATAATCACAAAATTTTCCCTCGATATCAGATTACATGATAGCCACAACAAGGATATAAAGGAAAACTAATCACAGATTTATATATATTGTAAAGGAATATTGATTTATTGAATGTAAAATTGCAGAAAAGGTTGAAAATTGATATTTGCATACAAAAAAAAGTGTGTACACTAGACAACAGATGGCAGTAGCGCTTGGCGTAGGCGGTAGTCGCCAAGGATAATGTACCGAAAATATGATATTTGGTCCATGGATGTCTAGCGTGAGTCGGGTATATAAAGGCCCAAAACGATGATTTTCGTTGGAGCTGAAACAAACAAGTGATTATAATAGTGTATCAAGTTTTGAGGAATATATGGTAATGTACTGTTTATCCATTTGGACGTTTTCTTGTGTGATGTAACGTTGGTTGCCACTAACTTTTTGATGTTACAGTGAATTATATGTTGTGTTGATGTAAAGCTTTGTGACTTCGGTATTATACTGTAAAATGCAGTGATTAGTGATTAGTAGTCTTGAATGAAGTGCTGTATAGCGAGTCTTTGCTTTTGTGTAAAGCGTCCGTAATTTGTTTAATGTTCTGTTTTGACTTTAATTTCTTACTAGTTGTTATTAAAGTACATTTTAAGTTATAGTGAGTTGTCACTGTTTCCTGATATATTCTCCTCGTAAATCCTTACCTTAGAGAGATTTTTTTTTTATGTTACATGGGGGCCTGTCGAACGAAACCCGAACGTATCCCTACTCAGTTTTTGCTCATTCTATCGAACGAAACTCGAACATATCCATACTCAGTGTTTACTCATTCTATCGAACGAAACCCGAACGTATCCTTATTAATTGTTGCTTTATTCATGTCGAGCGTATTCGACCATAACTTGACGTGTTCCTACTGTTAATTGCTTTTCAGTACTTCCATGTACTTTAGAGAGAGAGTTGTGATAGTGTTAGTGCTATATTTGTCTTGCTGTGTTATTTTGAGCAGGTTATTTTAAGATGTTTTTGATTTGAAAGATTTCATACGTAGTCCTAGGTGGTGAAAAGTTAGAAGGTATAACTAAAATAGACTGGATTGTTCTAGCTAGGTATTATAATGTAGAAGTATCAGAATCTGCAAGGAAGCAAGAAATCTCAAATAAAGTAAGTGAGGCGCTTAATGACTTTAGGCATTTTGTCTGATAAGGAAGGGTTGTTACTAATGAGATTGGGAAGGGCAAGAAACTGATAGCCAGCAAAGCGCTAGTGAGAATAATACAGAGGGTAGTGCAAGTGAAGAGGAAGGTGCCAAAGCCGTACGTGAAAAAACCAAGTCACGCAAGGTTAAACCAAAAAAGTCCAAACTTTTTTATGAAGGGATGAGTGTTGAGCAGATGCAGATTCATTTGCAAATAGTTAGATTAGAGAATGAGAAAGCTGTTGAACTAAAGAAGTTAGAAAATGAGAGAGCTGAAAAGGTTAGGAAGATTGAGGTTGAGCAAAAGAAGATAGAAGCTGAGAAAGAGGTTGAGCAAAAGAGGATAGAGCTAGAGATGAAGAAACTTGAAGTAGAAGAAAAGTCCAGAGAAATACCAAAATCTTTTAGAATAGACAATGCAGTAAAAAGTGTACCAATTTTTGTTGAAAATGAAGTGGATGCATTTTTTTTACAATTTGAGAAAGTGGCAGAACAGCGTGAATGGCCGAGAACGTCATGGAGCACGTTGGTTCAAACCTCCTTTCGAGGAAAGGCTAGGGAAGTATTTGTTGCCTTATCTTTAGATGATTCTAAGGATTATGAGAGAGTTAAATCCGAAGTTTTGAAAGCTTATGAATGGGTGCCAGAGAGGTATAGAGAGAAGTTCAGAAGCTGGATAAAAAGACAGTCGTACTCATATGGAGTATGCACGGGAACAACGCCTGTGGTATGATAGGTGGATGAATGCCCGAGAAGTTAATGGTGATTTCGGTAAACTTCAGGAACTTATCTTGCTTGAGCAGTTCAAGGATGGTATTAATCCACTTATTAAAACATATTTGGATGAACGTGATGTAGATAATGTCGATGAAGCCACTAGATTGTCTGATAATTATGCATTGACCCGTAAGCTATATAATACTGATGTCACTCCTAAAATTGGAAGGAGCAGAGTTTGGGAAGAGCAGCAAAATTACAAGGCACAAGGTAAGACTACGAGTTCACAGGTATCATCTCGTGGCAGTCCCTATAATGAAATCCTTTACAATAGAGGTGGTAGAGGGGCAAGTCGATATAATTCTGGTCCTAGTGTTAGTGCTGGACAAGCAGGATACAGTGTAAATGATCAGTTTACACCTAGTTACCAAAATATAGGCGAAAATTTTAGAGATTTTGTATGTTTCAGTTGTGGCAAACCAGGACACATCAGTAGGAGTTGTCCACATCGCACAATAAACCGTCCAATTCAAGTGGTAAATAAAGTTAAAGATAAACCTGTACATTTTTAAGGATGATCATAAACTGAAAATAACATTGCATTGTTGAATCAACCACAAGCATGTGGTGACAGAGATCCTTGTTTGTTTGCTTCTCCCCTTAGGCCAGGTAAGAGGTATTGTAATGATAGCATCGACAGTAATAATATATGTGATGTTGATGAGAATATAGGTTACAAAATAGGTAACAATGATGTTCAAAATGTTAGTAATGTTGGTTGTATTGAGGATATTGTAAAAGGAAATGGAGTGAGACTACCTGAAGAGAATCCACATCCAAAGGTACAGAATTGTATGACCCTTTTTATGGGAGATTGTTGGTTGTTACACCTCCCTTGTGTTTGAAAAAAGGAAAGTAAGGTGGTTAAGAGATACCGGAGCGGTACAGTCTGTAATGATAAGAAATATGTATGACCAGTGGAAGGATACTGGAGAGTATGTACTTCTGCGTTGGTTTGGACCTGAGTTTTCAGCTCCATTAGTAGAAGTAAGGTTAGAAACTCCGTTAATTTCGGGATATGTTAAAATTGCTTTCTTTGGTGAGAGAAATCCCAGTGTCAGGAGTAGAGTTAATTCTTGGAAATGATGTATGTGGAGACAAAGTTTTTGGTAGCAGTAATCCAATTTTGACAGATAAACCCTTTAATTCTTCATTTATTACAGAAGTTGAATGTACATTTCCAAACTTATTTCCTGCTTGTGCAGTTACTACAAGAAGTAAGAGTGCCGAAGGAAAGGTAAATGATGACGACGGTTTGGATTTACAAAACTTGTTTAAAGATAGTCCGGAAACACTACAAGTAAGTAAAGTCAGTACTCCTTTGCGAATGCTGAAAGTTAATAAGGAAGAATTTGTTAAATCTCAAATTGAAGATGATAATTTGAAGGTAATAAGAGATAATGCCCTTGTTGATATAAATGATATCGAGAAGGAAGGCAAGTGTTACTTTTTAAAGGATGGAATCCTAATGAGGAAGTTCACGAGTAGAAATGTTAATGATGTTGTAGAACAAGTGGTTATTCCAAGTAGTTATAGGAATTTTGTTCTAGGTATTGCTCATGACTGTAGTTATTCTGGTCATTTAGGTATAAACAAAAACTTATGAGAAATTATTAAGGTATTTTTTTTGGCCTAAGATGCGGAAAGATTGTAGTGAATATTGTAAAATTGTGATTTATGTCAAAAAGTAGGTAAAGCTCAACATGACCCTAAGGTGATGCCATTGCAACCCATTGAAGTTCCAGGAGAACCCTTTGAGAAACTGGTTTTGGATTGTGTAGGACCTCTGCCTAGGTACTAGCAAAAGGTAACGAGTATTTGCTGACAATTATGTGTAGTGCTACCAGATTTCCAGAGGCTATTCCTTTAAGAACAGTGAGTGCTGATAAGATAATTGAAGCGCTTAACAAGTTCTTCTCGCTGGTAGGTTTGCCAAAAGAAGTTCAAACCGACCAAGGAACCAACTTTATGTCTAGAAAGTTTACCTCATTTTTAGCCTGTTCAGAATATTAAGCATTGTTTATAGTTCCTTATCACCCACAGAGCCAAGGAGTGGTCGAACGATTTCATCGAACCTTCAAAACCATGCTTCGCACGTACTGTTGTGAAAATGAAAAGGAATGGGATGACTACATACCAATGTTGCTATTTGCCGTTCGTGATAGCGTACATTCATCGATGGGTTATTCTCCTTTTCAGTTAGTATATGTCCATCAGGTAAGGTCACCCATGGAGGTGATAAAGAATCAGTTGATTTCAGATGAGAAGGATTCTAGCACGTTACAAGAAATGAAGGAAAAAATAAAGAAAATATGGAAAGTAGCACATGAGAATCTTAAAGTAGTACAAGAAGAGATGAAAAGAAATTACGACAAAAAGGCTGCAAAACGTGAACTCGACATAGGAGATAAGGTTCTAGTGTATCTCCCTACAGCTGGTAAGGTTTTTAACCAGAAGTATATAGGACCTTGCACGGTGAAGGAAAAAGTAAGTGATGTTAATTATCGAATTCAATTTCCTACAGGACGGAGGAAAGTTAAAACTTTCCATATTAACAAATTAAAGAAGTATAACGAATCCAGTGGAGTGTTGTCAATTGCAAAAGAGGATGATGAAAAAGACGTTGAAGAAGAAATTGAACTTAGATTAAAAAATACAGATTATTTGAGTGATGATGAAAAATTTAGGAAGTTATGTATTCATTTATCTGATGAACAGCAGCATGATTTTAAAGTGCTAATTCAAAACTTTTCAGATCTATTTTCAGACCATCCTAAAAGGATAAAAGGAGTACAACATAAAATCAGGTTTGATAGAAGAAGACTCCAATAAGTCAGCGTCCATACAGAATGTCGCCGAGGCAACAACAACAGTTAAAGACCGAAGTTGCTTATTTACTGAAACACGGACTAGCAGAGGAAAGCCATAGTGAATGGGCTAGCCCATGTATTCTAGTCGACAAACCTGACGGAAGTGCAAGAATGTGTACAGACTATCGAAAGGTAAATAATGTAACTATAAAAGATTCATATCCTATGCCCGTAGTAGAAGATATAATTGATAATGTAGCAAAGTTTCCTTTTTTTAAGTAAAATTGATTTATTGAAAGGATACTATCAAATTGAGTTAGACAAAAACAGCAGGGATATTGCTGCATTTGTTACACCCCATGGACTTTATAATTATAAGGTAATGCCATTTGGTTTATGTAATGCACCTCTGACATTCCAACGTCAGAGATGAATTATCTTGAAGGATCTCGAAGGTGTATTTGTTTATTTGGATGACATTATCATAGTTGGAGAAACCTGGGAAGATCACATTAAAAAAGTATATGATGTTTTTAAGAGGTTATTAGAATTCAATGTTACGATAAACCTTTCCAAATGTGAATTTGGTAAAACTACTGTTCAATATTTAGGACATGAAATAGGAAGTGGCCAAGTGAAACCTGTTGATTGTCATATTGAGGTCATAAAGAATTTGACCCTCCCTACATCTAAACGTGGAGTGATGAAATTTTTGGGAACAGTGGGGTATTACAGAAAATTTTGTAAGAACTTTTCAGATGTAGCCTACCCATTAACAGAGTTGCCTGAAAAAGGATGTGAAGTTTGTGGTCAAAGGATTGTGACGATGCCTTTAATAAACTTAAGCTCATGTTAATGTCTAAGCCAGTACTGAAATCCCCAGACTTTAATCTACCATTCAAGTTACAGTAGACTCCAGTGAAGTAGGAGCTGGCAGTGTATTATTACAGGAACATAATAGTGTTTTACACCCTGTATCTTACTTTTCAAAGAAGTATAATAGCCACCAGTTAAATTACAGTATTGTTGAAAAAGAAGCTTTAAGTTTAATTTTGAGTTTAATGCACTTTGAGATATACTTGCTTAACAGTAACTTTGAAATAGACGTATATACTGATAATAACCCTTTAACCTTTATTAATAAATGTAAGCACAACAATAAGAGAATTTTAAGATGGTCTTTATTTTTGCAACCATTCAAACTAAATATTCACCATATAGCAGGCAAAGAAAATGTCATTGCAGATTCTCTCTCTAGATCTGTTGATTATTTAAAGGAAAGTGCTTGTTACCAACGACGTGGCAGTCTCCGACAGTTGCTAAATGGAAGTAGCTAATGTTTAAGACTGTAAGGGTGAAAATTCAGAATGGACTGAGGAGAGAGCCGCTGAGTTAAAAGGGGGGGAATGTAAAGGAATATTGATTTATTGAATGTAAAATTGCAGAAAAGGTTGAAAATTGATATTTGCATACAAAAAAAGTGTGTACACTAGACAACAGATGGCAGTAGCGCTTGGCGTAGGCGGTAGTCGCCAAGGATAATGTACCGAAAATATGATATTTGGTCCATGGATGTCTAGCGTGAGTCGGGTATATAAAGGCCCAAAACGATGATTTTCGTTGGAGCTGAAACAAACAAGTGATTATAATAGTGTATCAAGTTTTGAGGAATATATGGTAATGTACTGTTTATCCATTTGGACGTTTTCTTGTGTGATGTAACGTTGGTTGCCACTAACTTTTTGATGTTACAGTGAATTATATGTTGTGTTGATGTAAAGCTTTGTGACTTCGGTATTATACTGTAAAATGCAGTGATTAGTGATTAGTAGTCTTGATGAAGTGCTGTATAGCGAGTCTTTGCTTTTGTGTAAAGCGTCCGTAATTTGTTTAATGTTCTGTTTGTGACTTTAATTTCCTTACTAGTTGTTATTAAAGTACATTTTAAGTTATAGTGAGTTGTCACTGTTTCCTGATATATTCTCCTCGTAAATCCTTACCTTAGAGAGATTTTTTTTTTGTTACAATATATATATATATATATATATATATATATATATATATATATATATATATATATATATATGTGTGTGTGTGTGTCTGTGTGTGTGTGTGTGTCTGTGTGTGTATAATAAAAGGCGCCCATAAACACATCAAAATATAGAAAGTTCATGTATTAACTTTGTACATGGGATGGCATGGAGTTCTTTATTACAGAATATATATATATCATATATATATATATATATATATATATATATATATATATATATATATATATATATATATTCAATCAATGTGCGTAATCTCACAATAAAGGAAACAAGCGAAAGAAATCGTATCTATTTGGAAGCCACCGAAGAGTAGTCGTCAATGGAAATGAAACCAAAGTCGAAAGGAAAAGAAACACTGCACTGGATGACCTACCCAAGTATTTAACACTCTGGTGAAGGTCAAAATGAAAAGCTGTGTGCATATTAAATAATCGGATAATGCCAGACTACATTCACCTTTCACTGCTTAGGTCAACACAGGCACATCTGACATAACTTAAAGCGCCTATATTGCTCAGTAACTGTCAGGAAAGAATAGACGATATATATATATATATACATACTATATTCATTTATATATATATATATATATATATATATATATATATATATATATATATATCGAGCTACAAATATCCTTTAATATCTAATTCGCTCTACCTCGGAATTAATATATTTTCATATATGTTTAACCGAAGGGGAATTTTTTAGGCGATAAGAGATTTGCCGGCTGACGGGCGCGAACCATCAACACCTTCAAATCCAGGACGACAGCGAAGCCTTAACCCACCCCGGGGTGCAAATCTCTTATCGTCTAAAAATTTCCCCTTCGGTTAATCATGTATGAAAATATATTAATTTCGAGGTAGAGAGAATTAGATATTAAAGTATATTTGTAGCTCGATATATGTATATGAATCACGGTAATGTGATATGATTGATATATATATATACTATATATATATATATAATATATATATTATATATATATATATGCATACATATATATGGGGATACTATCCACAATGAAGTAAAATCCTCTTGTAGTTTAAAATATATATTTCTTGTACAGGATTAAAGCTTTCGACCATCAACTGTGGTCTTGTTCACTAAAATGATGGTCGAAAGCTTTAATCCTGTACAAGAAATATATATTTTAAACTACAAGAGGATTTTACTTCATTGTGGATTGTATCCCCATTTACTTAGAGGTACGACATAGTACCTGGCTTCTCCATACATATATATATTATATAAAGTAAATTTTCATCTCAATGACACAGAGCACGTGGATTAACTCGTTGTAAAAGAGATATTTCACATTTTAAAGCTGCGCAATGAAGCCTCTACCTGACCTTTCTTTCTACTGTGCATGCTTACGTCTGACAAAAGTCAGACGTAAGCAACCAGAAAACAGCAACCGCAATAACAGCTGTAGCGAAAAGTAATAATCCGATAACTAAATAGTTAATAATTACAGAATTAACAGGGCAACGTGGATTAGGCCAGTGCCTGGATTGGTAGACGAGACTCTTGAACATCAGATGAGACCAGGGACGGGGATTACAACCTCATCCCCCCAAAAAAGCATTTGCTAAAAAACTTTCTGCAGCTATGATGAATACACATACCACAACAGGCTAGCATTGAAGGACTGTGGTTCGATCCCACGAGTGGTTGCTAAGCGAGCTGTGAATTGATACCAGCAGAGGTCAGAGTCACGAAAAGGGCATAAGGCCAGCAACCTCACCCCTATGACTTGCTTATACCGGACTATCTACCCATCTGAGGCCACCATCTATAAAGAGAGAAGGGTTATGTATGTATATGTATATATACGTGTATGTCAGGCCACGTTACGCAACCTTACGCAAGCAAAGGGAGAGAACACCATTGATAAGATGACCTTGCTTATGACAACGGAACAGAAGAGGACTGCAGAGAGGAGAGAGAGAGAGAGAGAGAGAGAGAGAGAGAGAGAGAGAGAGAGGCCTTGGATGATTACGCGATATCGAAAGATGTTGTCGAGATCTGGTGGAGAGAGACAGAGAGAAGAGAGAGAGAGAGAGTTGGGTAACAATAACAACCTTCACGTTTCATCAAATGTATGATCCCACAACTGTCCAAAGCTGTCATGCACGCAAAAACATTCACATCGCAACTAGATATTGGCATCAACAAACACTACCACCTGCCATCTTCTGAGTAGGTACACAGAGTCCTGCCGTAATTAACTATATATACAGTGACATCGGTGAGCAACGCCAAATACGCACTATATCACAGCAGCAGTATACGTTTTGTTTGTACGTTGTTTTTACGTTGCATGGAACCAGTGGTTATTCAGCAACGGGACCAACGGCTTAACGTGACTTCCGAACCACGTCGAGAGTGAATTTCTACCACCAGAAATACACATCTCTCACTCCTCAATAGAATGGTCGAGAATCGAACCGGCGACCACCGAGGTAGGACGCCAACACCATACCAACCACGCCACTGAGGAACAGTATACGATGTGCTCAAAATAAAGGAATCTGTTAAAAGAATATTTGAGGAACCGAATAACACATACAAGAGCAGATACCCAGAGATTGTAAACTGTCGCAAATGTGGTTAGAATAGATACAAAAATGCTCTAGATTAATTCGTTTTCCCTTCCTGAAAACAAACATGTAATTAAAAATATAAACCATAACTACTATTAACAATTATTAAACATATTATAATTTCACTACTATGTCATTATACTTTGCACACTTACCCAAAGGCTCAGGCACTGAGACCATTTTCTTTAATCAAATAGCTATAGGGGACAACTACAGTAAAGGAAGATATTAAAAAAAATCAAGGAATAACCTCTGGCTCTTATCTCTCAGAAAATCTAATGAAGTCCTCTTTGGAAGATGTCCAGTCTTAAGAAATTCGTATCTTACTTTTCTCGTAAACCCGCTAACAAAAGGACAAGCCAAGCCAAAAACATAACCTCCTTATCAGATATATATATATATATATATATATATATATATATATATATATATATATAGATATATATATATATATATATATATATATATATAGATATATATAGTAAGAGATTCTCACGTGAAAATGAAAGGAGCTACCAAGACTTTCAACTTTTATTCCAAAGTCATCTTCAGGTACTGAACAATATAATATATGTGTATATGTATACGTATATATATATATATATATATATATATATATAATATATATATATATATAAATATATATATATATATATATATATATATATATATATATATATATATATATATATATATATATTAACATCTTCACAAGAAATCCTAACGTTGGTCTAATTAAGAAAAAATGACAAAGCAAGAAACGTCGATTATAAGCTTGTCATATTCACCAAATTCCACAAAAAAAAAAAAAAAAAAAAAAAAAAAAAAAAAAAAAAAAAAAAAAAAAAAAAAAGACCAATGAAGCGACGCCGAACCAGCGAAGCTCTACTCCACTTTTTTTTTTTCTTCCTTTTTTCGAACGACACCACTTGGAAATTTCATGGGTGGGTAAATTCGACTTGAAGGCTCCATTACGACGACTTAAGACTGGAATCTAGTGGGTGCAATTAAATCATTAAGATCATTTCCCAGGAAGAAGTTGAAATCTGTTTGATTAACATTCAATATAATTACGGCTGTATATTTTGATTATTCAATATAATTACGGCTGTATATTTTGACTATTCAATATAATTACGGCTGTATATTTTGATTATTCAATATAATTACGGCTGTATATTTTGATTATTAAATATAATTATGGCTGTATATTTTGATTATTCAATATAATTACGGCAGTATATTTTGATATCTCAAAATCACGTACTGTAAGACGATTTTCATCATGAAATCAACATGGCATCTTGGAAGCTCCTCTTGATGACAGTTCGTGACTAACAGTAACGCAAGAAGCCCCATCCTATATTCTCCTGTAGCAAAAGCATCAGACTACCTACGGAAAGCAGCATTAAACTGATCTTTTTGACTTCCCTTTGGTCTCTCCTAATTAGTTGTCTCACTGATTCAACTTTACCCTGCACCACTGAAAAGTCCAACAAGATTCTATATAAATGGGACTCAGTGGCAGCGGTAATTCAATTTACAAAAATGACAACAATAAAAAAGGAGTCTTCCCAAGGTAACAACAACACTACTACACTCGACAGTGCTCATCAGAAGGAGCAAATGACGACGCTTAATTTAAATAAATCTAATATTCAACCAGAGAGAATGTTTTCGGTTCCAACCACCTCCTTATCTGCAGAGGCAGCGAAGGATTTTATTAACTTTGCAGGCTATGATTGTCGCCTCGGTGGCATTTGGGGATTCTAAAATGTCTCCAATTAACGAACTGGGGAGAGTTGATAGGCTTTTCCTTTTTTTTTTTTTTTTTTAAGTTTCTAAACGTTTATGTTATCTTTTATATTTATGATTGTTTATTCAATCATTTTATACATTACCGTGGCCCGCAAACATGATGTTAACCAATAGGGCATAAAACAGAAAACGTGATTGGGATTAAAGCGAGGAAAACAACGTGGGTCCAAAATATAAAAGTATAAGGAAACGTGACGTCATTAAGAGTGCATGATCAGCAAGCCATCTCGTCTACGAACAGATGAGGCCGAGGAAAACACGAGGACACTGCAACGGCTCTTTCCAATCCGGCTTCATTACAGCCGAGCCTTTCTCCAAAGTTAATAAACCAATCTCGCTCCACTGCGGCAAATGGCATTCCTACATTAGTTCATTACGCTAACCGAAATGGGGATTGTATTTCTTTTAGAGCTCATTTCACTAACTAGAAATGAGATTGCGATAGTATTCCAGTTCATTACGTTCACTGGGGAGAACGTAATATACCTCTTCAAGTGCCCGAAGCGACGTTCCCTGAAGGCGGAGGACTCCAAACTGCATCTAGTCGAGGACTTTTGTAAAAATCACAAATAGGAGAGAGAGAGAGAGAGAGAGAGAGAGAGAGAGAGAGAGAGAGAGAGAGAGAGAGAGAGAGAGAGAGAGATTTATCCAATCTTGCCCTAATGGTGAAAATAGTAAACCCAGCACCACTACTACTGCTGCTCACAAATACTACTGCTACTACTATTAACAACAACAACAACAACAACAACAACAACAACAACAACAATAATAATAATAATAATAATAATAATAATAATAATAATAATAATAATAATAATAATAATGGACACAATTTTCCGTGTCGAAAATGATGACAATGGTTGCAGGTCCACAATAATATAGCATGTGAACATATGGTCTTTAATGGATATTAAAAGCTTTCGAACCTTGTACTAGCTTTTAATATCCATTAAAGACCATATAATCACATACTACATTATTGTGGACCTGCAACCAATAATAATAATAATAACGCATAAAAACTAAGCAGACACGTACCGACTACGAACGTCTACATACTCGCCTCAAAAATGTATACAAACACGCAACCTGGAACCACACTGACGCTCTCTTCAAAATACTGGAAAAATACGAACGCTTCAAAACCACTTGAACGGAGCTCCGCAAAAGAAGCGAAACGGGTTTCTCACTCAACGGGAGATTCAACGAAAAACGGAAACAGAATAAACGAAAACATTCACGTCTGAAAATAGAAGCGTTCAACCGCACTTCACAACTTGCAAACACATTCACACTGAAACGTACAGAGGCGAACTACACCACCACAAGATACAAATACTCAAAGCTAGAAAATATCCCAATACACACAATAGAAAGACTGTAAAAATACACTTCCCGAAAATGCACACAATCAAAAATGACAATTATGCACAAACATCGCCCTCCATCCCACGCACAAATAGATGAACACCTCCACAAGGAAAAATAGGAGTTTCCTATTCGCTTTCTTCTGTCATGACTTCATGAACCGTTCATGTAAATGGCGAGGATTATATAGATAGAGACATTTAATAACAGCGTTCGTTATGGACAGACGTTTTCACACACACACACACACACACACACACACACACACACATATATATATATATATATATATATATATATATTATATCATATATATATTTATATATATACAATAAATACATATACTATACACACATAATATATATATATATATATATATATATATATATATATATATATATATATATATATATATAACTGTGTGTGTATGTTTACACGTGTCTGTATGCACAAAATAAATATTTACATTACGTACCCGACTTTCAATAACACTGCAAACACAAGTTTCCTCTTACCTGAAAGAGAAAAAATTCAAAATAAGTTGCAACCTGAACCAGATAAAATATTATCATATGAATAAAATGTCATATTGAAGTTTGAGGCATTTTATGTCAATATGGCCTCTCTCTCTCTCTCTCTCTCTCTCTCTCTCTCTCTCTCTCTCTCTCTCTCTCTCTCTCTCTCTCTCTCTCTCTGGTTTATCTATATTTTATGTACATGGGCAGGA
The DNA here is from genome assembly GCF_015104395.2 of Macrobrachium nipponense. NCBI lineage: Eukaryota > Metazoa > Arthropoda > Malacostraca > Decapoda > Palaemonidae > Macrobrachium > Macrobrachium nipponense. The sequence continues at coordinate 71,216,537 of NC_087208.1, read as the reverse complement.
GTATAGCACTTCTTGTACACTTTCTCATTTAGTTAAAAGTCTTAGCAACGTCCTTTAAATAAGACGACCCGTTAAAAATGGTCTTTCGATTGAGTAGAGAGCGAGAGAGAGAGAGAGAGAGAGAGAAGCAGTAAAGCTAAAAGATCCTTAATGGTCACTTCATGACGCAAGTAAGCATTAATAAAAACTGACAGCTCCATACTACTTATTTCAAAACTGACAGCTCCATACTACTTATTTCCTTTGACATAAAGGATCCAAAACAGATGAGAATGTAGCTAACTGAACGGGATGACGATCAACCTTGAAGAAGGGAAAGGTCACCCTCTCATCGCCCAGGATATCTAATGAACTCTGGTACGTATACTAATCATCATAGTGAAGTGCCCACTTTCAGAAGCGTGTTTGTTAAAGAATATCACTTTTCTCTTCAAACTTCCTTTGAACATTGGAGGGATGAGTTGGGTACACGGTTTAATCTCTAACTTTGAGTAATCAAGCGTTATGGCAACAGAACATTCAAAGCCCGCACCGGTTTTCTTCTTTAATGAACTTATATAATACGCTTAATAAACTGGCCTCTTATAATAAGAATAAGAAATAGGCGTTGTGTGATTCGTGTACCGACTGCCATTGTATAAAATGTGTAAGGAAATGGCTTGTACAATACGTATAAGATTTATGTGATATTTACGTGTATAATACAAATAACGAATCGTTCTGATATCAAAAGTTTGGTGAATTATTCTCAATATCTTGATTACGAAAAATAAATGTCCATCTAAAATAAGCTCTCGTATAATAAGCGTCATTAATCGTTATCATGTAATCTAGAAAATATTAAGGTATAATACAGTGAGTGAATCATATGTGAGAATATGTCCTTGTATATGACGTTCATCGAAGCGATTCAACATCATGGTTGTGAGAAATGTCCGCCAACTTTCCAAGTATCACCAAAAGGAGGCTTTCTTGGTTGTGTGGCAGATGGAACTGGCAACCTCATGTCTACCAAAGGCTATATATACCTTGATGTCTACATCTAATCCCTGTTCCACGTCATGTCTACACGCAAGGAACTTCATTTCTAAAGAAGTGACCGAACCGCTTTCAAAAGAAAGTCAGATGTAGGCCAGAACAAAGTTATGTACGAAAACAAATAAGAAAAGAAAGAATAAATATAACTTGAAAGGAAGTCAGAAAACTACGAAATAAAACGAAATATTCAAGACATTGCGAATATCCTTGTCAGAAAATATGACTACTAATTAAGGAGAAGACAACTACCAGGAAACAGTTCCAAGGGAATACAGCCTTGAGCCATGCAAGGTTTTACAAGCAAGTACGTATGTGAATATGTATGTATGTATCAAATCCAGAGAAAATGTTTTCGCAGACCAACAGAAGCCCTAGAGTCGCCTGCAACCAAAGGAGAAACCTAACGTTTCCTCTCGAAAAACAACCCTCAACCGTACACGAAAACACAAAGTCACCAATTGAATGTTATTGCTATCAACAGGGCAATGGTTGGGTTTCTCCTTCGAAAAGGACGACAAGAGAGGATAACACGAATTACGAGATAAACAAGTAAAAAAATGCGCAGAGGTTTCTTCGGAGCGATTTAGTTTTCTGTACAACGTATCATACTGTATAATACCATCAACTACGACCGGACCGGCAGCTCTCCAGTTGCTCATCAGATGTGGTAGAGTCAGGGTGCGTCCCATGGCTCCAGAAAGCGCTGTGAGATGCACGTTCCATGTCTAACTTTAACCTTAAGTAATATAAAAAAAACTATTGAGGATAGAGAGGTACAATTTAGTATGTTTGATAATTGGAGGGTGGATAATCAAATTCCTAATTTGCAGCCATCTAGCTTCAGTAGTTTTTAGATCCAAGGGCGAACAACATAAAGTACGGACGGACAGACAAAGCCGGCACAATAGTTTGGGACACCTGTTGTCAGGTACCTAGAATAGAAACCGAGTTATGTAGCTCTGAAACCTACTCGTCAGCGTGGAATCCCAACCACATTACTAAATCACGACTCGGAAAATTTGCTGGGGTTTATCAGAATTTGAGGAGAGTGACCTTACTATATGTCACCAGCAGAGAAAAGGAAATATGGGTAAAGCATTGAAATTCACTCACCCGTAACTTTATGTAAATAAATTTAAGGACCCCAGAGCACCAACAATTAGCCAAGGAAGTAAAAACCAAAAACAATAAATCTGCAAAATCCCGTAAGTTGGCAACAATCCACAAAAAATATTTCGGCAGAAATATATACTAAGACCCCTTCTCAATAACTGAGCACCTCTATCCTTGTCTCGAAATGACTCGCTTCAATATTCACAGACCATCTCTCCAACATCCTGCTGGTAATAGCCAATGACACTCATTTCATTATCCTCGGTATCATCCTAAATACGTATCCTCTTACTGTCAATTCAAGACCTTCAAATTATCTGTCAGGTGTCCTGTGACCCTCACTCGACGATCCTCTCCAGTCAACCCGACTTCACTGAATGGCCGAAATTGGATAAGGGCCTGGAAAGACAGCCTAAATTTCATAAGGCAAACAGTAATTTCCTCAGTCTCCTACGATCACCATACGCACACTCCACAGTCCTCCAGTATCCTACGTACATTTTCGTGACAGAAACTCGTCACGTCTCACGATAACTTCTCAGATATACTACGACGACCCTCCAATCATTTTTCGATTCCCAGCAAAATACGGCCTGATTTCCTCTAAAGCCCCTTCCACACGACGGGCAAAGACACGACGGGCACTCTGATTTGCCCCTAATTCTCTCGCTTTTAAACAGTGTTACCAGATCAAATAATCCAAGGCAGGCAGTAGTCACAGGCAGGCGAACCTATGACTTGGACCACACTCGTGATCGCCATCCACTCGCAAAATTGGTAACAGTGTCTGCCCGCCGTGCATTTGCCCCTCGTGTGGAAGGAGCTTAAGGCATCCCACAGTCTCTTCCCCTGAGAGTCCTGCCAACACAAACAAAGCAAAGCTGCTGCTACTTCGATCGTTTGGAAAACTGTTTTCAGCGTGTGGTCGTCATCTTAACCTCGCCTTCAGCCGAAGGGCATTCAAAACAACAAATATTGACGGAGGATCCTTGATGCTGTTGTGGCTGGGATCCCTGCTGGCATTGGCTGTCTGTAAGCCCTCGTGCAAACAGTGGGACAGTTCACAAACAAGATAAAAAGATAACAGAGATAGGTTGGAAGAATATACATAACCATCAATCATACACGAATATACAAAAGTAGGGGAGATGGCGATTATCATCAAGCAACAATAATTTGTTTATATTATACATCTTCATATCCTAGGTTAGGAATTCCAGACAATGTCATGAGAGAGAGAGAGAGAGAGAGAGAGAGAGAGAGAGAGAGAGAGAGAGAGAGAGAGAGAGAGAGAGAGAGAATCCACACGTTTCAAGTAATCTCCCTCCTAATCACCAAGGCTAACCGTGGCCAGAGAAAACATCAATCAGAAGCGGAAAAAATAAAACGGCAGCCTTGGCATTTCTACTTCATTCAGGCTCCAGCCAATAACACACCTTTCCCTCTCGTCGCTTATTTCAGGGGAAAAGGAATCCTAGGTAACTTCATCAACCATAGCGCGTTCTGCAACATTATACCTTCCTTTTACTTATGTAGAACTTTATTCACCTTCGACGTCACAGACCTACAATGATGCTGTCACGCCATTACAATACTATTTACTCTCTCTGTACATCTTTCACACACAAACGCTCACACAAACACATAAAATTGCACGTGTAAAGAGAGCAAGACAAGAGTTTCTCCTCTCAGAAGGGAGAAGAAATAACAAGACCTAAATGTCGAGTAACAGTTATGTTTTAACAAATAAAATGTAGTCGAGACATCTCAAGCCAGCGAGAGGGAACGACAGGCTACAGGTTTGTCACCATCCGGGTTTCTGCCGAACTGTCCTTGGATTGTCAGTTCCGAAAACCATAAATTTCAACAAGGAAATACAAAAGGAAAGTTTAACATTTTTGAATATTGTAATGAAGGGAGGATAAAAAAAATTATTCAAAGTGTACTTTAACTTTCAAGAAGTTAACTAGAAATGAAATCTCATTGTGAAATGCATTCCATTTAGATGAAAGGACCAGCGCTCAATTAAGAAGGGTAAAAATGAATTAACCTTGAAATTAAAATAGCAACGACTACAAAAATTGCCTCCTCATATTTCATCCTCTAATTTTATTCTAGGTTTGTCGATGTTACGTTTGTTCTCTTCAAAAGTGAATACGAGGTTGTTCTCTTCCTCGACTACGTGAATACACTGCACCCGGATATTAAATTAACTATAATAATAATAATAATAATAATAATAATAATAATAATAATAATAATAATAATAATAATAATAATAATAATAATAATAAAACAGAACAACTGTCTGCCATTCCTGGACGTTCAAGTGTATAGACAAGAGAACTCTTTTAACACCACGATTTTTAGAAAGAAAACTTTTCCAGGACTCGGATCTAATTTTTATAGACGCTGCTATTTTCATTTCAAGATTAATTCCATTTATATCCTCCTAACTGGAATGCCTTTCACAATGAGATAATATTTCTAGGTAACTTCTTCAAAGGTAATTTGTCCTCCTAGGGTAGTAATTAAAAAGGCCTGAAGTTCTAACGGTACAAAAAACGAGTTTCTATGTAACCTTTCCATATATCCATGACCTGACATTTCAAAAAAGATTTGCGCAATTATTCATGATGATTTTCCAGCCATATCAGTCAAATTAATTCCAAATAATCCTCTCACTATTGGCTCTTTGTTCAAATGAAAAGAGCAGCTGTGTCCTTATATGTCCTATGGTGTCGTCTATAATGTATTTCTGGGATTTACGCTGGATCCACCAGTATAGGCTTCGTAAGGTGTGCATTAATTCAACATCGGGGGATCGGCTTTCGTACAGGGAGCGAAATTTCGAACGTGCGTAGAGCACTCCAACGTCAGAAATCATTCGAAACAATGTAAAACATGTTATATTGAGAAGGGAGATTTTAGTATAATCGGTCATACTGTTAATCCTAAAGAGTTAATCATACTGCAGTCATTATTTATGAAACATCTGGCTCCACTGTTAATAAATTCTCAGACTTCGTCAAGTCCACTGGATTTATCTTAAACTTACTGTGGTGTCTTCTCTTTAGTTCTTTGCTGTCTCACCTCTAGGTTAGTTGTGTTTTGTATATCGTTTATGCTTATGCTTTCGTGTTTCTCTTATTTTTTATTTTTTCTACTCTAAGACTGTACTTATAAGTATTTTTATATGTATTTTCATCTAGCCATGAAGATGTACTTATGGCAAAAATTACGAAACGGCGGCAATAGAATTGAAAGATGATCTAACGTTGTGTGGCTTTCTTCCGTCCGTCTTCCCCTCGGTATGTTCGTTCACCCGGAATATTTACTCTGCTGCACATATATATAATATAAAAAATATATATATTATATAATATATATATATATATTTTAGATATATATATATATATATATATATATATATATATATATATATATATATATGATATAATATATATATATATATATATATATATATATATATATATATATATATATATATATATATATATAAAACAAGAATCCTCGACTGAAAAGGTTAAGGTAGAAATGTAGTCTTGATTTAACCTCTTGAGCTGCCGCTTAGAGGCAAAACGGCTCTTTTATAATACATATGTGGTTTATATTTATATTAATATATATTATATAGTATTAATATATATATATAATATATATATATATACATATATTATATAAACACATATAAATATATAATTTATATATATATATATATATATATAATATATATATATATATATATATATATTATATATATATATATATTTACATAATATATAAATGAAAAACGGTTTTAATTCCTGATAGGTATCGCCTTTTTAATTGCTAATCCTTCTTTGGAGGATTGATACACAGTAGTAGAAATTCATCTTATATATATATACCATTTTGTATCAGCCCTGTGAAGATAGGTTAGAATAAAAAAAACTGACAACGATGAGATTTACATCAGTGTTTCATTTCTTCCAAGAGGTGTTTAATGTATAAAAAATCACGTAACAAATGGGATCATCTGTGTGTGTGTGTGTATATGTGTGTTTATGTATAAATATATATATATATATATATATATATATATATTAAATATATATATACAAAATATATAGGGGAAAATGGACAGAAGGAAAAACGGGCGAGAGGTATAATGGGAAAAATATTAGATGAGGGGGAGGGAGTGTGCATACTGTCAATATCAGACGTCAACACGTCAACAGGAAGGGAGCAGAGGACGTGATGATGACTAAGAGAATATGGGTGGGTGGTTGAGGGGTTGAGGGAAGGGGGGGGGGGGGGGGTTGCACGCAGGGAGGGAAAGAAAAACGAGCGAGAAGATTGAAGGTAACAGAAAATATTTACTTTAAAAAGAATTTTTTTTCTCTCTCTCACACGTGAGCACTCGCTCTCGGTGCTGAGATAGGAGCTGAGTTTATCTGTTGCTCTTTATTTTCCTATTCTTTCTTTATAAATTTTCCCAAAATGTGTGGCATTCTCTGCGCTTTTTTATTTATATATATATATATATATATATATATTATATATATATATATATATATATATATATATATATAAAATAGTGATCTTTCATGCTCATTGTTTCATAGTACATAATTTGGGCAACGTTCCGAAACCGATTCCTCCCAAGAATCTTTTGCAACTGAATCTGTAGATAAATTTACAGTCATGCAAACAATATCTGAAGAGGAGCAGACAGTGAATAAGGACTGGTCTGGCATCAAGAACGCGTAAAACCTTCCGGAAGGGAACCTGAGGGGTATGGGATAGCAAGACGGAAGCTCCGGATATTGGATGTAACCTGGGTTACCAACTATACTAGGTTTTTTTTCCATCTGTCCACCGCCTGTGGTTCTCGCGCATGGTAACAGTGCGTCCCGGGCTTTAAATAGTTACGCTATGTGTAAGTTTTAGGTAAATAAAAGGATATCTAGGTGTACATTTGCAACTGAAAAGGGTTTCAATAATTTACTGTATGCGAATTACACCGTTAATATTCGAAATAGGATATTGTTATAATTGCTGAATGTAACTATTTAAAGCCCTGGACGCAGTGTTACCGTGCGCTAGCACCACAGGCGGGTGGACAGATGGAAAAAACCAAGTATAGGAACAGGCAAAAGCAGAATCTTCATGCCGACACATTTCAGGAAGAGCTAAAGGTCACAAACAACAGGCTAAGTTCTCATGGAAGTCAAACGAAGGTAAAGAAGAGTTAAGAGAGAATATATCTCAACAAACACGATGATGGTGTCCACAAAGCCTTGTATTCAGAGTGGCATTGATGTTAAGTTACTCCACTGAATCATTAATGAAATATCCGTGGGAAACACCTACCGAAGAGAGAAGGGAGGCGTCGATAACATCAGAAGCAAATGGAGATCCTGGGAGGAACATCTCTGTGATTCATGAACGAGGACAGTAATCGGATTGATATACCAAAAGCTGGCGAAGAACTGAAGGTGCTATGAATGAATTCATTGATTTTGAAGTGGAATCAATAAAAAAAAAAGAACCCAGGAGATAAAAAGACGCCAACGTTTGGATTTAAAAAATTCCTTCTGATGGCTCATCTGGATTACGAGAAGGCACTTGATAGCGTTCGAGATCAATATGCCAAGAGAGGCTTGCGTCACAATGGCAGTCCCGTGAAAATATCTATGAACGAAGGCGATGCAAAGTTAACCTTACTGGAGTCTTGCCCAGTGAATAAGAAAAAAAATATTTAGATGTAAAAAGTGTGTTGTTCCACCTTTGCTGTTCGCCATTCTCATAGATTTTTAAAGGAAAATTGGTCGCAGATGATCTGCGACCAAAAGTATTAGATAACAACGCTGTTTTAATCAGTAAAGCACCACAAGATGCGCAAAGCTTGCTTAACAGAATGCTTCACACATTTTGAGAGATGGGGCTCAAAATGATTCTAAAAAAAACAGGAGGACTGACGACAAAGTGACTATGCAATCGGGGATGACATAACAAGAAATAGCGAATTGATTAATGAGAAGTCTTGGAAATATTTAGGAGAAATGATCTCCAATACAAGTTCTCTTGAGAAGTTACTCAAGGCAAATCAAGGAATGAGTAAGCTGAATGAGATTTAGACATCAATATACTGGAAGTAAGATTTAAATGCGTCTAGTACGATCCATATTGCTTGTTGTATGTACTGAATTATGGTATGACAAAGAAACTATTAAGAGAGAACCTTTTACAAATATATATATATATATATATATATATATATTATATACATATATACACCGTGATATATGCATGTATATATATATATATATATATATATATATATATATATATATATATATATATATATATATATATATATATATATCAGGTAGTCGTTAGGGTTGAGACTGCTGGTGCCATAGTCTTCAACTTAATCCTAGCATATTCTGACATACAGCTAGCTAGGTGGGCTGGTGGATTGGGAGCTGTTCACGGAATTTAGCACATGTCAAATCAAGCGCTTCAGCAGTTTGGCTGTAGCTTCCACTATGGAAATGAAGTAAATGAACCAGTAACTAAGGGATTCGACGCGCTGCTGATGAACCTCACAATCTAGTGGATAAAACGTTCGCATCACCAGCTAGAAGAGCAGGGTACAATTCACGATTCTGTTCGTCTAATTATCTGGTAATAAATGCCTTGCTATCTCGCTTTTTCATTTTTTCCTTCGTGGCAAAAAACCTTTATTTATACATAGCATCACGTTTTATATACTTCGTGATGAAGTTATTCATATAGGTATATATATATATATATATATATATATATATATATATATATATATATATATATATATATATAAAACTATTTGTCAATATGTCTCAACTCACCTGAACACTTGTTTTATTCTACAAAACTCAGCACAACCATCCATGTTCGTCCGGTGGTTAGACATCTGCAGTCAGTTTCCCATGACAGGTTAAAGAAACGTCTTTTACGAGCAAGAAGAGGGAGAGCTGACAGAAACCTATCAGAGAAAGGTAGAGTAGTAGAGGAGGAGGTGGATAGAAAGAAGGAGGGAAGCAAGGAAGGAAGGAAGGAAGGAAGGGAATTCGAAACAAGACTGAAAGCGAGGATGGATAAATTCAGAGTAGGACAGGGATGAATTTATTTAGATAAAACTTGGGGAAAATACGTAATGAGATGACTCTATACTTTCAGGGTTCCCGAGATGCTTAAACAAGGCGCGCTTTGCAGAAGTAACTGACCAAGAGAGAAAGTCATTCTTATAAGGTCTAAATTCCTCCTCATCAAGGTCGCTTACCCATGATGACCAATGAACATTATTCATTCAAGGTTAAAAGTGAGCGTTACTAGACAACCTGGTTCCGTTATTTAAAGGTTGGAAATACTGCTTGCGCTTAATGGGAACGGGAGAGACGGTTTCGGAAGGGCAGATGATATTCACCAGGTTTTGCACCAAAACCTCATAAACTGGGGGGGGGGGGGGGGGGGGGGGATGGCCACACTGTGAATGCGCTCTGCATTAACGCTAGTACTCCGTTCGTCCATTCTGGAAATATTTTATCACTAAACGCACACATTACCTTCTGCCTATTTGCTACTACAAATAATAATTAACAGCAATAATCTTTGCTTTACTTTTATACACCAGCAATTTGGAAAAGTTTAGCAAAATACACAGAATAATAATAATAATAATAATAATAATAATAATAATTTACAGCACCTAGGATCAAAATGTACAGAGGAGAGAAAGACAAAGGGATTGAAAGAGAAATAAAGGGAATCCATAAACAAAAAGAATGGGAAAAACGCAATAAATAAATGGATACGGAGAGGGAGCCGTGGGTGAGACAGACAATTTATGGGACAGAGAATAAAACATGGATAGCCAGAAAAAGAAAGTGAGCATGACAAGAGAGAGAAAGACAAAGGGATTGAAAAGAGAGAATAAAAAGGGAATCCATAAACAAAAAAATGGGAAAAACGCAATAATAAAAAATGGATACGGAGAGGGAGCCGTGGGTGAGACAGACAATTTATGGGACAGAGAATAAAGCATGGATAGCCAGAAAAAGAAAGTGAGCATGAACAAGAGAGAGAGAGAGAGAGAGAGAGAGAGAGAGAGAGAGAGAGAGAGAGTTCTATAAATGCAATATATTGAAACCTTATATTTCTAATAAAAAAAAGTTGTCCCCCTCAAAAAAAATAAATAAATAAATACAAGAGAAATGACAGGACAGCCTATGTGGATATAATGTTGTATTCTTTACATTGTTATCACTAATCAATCGAAACCTCATTTCACGTTGGACGTTCTATTTATGCAAAATTAATTTTGCAATTAAATATTTTTTTCTAAGTTACTTTATTCTCTTCTTTCTCATGGCCTTTAAATTTTTCGGTAGTACTGGTATACGATTATTGGATAGGTCCCTGAGCTGAGAATCGATAATGTCATGTTGATTATTATTATTATTATTATTATTATTATTATTATTATTATTATTATTATTATTATATAAGCATGCACTTTCCTAGCAATCGTTTATAAACTACAAAACCCTTTTGTAACAATTTGAAGTGGACATAAAATATTCATTTTTGTACTCCAAATCAGAGGCGACATGGTTATAACGCATCCAATAGGTTTATAACGTAATGAATAAACCTTTCATAACAGATAAGAATAAGTATATCAAAAGGAAGATTCTTCCTTGACAGAGGAAGAAAAGCAACATAATAAAAAAAATTTTAAACAAAAATAACTTAAACTACCTTATTCAACTCTTCTCCTACAATAAATAAGGAATATAAATAGACTATTTGACCATTTTATTTTCATCACTCTTATAACGCTGGTTGACATGAAACACCACTTCTCGGATGAAAGTGCGGCGGGGAGTTTTATATGCAAAATGCATTCGCATGCAAAATGCATACGAGGGACGCTGACGCCCACATCATTTTCGAGTATTTTGGAATATGATAAACGCCGTTATAATGCTTTTGCAAGCAAGCAAGTTCAAAACACAGGTAAAAGAGATCTTCACCGATAGTTTAACATCCTTTCCTTGTCAATATTTTTATTTCTGTCACATCACCTTTTGGCTAAAATTCGACTTTCCTTTTTTTATAGCTACGATAAATTCTTTCTTTTTATAACGCTTGTTTCCTAGAACTCATTCTGGGAAGAACTCAAAAGCGCCACGTGAGCGAAAAGATTAAATATCAAGAGCGGAATTGCTTTCACCAAACAAAATATTTGAGAGGGGTTAAAAGTTCCTGACAGAGATACTTGAACAATGGCAGGTACCAAACACTATATACGTACCCAGGATTCGAACTGTTACCTGGCTTAAATACGATAGACAGTGACTTTGACCGCCCGACTATCGAGAAAAATATATATTGACATCGACTCCTGTCTGTATATATATATATATATATATATATATATATATATATATATACGTATATATATATATATATATATATATATATATATATATATATATATATATATATTTATTGTTTTTATGTCTTTACAGCTTGAAATTGAAACCATTGTTTTGAAACGTTGCAATAAATGTATTTAAGGACCACTGGGATGTACTTTCTCCTACAACACTCTTAGAACGGTATATATATATATATATATATATATATATATATATATATATATATATATATATATATATATATATATATATATATATGTTACATATGTAGTGTTTGTTTGATACATGGAAGAAGAGGGTGGGTAGGCACTGAGCTTAAGATCCCGCTAGTGTTCAAGTATTTTGTCAGGAACTTAATCCCTCTCAAAGATTTTGTTTAGTGAAAGCAATTCCGCTCAGATATTTACTTAATCTTTTCGCTCACGTGGAACGGCTTTCAACATCGAACTGCGTGGGCGCTTTTGAGTCCTTCCCAGAATGAGTGCTAGGAAAATGGTTTATCACAAGAAGAGAGAATTTATCGTAACCATAAAAAAAGGAAATTTTTTGCTAAATGGTAATGCGACAGAATAAAAAAATTGTCATTGACAAGACAAAGAAGTTAAACCAGCGCTTAAGATATCCTGTCTGGTAACAAACAAACATATACATATCAGCGTGTGTGTATATATATATATATATATATATATATATATATATATATATATATATATATATATATATATATATATATATATATATATATATATATATGTAGGTACGTGTGTAAA
>NC_087208.1:71191625-71199125 GCF_015104395.2 Macrobrachium nipponense | reverse complement strand
GTGGTAACCACAAGACTCTTCTTACCTTTCCAAGATATCGAGAAGATTCCATACATACATATCTGTGTACTGTCGGCCAAAAAACTCGTGGCAGAGTTTCATAATTTTTCGTTCACCTGCCTGACGCACGATTCATGCCTTATTTATCTATTTTTCTGTTCAAAGATGGAAGAAATCATGTGTAATGACGTTAAAAATAGTCACTGATCATCTTTAGAAAACATTAGTTATGTTATTGTGTGAAACTATTTTCCATATAGCAAAATTGACATGAACGAAACGAAGTGATAAAAAACGTCATATCACAACCATAGATATACATTACCAAATAGATAGGAGACACCTATCACTAGTAGTATCGCATAAACATAGTCCTTAAATTATCATTTCAATATTAAATTGAAGGTAGTTGAATATTCCATTTGTTAAATTTTACAGAAAACATTGGAATCTCACAAAATGCTATCAAATTTAAAAACAAAAAGAAAAAAAAAACGATATCTTAACAGTGTGAACCAGGCGACCTCACTCTATTGCTTTTGATGTTATGTGCACGGGAATCTAATGTCAATGTGTCATTTATCGGTCTAAGAAACATCCCTCGATGAGCGAGAGAATTATTGCACTGCATTCGGTGCAAGTTCTGTTGGAGAGATATCAAGAAAACTTAATAAACGGAGAGAATCATACATAGATGAATAAAATTGTTTAAAGAACGGCAAAATTTAAAAACATGGGCCTAGAGGTGGAACACCTTGAAGCACCACATGAGAGCAAGACAATACAGTAGTGCAAAATGTTGCTGAGCAACATTCATTTGTGAACTTGGAATTCTAGTGCCTCGTCACGACATTGCTGAACCAGGAATCATAAACTAGCTCTACGCTTATGATTGGTGTCTGATGAATACTTTAGATGGAAAGGAAGAGATTTTTAAATCTACACTTGAAGTCTTTGATAGTTGTCCTAATGAATAAGTCTAACATGAATAAGCAAAACTTATCTTTGATGGATGAGAGATTCAGTTAGGCTTACTTCTTTTTGTTTTGTTTTTTTATCGGTGGCCGGTGAATACCACGGATAGGGAGGGAAACGGTTTCCAATGATGCATGCATTTTTTTCTTCAAAACCTAAAGAATACATTTTATTGGGAGATACTTTTTTAACATCGGCCTAATCCTTCCATCCACTCCTATACGCCACCTCCGCTCTCTTCTACATCTTAGGCGACTAGATCCGACTTCTCACTACGAACTCCATCTCGTGAAAGCATCACTAATGATAACGGTTATTTTAAAATTCCCCGCACCGACAACGGACGCCTTAAAATGCGTTTATAAAGTATTTTCTGTTCAAAGAAAACTTATTTTTCATTCCACAAAATATGTGTATACACTCGTGTTACACCCTGTAAGCCGTCAAAGAGCAACCCTTGATTAAAGCAGTAGGTTTTTCTTGAAAAAAAAAAAAAAAAAAAAAAAAAAAAAAAAAAAAAAAAACATGAAATAGACTTAAACGAGAACGTCACCTTCCATATTTCTTATCCTTTCAGCTACTTATTAATATTGCTTATGGTAGTAGGTCTAGTAGGTCATACATGTGAAACTAATTTGAATTAATTTCTATTTAGAAGAAATGAATAGCTACAAAAAGATCAACCTAAAAAAAGCTTTAAGGAAAGTAAGCCTATCTTAATGTATTCGTCAGTTTTGACTCCCACAGCTTTCCAAGGGTGTCCAAGTGAAACAGGATGATATGTAAGGAATTCGATAAAAAATAAGACTGAATTATATTAGTTTGATTTTTTTATGATTGCTTTTTGACTTTGAATAGCTAGGTCTGATTTAATTATGTTAAGCAATTATGAAAAGGATAAGAAGAAAGGCGAACATGGCTAATAAAACAAGAATAACGGGAATAGTCAAATAAAGCAGATTAATATATATATATATATATATATATATATATATATATAATATATATATATATATTGTCGATTTAAAATATTCATTAATATTACGTATCCGAGAGAGTTATACTGCTGAAAATAGACCTAGGCAAATCATGCGGGAAAATCAGAAGTCCATTTTAGGCCCACTAAATGTGTCATGGTCATGCAAATTATTTTATGATCAAAAGGACAAAATTAGCTTAACTAAACATCGTTTTCAAAGAATGATAACGTCTTGATGTATTGTTTATCGGCTGTAGGAGACGAAATTACAAACACTCCAGTGCAGTACGATACGTTGAGTCAAGACTCGAGCGGCAGCAAAGCCAACTTCAAAATGTTCAGTATGATGTCACGAATAAAATTAGAAATCGTGGACCCACGGTATATATTTTCCTTACTTTGCAAAAATAATTATCTTTAATACACTGAATAAGTCTACCCTAAGTCTACCCGTAAGTAATTATTTCAAAGTATAGCACCTTTGAAAGGAAATGTTATTTATTGTTAAGTAAATAATCTGGCACCTGCATATGGCAATATTTCCATAACGAACAATGAATTAAGAAACTACGCCAATTCTTCGTTGGCCGTCTGTACATGCAAAGCTATAAATCTACTCAAGTTTGGATTCTCATTCCAAGAACCTTGTCAAGTCAGTACGTCATTGTTTGCCGGCACCCCACCCATCCTACAGGTCGAGTTTCACTAAAGGCAATTCGCCAGGTGCCTGAAAGCTGCTTTTGTCCTTGAGAGTGTCAAAATGCTTGCGTACCAAATGCAGCTTCAGAGAGGCCAGCATCAGCGATGCATAGACGAGCTATCTCGAGCAATCCCTGAAGGCGGAAGGGGTGAATTCACCTTCAAAATGCGTTCCTTGATGAGGGACGTTAAGGGATGGCCAGGGATGGATCTCACTCCTGGAATGTTGACTACTTTAACTGAGAGGTGAACATTGGAGCCTGGCCAAGAGAAGCTGGACAGCTAAGCAGGAAGAGACCAAGGGGAACGGATCATTTACGGATTGTTATGAGGGCAGATAGCAATGCAGCTGTTACTTCCTAGTGACATCTACAACTGTAGTCGGTTTCCTCCTTCGACCAAGTGTACCGCACAAGTCAGAAGACGCATTTCCGAATTTCTCTGAAGTACTGACAGATCTTCGCTAAAATTCAGACGCAAATCTAACACCATTCTCACAACACATTCAAATTCAACAAACAAAAAACGAAATGCTTAAAAAAAAAAAAGTAACCTTCGGCGCAATCGAGTTCTCTGTATACCCTATAATGCTGCATGACAATTTCGGCCACGGCCCATGAAACTCAGCCACGGTCTGATGGTGGCTCGTGCTGTTGATACCTACAGTGGTGCCAGAAGTACGATTATGCCTAACTTTAACCTGAAATAACTTCGGCAGTTTTTAAGTTCGGACGGACAGACAAAGTCACCTCAACAGTTTTCTTTTACAGAAAACTAAAACTATAAAAAAGTGTGAAACTAGAAAAAGTGTGAAACTATAAAAAGTATAAAAAGTGTGAAACTATAAAAAAAGTGTGAAACTATAAAAAGTGTGAAACTATAAAAAGTATAAAAAGTGTGAAACTATAAAAAGTGTGAAACTATAAAAAGTGTGAAACTATAAAAAAGTGTGAAATTTATAAAGTATAAAAAGTGTGAAACTATAAAAAGTGTGAAACTATAAAAAGTGTGAACTATAAAAAGTGTGAAACTATAAAAAAGTGTGAAACTATAAAAAGTGTGAAACTATAAAAAGTGTGAAACTATAAAAAGTGTGAAACTTTAAAAAGTGTGAAACTATAAAAAGTGTGAAACTATAAAGTGTGAAACTATAAAAAGTGTGAAAACTATAAAAAGTGTTGAAACTATAAAAAAAGTGTGAAACTATAAACAGTGTGAAACTATAAAAAAAGTGTGAAAACTATAAAAAAGTGTGTAACTATAAAAATGTGTGAAACTATAAAAAAAGTGTGAAACTATAAAAAAGTGTGAAACTATAAAAAGTGTGAAACTATAAAAAAGTGTGAAACTATAAAAAGTGTGAAACTATAAAAAAGTGTGAAACTATAAAAAGTGTGAAACTATAAAAAAGTGTGAAACTATAAAAAAAAGTGTGAAACTATAAAAAGTGTGAAACTATAAAAAAAGTGTGAAACTATAAAAAAGTGTGAAACTATAAAAAAAGTGTGAAACTATAAAAAGTGTGAAACTATAAAAAGTGTGAAACTATAAAAAAAAAGTGTGAAACTATAAAAAAAAAGTGTGAAACTATAAAAAGTGTGAAACTATAAAAGAAAAAGGTGAAAACTATAAAAAAAGTGTGAAACTATAAAAATGTGTGAAACTATAAAAAGTGTGAAACTATAGGCATGATTATAGATCCCCACTGCAACTCTTTCAAAAAAAGCTCCATTTCACCTACTGCCTCTAGATGCAAGGGTAAACATAATAATGTACGTGTGTTAATCAATTTGTCTGTCTCAGGCCTTTCCCATTTCCGCGTTTATGGAAAACCAATAATCTCTTTCTGAACTTCTGTTTTCTCATTGGTTATTAGTTATTAATATCTATATGGTACTACGTCCTTAAAAATCATATATTGGATATTATATATTATTATTATTATTATTAATTATTATTATTATTATTATTTGTGCTCTATCGCAGTCACCCAATTCGACTGGGTGGTATTTATAGTGTGGAGTTCCGGGTTGCATCCTGCCTCCTTAGGAGTCCATCTCTTATTATTATTATTATTATTATTATTATTATTATTATTATTATTATTATTATTATTATTATTATTATTATTATTATTATTATTATCATAAGGTGATCAATTTCCGCCTTATACAAGGTTCGACTAGTCAAAGCCTCTACTGGTTTTCAGCACAGAGGGAAAATGAAAAATTCTTCCTGTAACCGAAGAAGGCGGTGAAATCTTCATGTTCCTGACCACAAATCTGCAAACTGCAAGGCTGGCCCTTTGTTCTCGTGCACGCCGCTATGCAGACAACAAAACGTTATTGTGATACAACTGAATCTGACAGGTCTCGAGTACATAATCATGTACATACTGAGCTCTGCTTTATTTTTGGACAGGTCGTTCTATTACAAAGCCAGCATATATATATATATATATATATATATATATATATATATATATATATATACCACTGTAACACTTAATTCTTGGTCAATTTACTTATCTGTAAGCAAAAAACAGTCCGATTTCAAGAGATAACTCTTCTTACTAACTAATTTCCATAAACACAAAGATTATATATATATGTGTGTGTGTGTGTGTGTGTGTGTATCTATAACTGAATCACGAAAGTTTGAACGTGATAAATGCATAAATAAAGGTATAAGCCACGAAGGAAAGATACTCCGTTGTTCATCGTTCCTTCGTGGCTTATACCTTTATCTATATATAACATATATAGATAAAGGTAAAATCATTATCATTAAAACCAGGCAGTAGGAAGTTACCTCTTGAACTCAGACTTGCTTAAAGAAAAGTAAATTGTAAAAGAAAGAAGTGTTACAGTGGTGACCAACCCCGAATCAAGTGTTACTTGGCGTGGCGTTAGGTAGATGTTTTAAAAAAAAATGGTGCTAACTTGTTAGTTTCATACTTGCAAGACCTGTGGAATGTCCAAGTGGAATGTCTAAGGTTACTAGCAAATAAACCGTAACCCCGAACTTCGCACGTCAAACAAGAAACAAGACAATACTATGAAAGTTTAATGGGACTCTGGTCGTGTTTCTTCTTCTGAGAACTACCTAATTGCATCAGGCTATAGCTGTTTATGGAACTCTGGTAATATATGTGAAATTAAAATGAAAAAGCCTGACGGACTTACAATACATAAATATTTTGATAACAAACTCACGTTATTAATATAATAATAATATAATAATAATAATAATAATAATAATAATAATAATAATAATAATAATAATTAATAATAATAATAATAATAATAATAATAATAATGGAGGAGGGGATATAAAACACCAAGAGATGAAGGACACGATGCAGGAAAGAATATATGCAGAGACTCAAGGCGATACTCAAGTCAAAACTCAATGGAGGAAATATGATAAAAGCCATAAACACATGGGCAGTGCCAGTAATCAGATACAGCGCAGGAATAGTGGAATGGACGAAGGCAGAACTCCGCAGCATAGATCAGAAAACCAGGAAACATATGACAATACACAAAGCACTACACCCAAGAGCAAATACGGACAGACTATACATAACACGAAAGGAAGGAGGGAGAGACTACTAAGTATAGAGGACTGTGTCAACATCGAAAACAGAGCACTGGGGCAATATCTGAAAACCAGTGATGACGAGTGGCTAAAGAGTGCATGGGAAGAAGGACTAATAAAAGTAGACGAAGACCCAGAAATATACAGAGACAGGAGAAAGACAGACAGAACAGAGGACTGCACAACAAACCAATGCACGGACAATACATGAGACAGACTAAAGAACTAGCCAGCGATGACAATTGGCAATGGCTACAGAGGGGAGAGCTAAAGAAGGAAACTGAAGGAATGATAACAGCGGCACAAGATCAGGCCCTAAGAACCAGATATGTTCAAAGAACGATAGACGGAAATAACATCTCTCCCATATGTAGGAAGTGCAATACGAAAAATGAAACCATAAACCACATAGCAAGTGAATGCCCGGCACTTGCACAGAACCAGTACAAAAAGCCCTACACTGGAGCCTGTGCAAGAAACATCAGCTACCTTGCAGTAATAAGTGGTACGAGCACCAACCTGAAGGAGTGATAGAAAACGATCAGGCAAAGATCCTCTGGGACTATGGTATCAGAACGGATAGGGTGATACGTGCAAACAGACCAGACGTGACGTTGATTGACAAAGTCAAGAAGAAAGTATCACTCATTGATGTCGCAGTTACCATGGGACACAGAGTTGAAGAGAAAGAGAGGGAAAAAATGGATAAGTATAAAAGATCTGAAAATAGAAATAAGAGGGATATGGGATATGCCAGTGGAAATCGTACCCATAATCATAGGAGCACTAGGCACGATCCCAAGATCCCTGAAAAGGAAATCTAGAAAAACTAGAGGCTGAAGTAGCTCCAGACTGATGCAGAAGAGTGATCCTAGAAACGGCACACATAGTAAGAAAAGTGATAGACTCCTAAGGAGGCAGGATGCAACCCGGAACCCCACACTATAAATACCACCCAGTCGAATTGGAGGACTGTGATAGAGCAAAAAAAAAAAAAAAAAAAAAAAAAAAATAATAATAATAATAACAACAGCATCAAGAAGTAAGACAGGAAACGCCATATCCATTCCCATACTGCTAATACCACGAAAAACCGAATTAAATGAAAACTGAAATGACTTAGTATGCTTTAATCAAATATGACTCGCTTATGAAAATCACCACAATAATTTCCCACGCAATTCATCAACTCTGTAATTTCTTCCAAAGGATAAACACCAGCTCAAAGACAAATTCTTTATAGTTCT
>NC_087208.1:71159125-71186625 GCF_015104395.2 Macrobrachium nipponense | reverse complement strand
TTTACTTTTCTAATACGCCTTTATAATATCTATTTATTCAACTTCGGTAAGCCTTTTTCTTTTTCTAATACCTTTATTTATATTCTAGTTTATTAATTTCGGTAGGCTTTTGTTTTTTCTTTTTTCTAATTGCCCATTTATATATCTATTTCTTGATTCGGAAACTTTTTCTTTTTCTAATACCTTTATATATCTATTTATTAATTCGGTAACTTTTTCTTTTTCTAATACCTTCTATTTCCTTTTATTGCCTCTATCAAATGAACACCATATTCACTGGAAGTTAGAATTTATGTCAAAGGCGCCTGTGGGCTGGTCCCTCATGAACAGGGTTCATATTATGCTTGATAATAATAATACACCTAAAGCTAGTACGCAGTGCACCTAAACACATACACACATACATATATAATGTATGTTGGTGTGTGTGTGTGACAATATACGCAAAATTGCCTGTTAACCGCCCTATTTTTTCCAAATATTATAAAGATTTCAAGTAGCCAATATTTGCCGTACACAGGAGCAACAGCGGATATCACAATACACGTGGGCTGCTTACAATCTGTTACCATCACCAGCAGAGTGTGCTTTGCGCCTGCGCACAAGTTTATTACTGCAAATACATACCTAAATGACTACTCACCTGTCTTCAACAAATTTATTGTAACAGTTTACATATAAATAAATTCTAATACTTAGAATTGTACATCTACACGTTAACTCAGTAAGAATGTGATGACGCTGAGAGAGAGAGAGAGAGAGAGAGAGAGAGAGAGAGAGAGAGAGAGAGAGAGAGAGAGAGAGAGAGATTTTGATGGTGTGCATTTTGGCAAAGTAAACTGGACACACACGAGCAGCTGCAATACCAAACGGTCGACTAACACCAAATCACTCAAGTCATTGCTTTGGTCAACAGAGGGGCATTGGACTTTTATAAAGGAATGTTTCCATAACGTTCCTCCTCGGCCCGTTCAGGAATTGAACGCCGCCAGTTATATAGTGTGTGAGCTAAACTTTCGACAGTTACATTACGAGGGCAGAGAGAGAGAGAGAGAGAGAGAGAGAGAGAGAGAGAGAGAGAGAGAGAGACCTGTAGAACGCCAGTATGAACTGAGTAACCTAAGGTTAACTAACAAACCAAACAAATAGATCCGATAATACACACACACACACACACACACACACACACACACACACGCACACACACTATATATATATATATATATATATATATATTTATATATATAAGAAGCCGTTGCACGATAGGATGCAAAAGTGAGGAGAAGAGCCAGGCCTCTTATACATAAAAGTTTATTAGCGGAGACACGTCGGCTAATAAACTTTTTATGTGTAAAAGATGCCTGTTCCTTCCCTTTGCCTTTGTATGCTACTGAGTAACAGCTCCTTCTTCTCAGATATACAGTATTAGTAGATATATATAAGATATGATATATATATATATATATATATATCTATATATATATATATATATATATATATATATATATATATATATATAGTAAATATATTTATACCCTATAGATATATCATATATATATATATACTATATATATATATATTATATATATATATATATAAAACATACATATATATAATATATATATACTATATATATATAGATATATATATATATATATACAATATATGTATATACATAGATATACATATATTTATAGATATATATATATATATATATCATACATATATAATATACATACTATATACATATATATATATATATATATATAATATATATATATATATATATATATACGTATATACATACATACATCGAGCTACAAATGTCCTTTAATATCTAATGCGCTCTACTTCAGAATTAATATACAGTATTAAAAGAGCATCTTCGTTTTTTTTAACGTCGAAACCACTTTAACAATAACCACAACAAATAATTTACAGTAATTTACGTATGAAATAGGCGCCTCTGTGCAACGTGCAACTTGAAGTCGTTGAGATTCAAAACGGTCTATTTCGCTTTGAAATTTAATCTAAACTGGTGATCAAGTGAGGGAGTAAGTTCCTCCTGTAATAGATCCACACGCTGTCGGAAAGGCAGGCCTTCCTTCCGAAAAGACAAGGCTACCCGGGCAAGATGTATATACCTAGTCACCGTATCATTAGTATAATAAACAATGGTCTGACCGTTAACCCTAAGCTGACCTTCCCATACCATTTTACCGTCATCAACAGACAGAACTCCACTTACTCCTCCTACAAGTAACTAACTCAAAAGATTTTGGAGATTTCACTTTCATCTTTGGTCAAACTTTCAGTCAATTCCTATTATATTTCACGCTTTCTCTTCTTTTAGAAATCTTACAGAGAGAGAGAGAGAGAGAGAGAGAGAGAAGAGAGAGAGAGAGAGAGAGAGAGAGCAGACACACCCCAGCCAAAAAAACACCAATTTCAAGGGACTTTATCTTATTTATTACAAACCTTTCCGGAAGCGTTCTTCACAAACTCAGCACATAAGTAGCAATAAACATACACTAAGCAGTCGCCAGACTTCCAGGAATTTCTTCTTGATTTATGGACACCCTTCACGGATAAATCACCTACACTATGTTACCAGACAGACGGGAAAAGAGAGAGAGAGAGAGAGAGAGAGAGAGAGAGAGAGAGAGAGAGAGAGAGAGAGAGAGAGCTCAACACGTCAGTATAAAAGATTAGTTTTGATAAATGGACAAAATAACGGGAACGTCTCATTTCGACCCACAGATTGTTTAATACGTTCTTCCTACCAGACATGCAAAAAAAAGAAAGAAAAAAACCTCCATGCACCTGCCCAAGCCCTGCAACTACTCTTAACCTCACCGAGATAGGTTCGGTATTTCCTTTTTGGGGTCAACGCCTGCTCTACGAGCCACTCTCGCCATTTCGCCCAGGTGAACGTTTGGGTTCCCTGACTTGTCCATCTACTCGATCTGTCTATACACTACTCTTTGAATGGGACTGCAAAAATCAATGAAGCAACATGTGGTTGGTTTTCTTATGCATAGTAGTAGGCCGTGTGCATGCAAGCATGTATGTATGAATGTACGTATAACTGAATGCAAATGTCAATTTCCATCTCCTCTATGATCAAGAGAATAAAAAAATCAAATCATCATAATATATTATATATATACATATATATATATATATATAATATAATATATACAAATCGTGCTACAATGTTCCTTTAATATGTAATTCGCTCTACCCCGGAATTGATGTATTTTTTCATTATATATGTGTTAACCGAACGAAGAATTTTTTTAGTTATGTATATGAAATCATGGTGACGTGATAGACATATATAATATATATATATATATATATATAATATATCAATAGAATATATATTATAATTAAATTATACATCGTGCTACAAATTGCCTTTAATATGTAATTCGCTCTACCCGGAATTGATGTATTTTCATATATATGTGTTAACGAAGAAGAATTTTTTTATGTATGTATATGAATCATGTGACGTGATATGATATATATATATATATATAGTATATATAATAATATATATATATACTATATATATATATATATATATAGTATATATAGTATATATATATATATATGTATATATATATCAATTCGTTGCCAACTTAGATTTCGAACATGATCAGTGAAATTAAACAATGCAATTTGTTATAAAAGATATATATAAAAAATTATGTCTGTACCAAGGTAGATAACATCATTTCTACTCTTGCAAAACGGAGAAAGCTACTTCGTAAAAGGAACTTGTGTTACATTCACTCTGCAGTTCTTGAAGACTCCACCCAGAGAGAGAGAGAGAGAGAGAGAGAGAGAGAGAGAGAGAGAGAGAGAGAATCAATGAAGTTAAAATTGAGCCATGCATCACTGTCCCCTTAAGAAAATAAGAAGCCGAGAGCAACACTTCTATTTGTATAAATGACACGACTGTAACTCGATCACCTAAAATGAATTTGATCTGTTCCCCCAAACAATCAATTCATGGTCACTGCCAGAGCACTGGAAGCCATGAATCTCTCTCTCTCTCCCCCTCCATGAAAAGGCAACAAAGCCATTATATAGATCAGACAGAATGACGCAGCATTCGCTACAGAATTCATTCACAGTCCCGTCGAGGCTTACCCGACTCTCCTTCTTCCACGCACAGCAAGGTCACTCACTGTCTGTCCAAAAGCACCTATAGCACCTACTGAAGGGACGTACCTGCAGGAGAGAATAAACAGATTTTAGAATTCTCAGACGGGGATGGACGAGGAAAATATCGTAACGTTGTCATAAAAAAATTCAGGGAATGAGTAATGAATGAAGAAACTTTGGCATGAATAAAATGGAAATGGGAGTAACATCTCTTAATGGAGAGAAGATACACAGCAGAGTGCATGGCCTGAAAGATAAGCATCATTTAAATACGTCACCATGTCAGTGATCACCGAAGTCATTCAAATACCATCCCAGCGCATTCTAATAAAATTTCAAATACTCCACGTCATTCAAAAGCTTTCACCGAAACTATTACTGAAATAAAACGCCAACTCATCGTTGTATCAGAATTTCATCACATGGCTGAAAAGAAATTCCAACACATCTGAAACACATTCGACAAAGCACTTTAGGCAACAACGACGATAAAAGCAGACCAATCTAGACTAAAAGAACCTCTCTCTCTCTCTCTCTCTCTCTCTCAATGACTATGTTCAGAAACGCCGTGATCCACACGGACCGCCGCCTTGAAATTCAGGCTTCCAAAGAATGTTGGTTTCAACCTCACACCGCAGCCCCGACACTGCAGCAGAAACTGATCATGATAGAGTGCTTGGTGATTTTTCACCGCTCTGGATAATGTGGTATTTCCCCGATTTTCAAATCCTGGACAAATCAATGACAGATTGCCTGATGGAACGAACCGCTATACGTTTTGCTGCACAAGTTTCTTGCTAGCTTAGTTTTTTCCGTCAGAGCTCAACCCTACTCTTTGTTATTTGACGGGCTTGGGACCGGCTTGACTGCAGACTTTATTTAATGGGGCAAAGAATGTTCATGAAAACGCTCATACCCTCCAGGATCGTGATAATTTTTTTTTTTTTTTTTTCCGGTCCGATTGTGAAACCCGTCTGAGCGAAAAGTTCTCATTCTATTCTTTTATCTTTAAAACATAAGTCAATGTTTTCCTACTTTATATTTTCATCCGTTAAGTTTGGTCTCTTCTCACCTACCTCCAAATACACCAGTCTTTTCTTGTTCATGCCTCAGTTTAATAATAATAATAATAATAATAATAATAATAATAAAAAGGACAATACGTTGACTCTTCCCTTCAATGATGGCTGAATACGGAAGGTTTACACTTTGCAAACATTATTACACACACACACACACACACATACAAACCTTTTCTTTGCAAACGGAAACCCAAGTACTGCAAAGAGTACCAATTGTCTTGTTCGTGGTACTGACATCTGAAAGGGTAACTAAAGGAAAATTACAGTGGAAATGACCTTAATCTTACAGAGGAGATGTTCGAATACTGACCTGGTCATTAGATTTCTATTGTGAAAAAGTCTCCATTCTACTTTTCAATGTTTGCTTATTATTACATAGATTAAAAACTTCAGTAGATCAGTAATATATCATCCCGTACTTGACTAGGCCGATCATTATGCGATAGTGTATCTTGATGTGGTAAAGATACACTATCGCATAATGATGGGCCTCATCAAGTAACGAATAACATATAACTGATCTACTGAATCAATTACATTACCGAAACGATTACGGCTACTTCTATTCATCTCTCTACCTGCTGTGGCAACATCCATCTTTCACCAGTCCGCAGCATTATTCATCACTAACTCATTTGCATCAACATAAAGGCAGTGCTATAAATGCGCGAGCGCGCATACGCACGCTAACATGATAACGTTTGTTTCGGGGTCATCTGGTTGCTTTCAAACGATATCGGCAAAATAAATTGCCCCTGATTCCTTAAGAGGGCAAACTGTTACTACAATAAATACGTATTTTCTTTATCCAAGAGTATGTATGTATGTATCTATGTATGTTATGTATGTATGTATGTATGTTATTATTATTATTATTATTATTATTAATTATTAATTATTATTATTTACTTATTAATTATTATTATTATTATGGATATGCTCATTTGAGGTCATGGAGAAACTTAAAATTTCCTCTCGTGTCATGCACTTTCAAACTAGAACATTGTGTTTATCGGAAAACTATTAGCTTGCCCAAGCGTTGGCTACTAAGCTAATATCTTAAGCATAGTCTAATATTATAAAGGATTTCTACTGATCTTCAAAAACGACAGTATCGTAGGTCTACGCTCATTTTAAAACAGACACTTGCTGATCTCTAAGAAAAACATTTCATAGCCTGCTTTTGTATCAAAACTTACTTCTACGCGGCTCCAACATAAGTAATACCTAAGTCTGTTGCTACATTGAAGCTTACTTTTCCTGGCCTGATCATAACCGATATTTACTCATCTCCAGCAATAAAACAGAGCAGAGAGGACTTGACAAGATGCCCTAAATTTGTGCTTATCAAGAACGCTCATTGTATTCCCATCACGCAGACTCCCTCAGCGTTGGCAGTAACTAAGCCACGCTGTAACCTATTACCGTTCACATTAGACTCTTCAAGTGTGTTAACCTAACCCCAAACTAATGGGGAACGGGTTGCTCGACCCCAGACCCATCCCGAAGCCCCAAGTGAGTCAGGGGAGCTAACTAATGGAACGACAACGAGTTGGTCATTAGTTGCTACTCATCAAAATAGAGGTCAGACTTTACTCCCGGCCATTTACTGTTGGTCGCAACATGGCTTGAGATCCGGCGAAATGAATGATATACTAAGCAATGAAATATACATATTAACGATTAAAATGTATAGCTAAAGATTGGTACCCGAATGCTACTTCTGTTCAAATTCATACTTATTATATTTGAAAATGAAGTTAGTACCTCAGGCCAAAAAAGAGATAGCGCACATTGTCCATCTTAAAGGATGGCGGTTATGAATTACGAAAACAAAGGAGATGCCACGTAAATAACCTCCAAGTCTCTGGCACTCAAGTAGCACAGGAACACATTATTATACCCAGCCTTTAATTAAACACGTCCTACAAACTATGACTGCAAACCCCTAGACTAGGCCGCCACAAAATCGCAAACCCGATACTTCACCAGACCATCTCAATGCGGTCACCAAGAGCCAATATTATAGTAACTTTGCTGACGACTTCCTTCGTCACCAGGAACCAACCCCCTACCCCATCCCCAGAACCCCCTTCACCTTGACTCTCCCCTTCCACCACCGACTATAGGTATTGTGACACATGTACTGTCAATTATTTCTCCCCCAGCTTAACTCTCTCCACACACCCCGCTCACTGACCACAAATAGTACGACATTGCCGGCCCTTTCGACCCTTGGAAGCGAAATGTGCCCAGAGAGAGAGAGAGAGAGAGAGAGAGAGAGAGAGAGAGAGAGCAGCCCCAGTGACCGAGACAGCAACAGTTCTTGGACTGCTTCCAGAAAACACTTCGGTCTGAGTCTTGTTGCCCATAGTAGCCGGATCGTACGTAATACCCACCCACGAGTAACCTTCTGCTTTATATTCCTTATGACACATATGTTCATTTTTGCTACAGATGACGCGAGGGGCAAGGAATGGGAAAAAAAGTGGAAACAGAAGCGTCTTTTAAGCAGGCCGGTGTTTCGAAGCCCTTTCACATAATTATAACGGTGAAATCTCTTTCTGCTGGTGCAGGCCGACAGGGCGGATAATCCCAGGCCTTTTGTTAACCCAAGACTAAAGGTAAAGAGAGGAAAGAGAACAGACGTAAAAAGAGGAGACAGAGGAAGAAGCGATAGGCATACAAGACAATTCATTATTATGAGTAAATGAAATTCCCATACAAATATAAACACTAAAGTTCTTACATTTGTAATTTACTCCATGAAGCCATTAAAACCATAAAAGCTGTTGTTTGGTTTCTGAAGCCAAAGTTCCAAATAAAAGTTATAAAAATCTTGAAAAACACTGATGCAACTGCCGGCGAACCCTATATTTAGCCCGCTTTTCGCGAAAATATCATTTAAAAAAAATAGTTACTTGAACGAAAACCCGATTCAAACTACTAAAGTCACTGGGTCCGCCGGAAGGATTTGATCCTGAAGGAAGATGAAAATCGGAGCAAGGCAGAGTTAGGGAATCAAGGTAAAAAAAAAAATATACATTGATTTATTGTGGCCGGTAATAAAGACAGGAAAAGAATCACTCAGAGAGAGAGAGAGAGAGAGAGAGAGAGAGAGAGAGAGAGAGAGAGAGAGAGAGAGAGAGAGAGTCTTTAATTTGTGCTAGGAAAGAATGTCAGGCAATCAAACAGAAATATTCAAGTCAGTCACAATTCATCTAATGACCAGAAACAATTAGATTGATAAAACAAAATATTTCAAATGATTTGTACATATTGACAAAGCTGTAATATATATGACGGCATTACATGTCTATATATAAACTTTTTTGTTCAATATCTTAAGCGCAGCAAGGTTGTCGAACAAAAATATTTCAGTCAGTCATTTACTGACAGTACATGATAAGCACAGATTGAAAACGGCTTACATGACATGTAAATATATTCGTGGTTTTTAATGTTGATGAGCTGCCAGTTAATAACTGATTCGAAATATTTTCAGTTTTTTTTTACTCAACTGTTTATGGCTCTTAAATACATTGTGATTGACTTGCATATTTTTTGTTTAAATACCTGACTTTCTTTCTCAGACAAAATTATGACTTTTTCCCGTGATTTTAAAACCGGCCACCATAAATTAAAAGTGACTTTTTACCCGTGCCTTTTTTTCTAGCCAAAATTGTGACTGTATTTCTGTGACTTTATTACCGGTCACCATAAATTAAAAGGGACTTTTTATCAGTGGCTTTTTTTTCTAGGCCAAATTTGTGACTTTATTTCTGTTATTTTTTTCCTGTGACTTTATTACCGCCCACCATAAATTATAAGTGACGTTTTACCAGTGACTCTTTCCTAGCCAAATTATGACTTTATTTCTTTGACTTTTTTCCTGTGACTAAATTACCGGTCACCATAAATTAAAAGTGACTTTTTCTAGGCCAAATTTGTGACATTTCTGTTACTTTTTTCCTGTGACTTTATTACCGCCCACCATAAATTAAAAGTGACTTTTTACCAGTAACATTTTTTCCTAGCCAAAATTGTGCCTTTATTTCCGATACTTTTTTTGCCTGTGGCTTTATTGCTGACCACCTTTAGACGAAGGACCTTTAGACGAAACCAGTGCGTTACCGTCCCGTAAAAAACGACGACGTATATATAGTACTCAAGTCACCGCGACTCCATCGAGTTTTCAATACACAAAGTTCATTGTTTTGCACACAAGATTATAAGCGTGCTGGGTACATATTACGAATTGTTATAAATCAAAGTTTGAGGACATATCGACACGGATACTTCAGTCTGTTACCAAGCTTTACTATTTAAAGATCATAAAACCATAACTAATGTACAAGAAATACACGTTAAATATACAACCACTAATATCTTCCTTATAAGATTAAAATAATGCAGCTGAAACACCAAGATAATCTCATCCAGTATTATCTACGCTTAGAAATTACCGTCAACGAAACGAGAGAGAGAGAAGAGCAAGAGAAGAGAGACCGAGAGAGAAGACGAGCGAAGAGAGAGAGATGAGATGAGAGGAGAGGGGGGGAGAGGGGGGGGTTTGGGGGGGGGGGGGGCAATAAATTCATTTAAATTACCTTGTCATCATAAATTGCACAAGAACATCGACCCTTATAAAGGACGTTGTAGAACAAAAAAATCAATTCAATTAAAGAAAATCACGAAGCATAAAATGCACAAAACAGAATAAAAACGGTCAGATAAAATCAATGAAGTCTTTGTATCCGGAGGACCAAAAAGTAATAAACGATCGACAGAACTAAAAACAAAATCCCCCGTATCCACATATCGTAAAAAATTCACTATAGAGAACGTAGCAGAAAGTCTCCATTCCACGAAACCTTCCAACCCTTTTCAAACAGCACTGAGACATCGTCGGCACCAGGCGGCCATAGGCCTCGCGCGTGACCTTGGCACAATCAACTGTTTAGCTGCTTATTATAGTCCACTGTAACGACGTAGGCCTACGGATGCACAGACCGGCACAGGATGTGCCAATCACCATCGCTATTGTATATTCAAAGGGTTTCCGTGCGTCATGAATAACTATATACAACGTTATTCTCCTAGAACAGAATAGTTTACAGTAAGCGAACACACACCCATACATATATAATATGTATGCAAGAATAGAAACAAAATACGTCCATTTCAATAATATGTACGATATCCACAAGAACATTATGATAGAAAAATTATTATATACATACGTATGTATATAAAACACACACATATATATGTATATATATGTATGTATGTATGTATGTATGTATGTATGTATGTATGCGTGTGTGATGTGTGTTTACATATAAAACCAAATGAAAAATATCATGAAACCAAAGTTCCTTTACTATCAGACAGTGAGTTAAGAGAAAGTCGAGACGCTAAGTCCCACAGGTAAGGGATGTGAAGCACCGCCCCATAGCTCGGATAAAGGTTCTCCTCCCCAAGGTCTACTGACCTTGATACTTTCATTCTGTACATATCTAGGGGGCGAGACGGGACTACAGAACGTCTGAATGTGGGGGTTTATTATCCGTAGACTAGCCTTGTTACACGCTAACAGACACGAATTGCTTTTTATTATTATTATTATTATTATTGAAAGTGACATCAGAAAGAAACCTCAACCTTTCTTGCGCGATTACACGTCACTCTTGTCACTTTGCTTCCTCTTGTTTTCCTTAGATATTGTCTGCTCAAGATTTTCAATCAGGTTATATGTCCCATCAATACCTTCATCAGTACAAAAACATAATTAAAATAAAGCAATTGCACCTTCCATAACAAGACAGAGAGGTAAAACGCCACTCCCAGCGCCAGGTGGGCGGGGCCCAACTAGTAAGAGCGGTAATAGCTCAACTCAGCTTGGCTCTAAAATGAACACGAGTCAGGAGCGATTTGGGCTGCAAAGAAATGGCCTACTCGCGGCTACGGGTCGCCCACAGATAAACAACAAATACAAAAATAGAGCTGAGAAATACAATGACACAATAATAGAAAAACAATAATAATTGTGATACAAAAACACTATCAACTACAATAATGCCGAGATATAAAAACCTAATGGAAGTGATCAAACCAAAACCAATAACACAAAATTAACATGACACAGACAGAACGACATTACCATTGGAGGGGAAAAAGTAAATTGTTTGATTGTCACTGCGTTGCATTCTGGAAAAAAAAACACAGTAATAAAAACTTCACTAACTAACGCCGAACAACAATGAACTGATGGACGTTGCTAGAGACCTTGTAAATTAAAAAACATTCTCACGAACTACAAACTTCGCTTAACTGGAGCATTAGGCCTATACTCCCTGCGCCACGTGCGGACCATCGATCCTCTGACGAAAACGAAAGGGCATGGATAGGCCTACATAGTTGAAGCTGGTGCCTTGGTTACGTGGGCTGAGAGGGGGGGGGGGGGGGGGCAAAGGGGGGGGGGGGGGGGGCGGGGAGGCGCTCTGAATTGGGTAACCATAAATCTGCCGACGTCATTAAATGAGTCCACATGCCAAGTTTTCACAATGGAAGTCATCATACTTTTGTGTGCATTACCGTTGAATAAAGTATAACGTAAAACTAGGACATAAAGGTTAAATCAGAATTTCTTAACCGGTCAATGGTGTATGTGCGTGTGTATACATACATACATACACCCCATATATATAATATAATATATATATATATATATATATATATATATATAATATAATATATATAATGACTTGGAAATAAAGTCTCCTACTGTTTTCATCTGTAGTGTTGTGCGCGGTAATCAAATCACGTGTTAATGTGATTATAATCACACATACACGCACCCACATAAACACAAATATGTGTACACACACACATATATATATATGTATTATAATATTTTCTATTTTTTTTCCTCTGTTCACCAAGTTAATGAGCTGTTGCCGTCCACTAATCCTACTGACAAATCAGAGAAAACATGAGCCACTGTAAACCTTGCCTAGGCAGTACCTGTATTACACACGTTCGACGTATAATAAAACTACCGAGATTTCGAAACGGTCAGAAAATCGTCCAACTTCCACCGATGCCTAAGAACAGCTGTCCATCTGGAAGCAGCCATCAAATACTTGCTTTTTATTAAAAATCATCCGTTAGTTTTTGAGTAACCACGCCGACACAGAGACGGACAGACGAACAGAGGCAGAAAAACAGAAAACAAACGAAGTGTAACCCAATTTTCGATAAATAAAAGGCACTAGAGCCAATTTTCCAATACGTCAGGTCTAAAGGCAAAACTGGTATTCGCTGATTCCCCCTCATCATACATAAGAGTTCTACTCATATAACCATTATTACATCATATACACACTCACTCACACACATATATATCTATATATGTGCTTTAAAAAATCACAGTACAGTAGATGCACGTGACTTCATTAAATAAGCGAATACCACATTAAAGACGAAAGCGCTTGAATTTCTGCCTATCATTTCCTGTGTACTCCGGCTTATTTGAGTATTATAGATATACTACAATGTCTATATATATAATATATAATATAATATATATAATATATATATCTTATATACAGCCACACACACATATATATATATATATATATATATATATATATATATATTATATATAATATTATTATATATTATATATTAGCCTGTAATATATTCCTGCGGTACTTCGCCCTTATTTGAGTATATATCAAAATAATATATATTAATATATAATATATACTATATATCTATATATATATATATTTAAATTCTAATATTATAGATTTATACAATAGGCCTATGTGGCAATAACGACAGACATGAGGGGTATAAAAGAGGTCCACCATAGCGACTGAATGGAGTTGGAAAGAAAAAATAAGGTCAAGATCATAGCAGCATTTCTACTTACTCATTAAGCGTTTCCAATTTAGGTGCGGTAACTGAAGTCACTTTTCGCATAGGAATGAGCACTGCATGTGAAAATCTACGATTAAGGATAGACAACTGAAAATCTGGGAAAAAAATAAAGACAGCGACGGATCAGTCACTCCGACACCCCCCTCCCCCCCGAAAACCCCAATCCCCCAAACCAGGACAAATTCTCTATAGCTGCTGGAAGACAGCGACGTCTCACAAGTGAGTAGCACCACCAGGTTCGATCATCGAATCAGCCCCGGACACGAACCGGTCAGACGAATTTCGTTGACTACCTCAGCAATTAGTTTCCTCGTTGTTATCTTAACACTGTGGGTCGCAGGTGGATTTGGTTGTAAATAAAAAAAATATACAAAATAAGCGAGTGATTGGTATCTCAACGTAACTGAAAACAGTGGGGCTTCAATAAGATAATTGGCACATCAGGGTTTAAAACCGTTCATAAGAACCCTATCTCTCTAAATAAATACATATATGTGTTTGTGTGTAAATAAACCAGTTAATTAATACCTGATTACATTAATTAATCATCGTTTTCCCTTTATTACCAAAACAAATCGCAAAAGTAAATACATAAATTTATTCCTAGTTCTTGTAAGCGATTTCAATAGAAAACCAAATGAAATGAACTCTGCAACATTCCAGAGATGGCACAGAGCCAACCGCGCTAGGAGCCTCACTGCATACTGGAAGAGCAGAGGCCTTCTACAAACTCTTGAGTCTGGGTTCCCTCTTCCAGGGTACGAGGCTCTGAAGAGGCAGCCGAGTCGTCCTATTTCTCACTCCCTACGCTTTCCGGAACTCGTTGTGTCCAACTGCCGATCCCACGGATTCCGGAAGATCATGTGCCGATGGTTGCCTTGTGTCATCTGGTGGCCACCCACCAAACACTTACCAGATCAACCGTCATATTTCATTATATTCTAAATACAGGGCCACTGACTTGAAATTCAAGCTGCCAAAGAATGATGATTTCAACCTCCCACCGCCGACCCCACACTGCAGCAGTAACTGATCATGATAAAGAGCCAGTGATTTTTCAACTCCCTGGGGAGACGCAAACCCGCGACATCTGTTTAGCATGTCACGACAACGGATCTTTTAACGGTACTCAATCATTAGCCCATAGCACCGATCCAGCACCTCATATGGTCCTTAATTTTAAAGTTAATTAAAAGGCTACTGAAAGCTTTCATCGTCAAGAGAGAGAGAGAGAGAGAGAGAGAGAGAGAGAGAGAGAGAGAGAATGCAAATTCAATCTATACACGTTGGGCCACGCAAGACTGAACTCTGAACTCAACAGAATATTCGACACTGCTGGTGGCGACGGCGCGGAGCTTTTCGGCAGGGCGCCAAGAGCGGGTGCCATGTTGACATCCGAAAACAGGACGACGCCAGAACCCCAACAGGCCCTCCCAGACAGTTTATATACCACCTGCGCTTGTCCTTTTGTTCCTCTCGAAAAGGACGGACGCGTCCCCAATGCCCTTCGCATGCTCTCTCTCTCTCTCTCTCACACGAAACACTTGGTCTGACTACACATATTGGATGAAATTCCACGAGAGCATTTTCTTTTACACTTGAAAGGTCTCTCTTCTCTCTACGCATAAAGTGAAATTCCATAATTAGAAAATTTTGAATACTTGGAAGGTTTCTCAAACTCTTGTCGCATGGTACCATGGTATTCAAAGCCGACAGCTACACGTTCGATCACCTAGCCAAGGTTTTAACGGAAGGGCATGGGAGCGTATAAAAATAAATCAAAAATAAAAAATAATAAATAGAAATAAATAAATGAAATAATTAAATAAATAAAATAAAATAATAAATAAATAATACCTCTGCTACATAAGCACTGCATTATGGACTTGTTGCTGGTCAACTATTGTGGATCGTAGCTGGGGTGGATAGAAGAAATAGGTGAAAAAGTATAACACACAATAATTATTTTTACTCCCAGAAATTGGATGCCACAATATCATTACTTTTAAAATGGACCTCATCGAATGTCAAATATTCCTAAGATATTCTCTCTCGTTTTTTTTTCTCTCCCTCTTCTTTTTCTCTCCCTCTCAATCGCTTCTCTCTCTCTCTCTCTCTCTCTCTCCTCTCTCTCTCTCTCTCTCTCTCTCATAGATTTTTTTTCAATATTTGATAGGTCTCCCTCTTACACTGTTTCTACGCATAGCTAAACACCGTAAAAAAAAATGACTTTATTTAAAATCTCAAGGCAAAATTTCCTTATCTCTCTCCTCTCTCTCTCTCTCTCTCTCTCTCTCTCCTTAAAATGGTCAAGCTACTCTATTTTGACGGTGCAGCCCTTTAGGCTGTGATACCAACTTTTTCAGATTCTCTTCCTCTTCTCTCTCTCCATTTTTCCAACCAATGGACGATCCAGATTTTGGGTCGGGCCTTGTACCACCACAAATACTGGCCCTCCTCACGGCCCACACCCGAACAAGGAACCACCATTTCATCTTGTTCATTTTACAATAAAATATCAAGGGCATGGCAGCATCATTAAAAAGAGGTACGACAAAGAGAATGAAACAGGGGCAGCAATCTCACTTAGGAACAGATTTTATTTAGTGCTTTATTTAATTATTTTACTACAATTTTTCCTCAATCGGCTGAAGCCTAATACATATAAATTAGCCCTTTTCAAATAATAATAATAATAATATGAAACCAGGAAGAGAGGTTGTACTCTCACAATGATATAAAACAAAGACATTATTACATGAAAGTAGTTAAAGGTACTTTCTACATATAAATAAATATATATATATATATTAATATATATATATTATATATAATATATATATATATATGTATATATATATTTAGAAGAGGAGATGAGAGAGAGAGAGAGGGAGAGAGAGAGAGAGAGAGAGAGTGCCAACCTGTCCTTTTTCTAGATCTTACTTTGGAATCACACAATATGAAACAAACCACACATGACTGTATATCACTAAAAAATGCAGTGCTAACCGATGCATCGCACATTTCACCTAGTCTTCTCCTACCTGTGTTTCACAGCTCCGCGCCGAGAAACACACCCCTCAATGTATGTATTCATAACTCGGCAACTTGCCACTTTTTATGAAGTGATGAGTCTAACACGACCAAACGAATTCCCGGAAAATGGGCGTCCACAGGTTCCGAGACATAAGACCTTTCTACGAGGAACCCTTGCCATTTTTTGCTTTATTTAAGTCGTCTCAGTAAAAGTTTTTTCTTTTTTTCTTTAACACCCTATTCCCTTCGGGTTGCAGCAAACTGGATTTTCAAAGAGAGGATCTGGGCATGCGCGCAAGTAAGTGTGTACGAATACCTAAAGCACGAATATAACCAACCAAATATTTATATATATATATATTATACTAGATATATAATATAATATATATATATATATATATATATAATTTATAATGTGTGTGTATGTGCGAGCACGTGTAAATGAATACCCATGCGTCCTCGTCTACTAGACCCAGTTACCGCAATCCAAAATTCTGGTTGAAAACATAGTCGCCTACTTTAAGTCTGAGAGGAAAATGTCTGTGTGAATGTATGTATATATGTGTGTGCGCGCGTCTGTGTACATGTATATAAAATCATTTATTGATAATATATTATATATATATATATACACACATTTTCCTTTCAGTTTTAGAGTAGGCGACTATGTTTTCAAACCAGAATCTTGGAGTGCGGTAACTAGCAATATGTCCTCCTTCATCTGGCTACGACCCATCAGTTACCTAGGTTTCAGGCATAAAAGGCCCACCTTAGACTGTTAATTACCGTGCAATGGGGTTCGCCTGAGATCGACTCCAGGTCCTATCGCTTGCAAAGAGGGTAACATAAGCACTCAACGAGCCAACCCAATCAAGAGGTTTCAGAAACCCTTTCCACAACCTTGTCTCAGAGGGACGCTCGGAAGTGATAGCCGGAAGGTGCAACGACTTTCCAAACGGAGGAATGCTGGAGTCTTTCTCCCTCTATAGTGTCTATACAAAGGGGTTGTGTATAGGGCTACTGAGCTATGCACATGCGCAACTCGCAGATGTGTACATAAATACAAAGATACTGCCGAAGGCACGCTGCAAAGAACCTCAAGTAATACCTACAGTGCACGGAAGTGCTTGGGTACATAAGCCAGAGATGCGCATGGTGTACCCAGGTCCTGGGTGTACCATAACAGACTTGAGTGGTTGGTCCAGCTGCTAAGCGCAGTTGAAACCCGACCTGGAAGGCGCTGCACCTACACGCATTTGTCCAGAGCACGTCTTTCAAAACAACGTTCGCCGTGGGCTGCGTGGAAAGAAATGCGGTAACGGTCCTTACGGCGGAGTTCAATGACTACTATTCCTTCTACTTACGGGTTTTGGAAATTGTCTACGCTGTGGTTTGAGAACTTTCTTTCCGTAGAGAGATCTTTTCCTTTTTTTTTTTTGACTGCGTCCTTATACCTTTCATCCTTCAAAAGGCGAGTTTCGGGCTCATTGTCCTCACACCTATCTCTGTACTGTTTACATTAGGTCTGTTCTCAAGAAGATTTAACAGCCAACTCCGTCGGCCTCGGTATAAAATAACTCGTTCGCATTCAAAGGTTACAAGAATTCTTTGTGGCTTAATAATAAACACACATTTATTGTATCATGTGAATGTCTTAGTTTATATATATACATGTATATATATACACAAACATATATATATATATATATATATATTATATATATATATATATTATATATATATAATGTGAAGTTCACCGAACATAAAAAACATATAGTAGTTCAACCAGTATCTAACAATCGAGGAAAAAATAAAATTGAATACAAACTGATAATGGTGCTCTAAATGAGGCAGATATGTGACTGAGTCATAAGAAAACAAGTCGAGAGAGAGAGAGAGAGAGAGAGAAGAGAGAGATGCTTTTCACCCAGTCTACCTGCTGGAACCATGGGGAGGGGGATCCGGATGAGGGGTACGAGGGAGGAGGACGAAGGCGGTGGAGTAAGAAGTCAAGAGTTTCAAACTCCTCACAAAAATTAATATTATTATTATTTTGCCTATGTCGTAAGGCTGCTGACATGACTGGAAGCACTGCATCTTGGCTTACCTGGTGGGATATCCTGGAACTGGTCCAATTTTACGCTTGAATATGAAATAACTAGCTACTAAGTAGGTCAAAGCCGTGAAGTGGACATGATGCCGCACCAGCATCCCGATTAGGTTTAAGACCCAGAGTAAGTTGAAGCACAGAACATCCGACTCTAGCTTTTAAGGTCTGCGGTGAAATCGGAAATTTGGAAGGAAGCCCTCTTGGATTCATAGAAATACTAGCCTGCTAGCGCCTAGCGGCATTGTTTGGACCGTAAAATCATCGACATTTTTCATAGTAGAAGAAAAGCAAGAGCTTATTTGGAATCCTCGTGAAACGTTAGTTCAGAATAACACTTTCACTTTTATATGAATAATAATAAAGAAGTTAGCATGGACGGGTATCCGGCAGATCAAAACCACCCGGTTAAAAACTATTCCTTATGAGGTTCAATTCGGTCCAGCAGTTTCGCAGTCTACAGCAAAAACATACACACGTACATGCAAAGACCGACCGTCAGCTTTATATAAAAGATCAAATTCTACACCAATCGAGCCTACACTGGATGATATTTAGCGTCCACACCTTCAGTCCAGCATAGTATAGGGAAGATAATGAGAGTTGTCAACCTTTTCATAAAATTACGTATTAAGCATCGGAGTCAGCCACTGCACGCCCATGATCTGAATGATCTCTTTTTGACGGAGGTTCCAGCATCCATATCGGCCGTTTTAGACTGTCTGGTATGATGATGATGAGCATGATCTTTCACTTGGTGACTTATTTCATTGCATTCCCATCTCTGTCAAGATAACACCAGCATTTCTTGATTTCTTACCGAAATGAACGTTCCAAACAACGACCATCAAAAGTTGCTTTGTTCGTTTGCGTCCAGGGATAGACTATACTACGAGTATTTTAATTCTTTTTCGAACTTTACACTGATTGAAAATGAATGACTATTCTAATCAGGCCTTATAAAATCTCGCGAGCTTGACAAGGTCTCAAGACACAAGAATCGTCAGCAAATAAACCTAGAAATTCATCTGCTCGTTGCCATCACAATCATTAATCATTATGCTAAAGAAAACAGGACATCTGATATAACTTGGGCGGGTTTGGATAATGGCACCAATAAGTAAGTAATGATTGACGCGTCTGATTAGAAAAGCAACCATAAATCTATCTAGCCTGCTACTGATCCATCCACCCGTTTTTCTCTGAGCCTGTTGCAAAGCGAGAAGTGATCAGCTCTGCCAGAAGACTAGACGAGGTCGGCGTAAATGGATTCAATTTCCGAGCTCGATTCCACGATTCAGTGTTGACCCAGTTTTGGCTGATTAGCTTTCATATCGCAGATCTCCCCGTAAAAGCCTATGTTGATTAGCAAGGTGGGGATATTATTATCGGTTTGCCGTTTGACGGTCACCTGCTCTAAGATTTTCTGAACTATATTTATTCATGTTATGGTTAGTGACAGAGGTTAAGCAAGAATTCGGAAGATGTCTCTCGCTGTTCGGCTGGACAAGTGACACGTACGAGATGATTGTCACTGTTAATGATACCCGCCACAGGAGATGGATAGGTGTCCTCTCTTCAGCGTTGCATGATTTCAATAGAATTGCCGGGAAATGATTGGTGGTAACTCGGATGCTGAGCTCATTCTGAGTGTCGATTTCCTTCATCGTTTCATCCGTAGAATCAATCTCTTGTAGCGACGGGAGATGGCTACCACTTCAGTCGAAGAATGAAGTTAGATCCTTTACCTGTGATTTGGGTCTGTCCGGAATCTTCGGTTGAGTCATGCTCTGCTAAGACTTCGCAAATCTGCTCCGGTGATGTGATAAGGGATCCATGTCCTTTGAGAGCGCCAATTCGACTCTTCATATTTTATGTTTGTGTATAGCTATATGAGAAGAACTTCGGGTTATTTGGTATCTTCACAATCGTCTTCTTTTCCTAGGCTCGGTTTTCAACTTCGAGAGAATTCACTACATATCCTCTGCCTACAGTATTTCAGCTTTAATTCCAAGTTTTTATCTGGAGTTTTCAAATTCCCATTTCTATGTGGACAAATAAGAAACGGTACTGATCGATCTCCGGAATATTTGTCTAAGGCCTCGCACACTTTTTTGTTATTATAATTCGAGGGATTAAGCATGCATTTAATTCCTGTATAATTCACCCCTATCAATCGACGATAAGCACCCTTAGATATCCACTCAGTTTGCCTTCTGGAGGCTGAATGCCAGACAGGAAGGACTGAGGGAGGCGTCGTTCAGGTCGGGAGTCAGAAGTTCAGTTGATGCAGAGAGAGAGGAGAGAGAGAGAGAGAGAGAGAGAGAGAGAGAGAGACGATGGTTGCCTTGACATGTTGCTTGAGCCTCGTTGACACGGGGCTAGTTTAGGAGCCGCTAGCTACAAGTAACTTACCCGGCTAGTCAGTGTTGACACTAGGACAGTTTGGCGGGAAAGTATTTCCAGCCAGTAGCCATCAAGATGCCCAATGCCATGGATGTAGCAATTGATGCTGCACTTACCTTTTTATCAAACGAATTAGTAATAATTGTGAAAAATAAAAGCGATAAAGCAAGTACAGTATAGCTGAGGAAGTGGCTTCAGCGGAGAGAAAGTTTAGGGGGCTCCAGTATACTACTTACTGAATTTGCCACTGAAGCTTCAACAGAATATGAAAGACAGGTGCATGAGGGGTGATGTTATTGCCCATTCGGGACCTATGACTACTCACAACCAAAAGTTTAAGAATATAGAGGGTGTGTCTTAGCCGCAAAAATGGATAAATTTCGCTATAGTTTCATTTATTATTATTACTCTATCATGTATGCATCACTGTGAAAGGCCGTAGCCTACTTTATGTTGTCATTGAGGAGGAAAAACTGTATTTCATTCGAAATCCAAATACGCCTAATTTTGTCTATGTAATAGTTTAATCTGCATCATAATTTGTTTACTGACAGGAAATAAAATGAAGTTTGCCACAACAGAATCTTGGCAGAATTGAGGATGAAGCCAAAAGGCTAACTGTTGCATTTCGTAGGAAGACATCAGCTTTCTTGAACGATGACAGTCGAGGCTGGCAAATGCCATCCAGTCCTGCTCCACTTTTCTTTGATTTTGCAATTTTCATCAGTTCTTGTCCACAAACGGTTTTGATAACCTTAATGGTCTTCCTTGAAAAATCAAAGTTGGAAACGTGAAGGCCTTCCTTGATCTAAGCTTCGGCCAGTATGTTCATAGCTATGCCAAGCTTGCTCTTATTCATGTAATGAGCGTGCCTTATCCCACAGGTGCTCATATTCCTCATATATTTCCGAAAACGTGGAAAATTTCATCTCACAACTCTGCTGGTCTCGTTCCAGAAGTTGAGAGAGAGAGAGAGAGAGAGAGAGAGAGAGAGAGAGAGAGAGAGAGAGAGAGAGAGAGAATTACCTTGTCGAGATCCTCCCGTTTTGATAGTTACTACTTTTTCACAGAGTAATGAACATACATCTATATTCTCTCTCTTTTTATCTCTCTCCTTGTGACCCACAGCACTCGTCTAACAACTAGGTACCTTTTTCACTACTTACATCAACAGAGGCACACTAGACTAAGGAAGTGCGCACATTCAGACAAGACTGAAATGGCGGTCAACTGCGTGCTATTTCAGTAATCTGCTCCGACCGTCTAATGTTCTTAGTTTTAACGAAGCTCTCATCAAGTGCGGACATGACGTCATATTTCGAAGACATAACAACAGCAAAATGGGTAAGCAGAAGAGAAGGAGGAGGAAGTGGGTTAAAGAGTGAAGAATGGTTAAGACATTTTTTTTTGTATCATTTCCATGGCTGACTCGTTGGTAGCTGACCAATCCTTCTCCTTTAACCTTCCAGAAGAATTATTTAGGCGTTCTTCTTTCTCCCTGTCTCACTATAATCTTTGGACTTCACTTTCCGAAGACACCCGTGGGGTGTTGTTCTTCACATGCCTCAACTAAACCAATCCAAAATTCTTTATCACTTGAAGTCCTTTACATTCAAAGCAGCCTACAGCCTAAAAGATGTGTGTTCGGTTCAAGAGCTGCTAGGCTGAATAACCTCCCCCCCCACCACCCCCACAGTCTAGAGGCATCCAAAGCAAATCGGGAGAGTGAACCTGGCGTTACAAGGTTAACGCGAAAGTCATCCTCTCACTTTTGCCAGGGCAATGACCCAATACCCACACGGGAGTTATTTGCGATACCGATGATCATTATGTTCACCGGGGTCGTCCACCTAGAGAAAAGAGAGAGGGAAACAGCCGAGCGCTAACAACCTTGCAATAGCCTGAGCGGAAGTCGCCCTGATTTTAGGCCTAACCCCTCCCCGCACCAACCCACAAACGGCCCCTCTATATCATACATACACGGCTTAGTTTCCACTTCCTCCCGAAAGGACTGTCAATAAATGTCCACTGAATGAACAGGATATCAAAGGCCCGATTTATTTATCGCCGCTCAAAAACAATACCATTTGATTTTGGTGGCAACAGCCGTGCACACTGCATGTTGATGGGTTGTCACCACCTACAGGGAAAAACTGAGGCTGGTGTTGGTTTGAATAAAGTATCAAACTTCCAAACGTAATCATCATCATACTAATAATGATTGTGAAGTTGTAAAGGTGCTATATTAATCCCAAACCCGCAAAGATAAAGAGCACGATGTTACCAAACATTTTCATTGACCAAACGATGAACGGGTGAAGGCCTTCCAAAACAAATGTGCGATGTCCATACGTATAGGCCTATATTAATAACTTCGCATAAATAATGACAACAGCATGACGAACAGACAAACCAGTTTAATGATAATGAATAGATTTGAAGATGTCATGATGATAATGGCAAAATGAATGAGAGCGAAGACCTACACGGCCAAATATAGTGAATCGGCAACAATTGGAGAGCGATACGAGTCGACAGTATTTGGACATCACAATGAACACCAATGAAGCGTAGTACAAGCCGTCATGATCAAGGATCGTCAGCGTTTGGACGTCATTAACTAATGCGAAAAACAATGGAAAAGAAAGGAGTTTAAAATTATTATGAGATACGAGTCCCTAACCTTCCCATTGGTTTTTTTTTTTTTTTTTTTTTTTTTTTTTTTTAGGCCACCGAGGTCTGCATAACAACTCACAGTTAAGTTGGCATCGATAATATTTCCTAACAGTCACGCCAGTCTCTGGTATCAAATCATTCAATCGCTCCTTGCAGCGACGGTCAATGGGCAAGACATCCACGTCTATCCGCCATTCAAACGACCAAACTATAAGCGGTCGCTCGTTCTCCTCGGTATCAAGGTCGCAACTTTCGAACCTGAAGGGGAGACGTCCTGCAGGAGTGTCACGATCTTCCTTCCTGACTTTGACTTGGGAGACGTGGAGACCTCATGGTTGTACGGTACACTCACCTGGACCCGACCCCCGACATTATTGTTTTTATTATATATATATATATATATATATATATATATATATATATATAGATATATATATATATATATATATATTATTATTCCAGGAGTAAGGCTTTATTTCTGATGTATAATATTTAAGGAGTTCATGTGTGATTTTTCTTACTTTTGCCTACAATAACACTCTAGAGGGGGCTTGATTAATGATATGAAGGCGTCGCATCTTTGCATACAATATCTAAGGAGCTTCTCCCTCATCCTTTCACCCTTTCACGATTATGTATCTACACTCAAGTCAACGCTTAATAGCCGTGCAATTTGTTCAGG
Organism: Macrobrachium nipponense; assembly: GCF_015104395.2. Classification (NCBI taxonomy): domain Eukaryota; kingdom Metazoa; phylum Arthropoda; class Malacostraca; order Decapoda; family Palaemonidae; genus Macrobrachium; species Macrobrachium nipponense. Next base: position 71,162,513 of record NC_087208.1, on the reverse strand, counting down.
AAGCGCCGAAGATAACTTTTGAAATAAATCATTTATATATGTATATATATATATATAATATATATATATATATATATATATATATATAAATCACCTGATGAGAGAAGAGCAACACAAGCAAGAGAAGTGATGGACGTGGACGTGATGGAACACGAAGGAAGGAGAGGAAGACCTAAGACCAGGTGGAGGAGAGACTGCATTAGAGATGACATGAGGGAGAAGAAGGGAGCACGGGAGGAAATGACACAGGACAGAGGTGGTAGATGGAAGAGACTCATTCAAAACGGCGACCCCGAATGGGGATAAAGCTGGGAAGAAGAAGAAGATTTAATCACCAGATGATTACACCCTAATTTTCAATCATGAGCATCTCTACTTCCCCAGCCAACTTCAGTTATACTCTTGTATCAACCGAAAAATACCTATTCATCCTTAAGCCTATATTCCACAGAAATCCCTTCGCCGATTTCCTCCAGTAATAAAAAGCAATTGGCAGGAAACACGTCCGAGAGAGGCAAGAAATAGACAGCCATTTAGAAGTGATGGTTTGGCTTCGTGAGGCAGATGGTGCTGGCGGAGGGAAGACAGGTGCCTATTGTTTTCGTTGGTGGTAAAATACCAGAGAGAGAGAGAGAGAGAGAGAGAGAGAGAGAGAGAGAGAGAGAGAGAGAGAGAGAGAGTCTTATTCATACAGCTAGTAGAAACAAAACATAAAAGTGTATTATCATTCTCGAGACCTTAGATAATATGATAATGAAATTGTATCCTCAAAATATGTATACCAAGGATACACTTACCGATTAACTTCCTACTCCACAAATTTCTTTACAAATCTGAAAAAAATATGGTAACATCAAAGAAGACCCAATTTTCTATATTTCTATTTATATCTGCGTTTTCGTAGAGAGCAAAACAATCCTGGTCCCACAAGAGAACTGTGTCAATGGACCTTCACCTTCGGTGACGACAATCCTTATGTAGTTTTTCTGGAGAGGCGACAGGATTTACGACCACAGAAGACGGGACATTCCTCATCCTGAAAATGACAGACGTGAAAGGCTAATTGGATCTTTCCTAGATAGTGACCCCTACGGGTTTTCGGCATCTAGAACTAATATTTTTTTGGTGATCATTATCTTTATGATATTTAGTCTTTACGTGACATTCGAATCACGTCGAGAGTGAACTTCTATCACCAGAAATACACGTCTCTCACGCCTCGATGGAATGCCCGAGAATCGAACTCTTGGAGTCACTATCTAGGAAAGATCCAGCTAATGAAGCCCGTTGATCCTATAAATTTGTATTTGTAGGATTATGGAAGGCACTGGGACAGAAAAAAAAAAAAAGAGAGAAAAAGGAGGGTAATGTAGCTGAACGACACGAATCCAACCTTACAACGTGAGACTGAAGGATTACTAATACAAGAATATAGTAGATATTGTCGGGAAGGAAATCGAGGATAATAGATACCAAGATTTTTCACACTACTGTTGTCGAGAACAAGGTATATAGAATAAGGGAGAGCTCTTATTCTATGTACCTTGGTCGAGAGAATCACTACTGCCAGACTATCGAGAATCTGAAGTCACGTTTTACCTTCCGCGCCTGATCTCATCTGAACCCTCCTTTTCAAGTGGGGAGTGAGGAGGCCCTGGCTGCATAGGTTTCGCTATTCGTACCGTCGACAATCCAAAAACTGCCACGGTTCTATGAAGCCTCTACGAAACCATTTCCTCAATTAGTTTAAAAAGAGACAGAATCGCCATTAGACTGCAGCCACAGTGTTACGGGCTGCCGCGCTCCAAATGTATTTTAGCGATATGAAATGTGTTAGGGGACAATCGTTGCAAAAATGAAAGATGTCGAGACAGAGAGAGAATTATCATGAAGAGACACAGGCTATACGTGGTGGGTAAGGGTTGCAGATCTACGCCTGGAAAATATAGATCTTTATTTTTTTTATTTTCTGTAAATTGTCGTCACAAGGCCGGGGAGAGAGAGAGAGAGAGAGAGAGAGAGAGAGAGAGAGAATACTCACATCCCAAAAGACGGTCCAGGCCGTGCGGCGAAAAGTACCGACTCACCACCAGTCCTTTAAAGCAGACCTGACGCAAAGACTGGGCCATCACCCTTTAGACGAATAGGGAGGGGAGGGGGGGAGAATTGGCTAAGGAGGGGCAGGAGGGAGTGAGGAACGATCAGGTAACCGGGAGGGGGGGGGGGGGAGGGAGGGGGGGTGAGAGAAAGTAGAAGGGATCGAGGAGAGAGAGAGAGAGAGAGAGAGAGAGAGAGAGGTACTAACAGGAAGTAGGAAGTAGAAAGGAGGGGTGTCTGGATGGGTGGGGGGGGGGGGGGATGGGTGGGATGGGTAAGGGATTGGTAGAATTGAAAGGAGAGAAAGAATAAGTGAACACGATACCCTGTGCTTGGCAGCACAAAAGAGAGAACTGGCGAGATAGAGAGAGAGACAGAGAGAGAGAGAGAGCGCGAGAGGGAGAGGGATAATTTTGGCGTTCGTTCTACTCCATGACCTTTTAAAGAGACACGTCGCATCAGGACTTTGCGTATATGGCTGCAAGAAAGCGACACTGATCTCCATAAACAAATGTAACCTATATTCTTTGCCTGCATGCAACAAAAATAGCTTACGGCCAATGAACTTCCTGTTGAATTGTCGTCGTCCAGCCTGGGGACAACGTCTCTCATCGCTGTCCCCTATGAAGTATGTAAGAATAAAGGTGCCTTGCCACTATCTTTCGGAAAAGGGGGCGGGGCACGTAATGTCCTCACCGCCAGAAAGTGTCGCCTGGACCCTCTCCTCCTCCTCCTCCTACAAGAGTCATTTTTGGCGGTGTGATGACACTAAGAGTAAAGACGGTTAGTTTCGGGAACCGCTGTCTTAAACAGAAACGTAAACGAATAATTATATCCAATACCAATTTTTCTTCTTTTTTCCTAGACGGGCGTTTATTCTGGGCTCAACCATCCTCTTTCATCAAGGTTCAAGCAGGCATGCATGCATATATGCACTTCAAATACACTGGTATTACAGGTTGCAATATCAAGCTATTTTCCATTTTATCTCTTACCGGACAGGTGAGGATCCTAATCATCACGAAAGACGCTTATCAGCTATATGGCCGGACAAGATAATCAGGTTAGCCTCTTGAGGGGATAAAATATCATTTGGAGGTCAAGATAAAGAGGCTGATGACCTTCGACCCGACAGACCTTTTTTTTTTTTTTAAGGTCGACGAGACGGGCAACCCAGTCTTTGTTTAGTCCAAAACAGAAGAAAGTTCAACCTGGATCTCTTTCCTTTATATAATTGGGAGGGGGATGGATCACTTTTCCAATGACGAGCAGAATACTTGCTTCACCAGCG
>NC_087208.1:71106625-71146625 GCF_015104395.2 Macrobrachium nipponense | reverse complement strand
TAATTTTTTTTTAATAGCTATTTGTCGTCATCCGTCCCGTTACTTTTTTGGGGCTAAATTTACAAACGTTCATTATAGTGGAAGCTTCCTTGGCACGCGAATGCTTGCACGTTCTTAATTATACAAGGGCGGGAGTGAGTCTCTCCTTGGCTTGGTTTGTATTGGCAGGACAAGGCGCCCCATCTTCCATTTCCACCGAACTGCCACGAACTCTATGTCCTGGTGAATGATTTCAATTGTTTCTTCGGACAATCAGAATGCTCTTCTTGTTTCCGATTTCCTGTTCCCCGCTTTCCATCTTTATTATTATTCGTGGTAATTTGAGGTACGACCTCACCGCACACACCGACCTTGTTCAGCGAGTTCGTATAACACTTGAGAAGGAAAGAGCGTCTTCTAATATTTCATCTTCCTCTCCAAAACTGGCGGAAGTGAGAGTATCAAATAAAGCCAGGATATCAGGTACCTGGTCTTTGAGGCTTCGCGTATTCTAAAATAGCTTTCACCACGCTACTGATTCATAACGATTTGTTGTCACATGAAAGGTTACAAGTAGGGTAAGGTTCAAAAGTCAAAGAAGAAGTCGAACAACTATACTCTGTTTTTTTTTCCATCTGTCCATCCGCCTGTGGTGTTTTTGTATGGTAACACTGCGTCCCGGGCTTTAGACAGTTACATTCAGCTTACATTCAACGATTATAATAATATCCTACTTCGAATATTAACGGTGTAATTCGCATACAGTAAATTATTAAAACACTTTTCAGCTGCAAATGTACACCCAGATATCCTTTTATTTACCTAAACCTTACACATAGCGTAACTATCTAAAGCCCGGGACGCAGTGTTACCATACAAAAACACCACAGGCGGATGGACAGATGAAAAAAAACAGAGTATAGTATACGTCATCACAGACCAAAGAATATTCATGAGAAGGAAAAGGCAGAAATCATTGCCACTGGCGGATATAAAAACGGACACTTCAATGCATCGTGTACCATCCATCCATGGTGCGTCGGGTATTGCAGACAGCAAGGAGTAACCCCGTAAGAGGCCCACAGCTGCACAGCTGCAGAGCTGCAAAGCCTTTGACATTTACAGCTGATGACGACGGTGGCATTGGGGTCATCATCATCATCATCATCATCAACTGTGGGCCTTCCTGAAAGTCTCAGTCGGGTGACGCTTCGCCCGAGGACACTGACCTCCGGATTCGATTTCAATTGCAAAGTCAGGGTTTAGGTCACAGGCAGTGGGAGGCGTTTTTCCTATTGATTACCAACAAGTCTCTTCCTAACAAAGCCTCGACAGAAGACAAAAGTGTTTTAGTAACTAAAATGTTATCCGACGCAATAGTATCTCTTGTACATATCTTGGATAATTCATTGTATATCAACAGGAAAAACGATAATTTAATGCTTGTTTAACGTTCAAGCCTTATTTAAAACAAGTCAAAAATGCGCCGAAGAGCTTTCTGTACAGCGTGTAGTGCTGTATGATCCGCGGCCCATGAAACTTCCAGTCAAGGACCGGAGGTGGTCCAACTTAACCTTAAATATTTAGCATAAAAATTTCTGAGCGGACAGAAAAAGTGCGGACGGACAGACAAATAAGCACCTCAATAGCTTTCTTTTATATTAAACTAAAAAAAAAAAATAAGAGAAATGACATCATGGAAAAGCTACTCAATTTAGAAACACCAACAATATCGAATACCTTATGAATGGTTTCGCGCCCATTGGGTGAAGTCCAACTGGAAAAGGTCCTCCCGTTTTCCTGGAATACATTCATTCAACAGAGCTAGTATAGCAATCTTGACTAGTTACCTCTCTCCTTTCTTCCTCTGTATACTATAGCTGCGACCTACAAACATCAGTCATCTAACAACAAGATCCCTAAGCTTCATTGCTTAAGTCAACAAAGGCACACGAGATTTATAGGGGGTGCACCCAACAGCATTCCTCGTCTAGTTCGAGCTTTATTTATTTATACACGCATACACAAAACATCTAACTCCACTGGCGAAAACACGACCAACTTTACCTCCACTGGAAAGGAAGATAGACTTGCACTAGCGAATCCATCAACCTTCCGACGCACTGTTACAATTTGTACCGGGGAAGAGAGACTTTTCCACGCCGAAAGAGATTCACAAACTCTGGTCACAATTTTCCCCACCAAGAAGCCTATTTTCATTACTTCCGTTGGGCAGGTTTAGTGGCACGGGTACTTCGCTTGATTACGATTCGTCATTACCTAAGTCACAAAATGTATATGTGAAAAAGATCGTTCAAGACACAAACAACGTTCCATTGACAAAATTAAACAAGTAAAATATGAGCCTTAGTTTCTTCAGCGCTATCGAGTTTGCTGGTTGGTGTTTAATGGTGCACGAAACTCTCAGCCACGGCCCGGTGGTGTCCTGTGTTGTTGGTGCCACACGCACGATCATGGCAAAATTTAACCTTAAATAAAATTAAAACTAGTGAGACTAAAGACTCAGCAGTTTTTAAGATCTGAGGGCGGACGGACAGACGAAAGGCCATCTCAGTTACTTTCTTTTACGGAAAACCAAAAGCAAATACTGTGTGTGTGTTCGTGTATGCACGACTCCAAAACCCTCCTATTAAAAATAAGGAAGTGGGCACATGTATCATTCAGAAAAAAAGTAACTGAGATGTACTACGAAGCGAGCGACTTCCACTGCATACGAAGCCTTCAATCTTTTCCGCTAAAAATACCATTGAGCGTAACTACACACCAGCTATTAACAAACAAACATTATTAAGTTTCACACAACCTACAATCATTTTAGAAGTAGATAAATGCTTGCACTTTCACAGTTTGAAAAAAAAAAGTGTCCTCATCATTATAAGTTTCTATTCGTTAAGTAATAGATACCTTTTCAAGGAATCAACTGCTCATAACTTATTATTATGGTCTGTTTCACTCGTAGCAATTTATTTGTTTGAATGTAGACACAGCAAATACTGTTTTCATACGGGCATATAATCAATATTTTGACAAGTAAAAAATACCTTTACTCACATAGTCCAACAACAAAAAGTCCCCGGCTAGTCACTACAGGCTTGTATTATTGCATTGCATTCAGGTAGGTATACATTAAATTCTTAAGAATCAAACTAGAAAAAATTTTTAAAAAACGAAGAACAACATGGAACAAGACTTCAAGTGATCACAAAATCTAAAGAGAACAAGATAGAAGGGTGGGTGGAGGGGGAAGTTGTTTAAGCCTACAGCCCTTTGGGAATTTTCAAGGTCTGCGCTAGTCAGCTGACGACAAATACCTCTTTAACAGATGGACCAACACACGACCGTGTGTGTGTGTGTGTGTATATATATATATATATATATATATATATATAATATATATATATGAATAACTTGATCACGAAGTATATAAAACGTGATGCTATGGATAAATAAAGGTTTTTGCCACGAAGGAAAAAATGAAAAAGCGAGATAGCCGAGTACTTCGGTCTTATTCCGACTCGGCTATCTCGCCTTTTCATTTTTACCTTCGTGGCAAAAACCTTTATATATATATATATATATATATATATATATATATATATATATATATATATATATAATATATATATGTATATACACATTTGCACGCGCTGCTTGAAGCTTTGGTAATTTGTGGAATTTCCTTTAGGGAAGATGAAAAGTATACTGTAAGTTTTACCTTATACATTACTCTTGAGCTATTACTTTGTATTACAGACCTGGGTTATATTCTAGGCTTAAGCTAACAAGAATACATGTCAATCAATCCATGATCCACCTTCGCCCACCAACCACCGCTTTAGTATCAGCAGAGAGGGAGGGAGAGAGTCTCCCTCCCTCTCTGCTGATACTAAAGCGGATTTAAATAATTCTCGGTCTACCTGTGCATCAGTCAATTCCCATTTCTTTTTTATCCTTCTGCTCATGTCATTTCTTCCCTCGCACTGTCCTACCAATAACCGGCTGCTGAGCTGTAAAAAAAAACAACACAGCAATGCGCAAAAGGAACTCAACTCAAACGCATCAGTGAAGTCACTGATTTTGCTCTTCCTGACACTGTCACGACACTCCTCGTCGTTAGTAACTGTTTACCGAGATACTTGGAAACCTACCGAAAGAAATTCTGCAAAAAACAAATTTGATTCAAAGTTTCCAAAAATTAGCCTTCCTAGCGTCACGGTCAGAAAATAAAATGAAATAATTTGTAAAAAGGTTTGTCCTTAGGACTATTGTCATGAAAATATGTTTACACTGACACTTAGGAAACCCCACACCCCTTACAGAGATGTTGTCAAAAACCTTTTTGGTCTTTGCAACGTTGCAAGAACAAACCGCTTCGCCTCCAAGGAGACAGCAGCTATTCTCATGCAAAGCGCAAGGGCGTCTCCGACCACGTTCTTTGTCATGGTACTACCTACCGCCGACTCCGCTTGACAAATCGACAAGCCAAATGAGAGAGAGAGAGAGAGAGAGAGAGAGAGAGAGAGAGAGAGAGAGAGAGAGAGAGACTAGTTTAAGTCAGAGAATCTAGCCATACACGATCCGAGAAAGGCTCAGTGATTAGTGCACGTTTATCCTGGACTGTCCCGACCCTTGGCAAAGAAAGCATGGGAGCTTTTTATTAATTCGCACATTAACGACAGAGCTGTCTACAAGTTTCTGGTTACGCTTGCTTACCTTCTTCGCCTTTTGTCCGAACATGCGCCCACTATGCGTAGACAACCTCTCATTGCTAAGGATGAGCTAGGCAAGGTATAGCCCATACGAGTGCCGCCTGCGCAGTACTGCATTCAAGGGTATCTGGGCGCTGCGCATTCATACATATCACAAATTCGAACATGAATAATGCACACCGAGTCTGATTTACATGAATATAATTAGCGGAGCACAAAATTATTTCATATCACGACAAAAAAAGCAAACTGAAACGTTAACACTTAATGGAAAGAACTTACTCTCCAACTTCCACTTGCCTGTCTGAATTCCCACTGCACTTCCACGCCATCAAACTCTACAAAAATATATTAGACAGTTGAGACGACAATTACCGACCGACCTTTGGGACGTTGTGGACCTTCCTGAAGGTTCGATGAAGCTGCCTTCGTTCTGCATACTCAAACAGGGGCTCGTGGAGACACAATGGCCGAGTGTTGTTCAACAGCAAGACTAAACTTGGGGTTGATTAGCCGAAGCCTATAGTTTTTGCACATCTCCTACAATAGTTTTTATTATCATTATCATTGTTGCTATTACTGTGAAGTTCTGGGAGTGATTTCTGCCAATGAATGCCTTCAATTTCCCTGACAGTGACTGACACTTATAACAATTAACAGCAGAATTAAGCGCCTGAATAAACCTAACAGAGCAGAGAGGCAAAAGGAAAGACTGTTGAGCTTTTGACTTCATTCGAAAAAACGGAGAAATACAACAAGATAATTGGGTTTTGTCTCCTCGACTCAGCACCGAATTCTGTGTCAGGAGGATTTGCATACAAGAACTTTCTTTCCATCCGGAGGAAATGAAAAACTGAACATCAGATTAACACCACCACACTGCCTGTCAGGTTCAGTGAAAACAACAGGGGTAATAAATGGAAACTAAATTATACTACTCAAATTGTCTTTCAATTTTCACCTGTAAACAAAAATAGACATGGAAAAAAATGAAACATCCTCGTACAACCTGTCAAACTGAAAAAAATAAAATAAATCAAATAGTTGTGTCATAATCCGGCCTACCAGGGATGGAATAAAATTGAGAAGGAAAAAGATGGAAGAGCTGGAATAAAAAATGAGAGAGAGAGAGAGAGAGAGAGAGAGAGAGAGAGAGAGAGAGAGAGAGAGAGAGAGAGAGAGAGTTTTTCACAAGTATTCGGCACCAATTCCCCTTTCCAGGAAAGGCCTACGCCACTTTAGTCCGTCATCGGGGAATTTTGGAATTGGCGAGCTTTTCCGTAATCCTGCGCAATACTTGGATTGTTTTTTTTTTCATTGCAGATGACGACATACTTGGGAAACCTACTATCCTTAAGTAGCCAGGGCCCGTCCCCCCCAAAAAAAAAATAAATAAATAAAAAAAGCTGGGAGGGACTTGAATTATGGACAAGGATAAGTAACAGAAAACAGCGTAGGAAAAATATCCCCAAGGCTACCGGTAAGGGGAGACGGTTCATCTGAAGCCACTGAGACACAACACTGCAGTTTAGTGAACTTAGAGAGAGAGAGAGAGAGAGAGAGAGAGAGAGAGAGAGAGAGAGAGAGAGAGAGAGAAAGTATATTAACATTCTAGAGGCAGCCAAAATGCAAAATGTTAAGATACGCTTTTGTTACATGTGAGTTGTCAGTCTTATATCCCTCTCACCACATTCCCCTTGACAGAAACGCACTTGCTCAACCTCACCATAAATTCTGTTTATACCCTGACAGAGATAGAGGTGGTCATTAGACCCTCCTCTCTCTCTCTCTCTCTCTCTCGCGATACCTAATGTCCTTAATTTGCGGTAATTCAGTTTCAATTAAAATGTCAAACATTTATCGTAAATTTTTAACATAAATGAACACCTTAGTGAGAATATGATGCTTACTTTGGGTGGGAATTTTGGCAGGAATGTTCCACAGACGACTGAAAGATCTAATGGAAATATTCCGAAAAAACAGAAACGTCGCGTAAGAATCTTGCAAACGTGCCTGAATAAACGTTCCCAAGACAACAATATCTACATCAAGAATATCAAAGAGAAGGGAATAAGTTAAGCCCCGGGATACTACGGTGCGAGTTCCAACCGTGGGCATTTCTTCCTCCCGATTTCTATAACATTCTTCCCTTCATAAGGCAGAAGAAGGTCTGTCGTTTCCGTAATAAGGTTAAGCTTATGCTGCCCAAGGTCCTTTAAATATACTCCGAGTATATTTAAAGGACCTTGATGCTGCCCTTCTTCCCTTCTGCTCCCTTTCTGGTCGTCCGTGATCCTCAGAATGAGAAGGACACCGCAATTCCCTACCGAGAGTTCTTCGCTCTTTTGACAAATAATTGATGTCATTAACTACAACAATGCATCGAGGAAAGACCCCAACTTCATCAGAAGCGCCCTTCGGGGTGAGAGGGATCCGGAGGAGATACCATTGACAATAATCTTGGCAGCGTCTTCGAATCATGGTAATGACGTCATCAATTTAAAAGATAGAGAGAGAGAGAGAGAGAGAGAGAGAGATAGGGTATGGGTGTCATTGTAAGGAAAACCCGTTCATTGGTTTTTTTATATATGAAAAAATGATTTACTCAATAAAAAAAAAATTTTCATCTCAAGTAATAATACTGATAAGGGTTAAAATCATAAACTTATTTTCTTTTAGAGGCAGGACTACTAATAGCTTAATTTCTTAACACGCCACTAGGCCGCCACCCCTCCGCACTTTTTCAATTGTTTATTTCAGTTCTTGTGAAATGTGAAAGAATTCGACAGATGCTCGCATGTAAGAACTAAAACGGACATATACCCTCTTCCTTCCTGGGAAAGATGGACTCTCGCTGGAGTCGGTATCTATTCCTTGTTCGAATTCGGTGTTTACAGAGGTCAGCGTATCCACAAGTGAGAGGAAACTGCGTTCACTTCCGTAGAGCTCAACTGGTCTCACTGTTTAATAGCAACGCAACTGACACCATAATGAAAAATAGGTTTTAAAAAAATAACATCAATAGTTATCAGAATAAATGATAGCAATAAAAATACTAATGAGGATAAATGATAAAAAAATAATAACGACGCCACCAACAATAATGCTAACACTGACAAACACAAAATACTTCACACCGGTGTCGAACTCCACTGCATTCGAATGTAGGACACAGCCTACTCAAGAGAGACTGGGCCTATTGAGCGAATGAAAAAGTGTGATCTGGAAGACTTGATTGGAACAGACTGTTGTATACTGACGACATGTAAGGCCAAATGAGTAAACATAATCATGCAAGATACTGTTTACCTCGTCTTCTTTCAACATACGCGGAGGACGTGAGGAGACTTGACGATATGCCAAACACACGAGAGAATCAGTAACCCACCCCCCGTCTCTCTCTCTCTCTCTCTCTCACACACACACACACACATGGGCACAAACATACACACAAACCCACGCTTACACACACACACGTACAAAAACTGACGCAAAAAGATCAACACGAAGAAAAACTTTGAAAGCTCTTAAAACTTGTGTTGAAGTAATATTGACCTGCTTTTTTTTCAGAAAAAAAAAAGGTGACTTTTCAAGACCTTATGCCTCCTGATTGCCTATAGCTTTGAACCGACAGGACTAAAAAAAAAAAAAAAAAAGGAAAAAAAAAAAGTAAATCAAGAGATTCATGTGGTCTAATAATGATCATGTTCGTCACATGACCTCTGAAACTTGAAGAAACTCACTTAAGTGACCTCTAAAACTTGAAGAAACACACTTAAGTGACCTCTGAAACTTGAAGAAACTCACTGACGAGACGTCCAACAGATTTCTTTCGAAACTGCCAACAATCAATCCCTTTGACTTGATCTACTGTAGCGGAACTTCTTTCTGGTGTTGTTGTTGATGCTTTGCTCATGATTTTAAAAGAGGTTATGTTCTTGCTTTTAAAAAAAATGCACAACTGCGACGATTTTAATTGCATCTCTTTTTGTTAGTTGATTTCCATTTATTCACTTGCTTTTCCCGTATCACTACTATTATTTTCACTATAATCAATAATAATAATAATAATAATAATAATAATAATAATAATAATAATAATAATCCCTTCTCTTTTGGTATGGACCTCCAACCTTGGAATGCTCAGTAATATTTATCTAATCTAACAATTCTCGGTACACAAAAGGCAAGGGCATTTCTGAGTTCCTCGTTAGCAAAAAAAAAAAAAAAAAAAAAAAAAAAAAAAAAAGAAGAAAGGAAGAATAAAACCATTGTGTACACAAATGATATTGCAGAAATACAATGTATGTATACATACGTGAAGAATACTGCGTTCAGGGCCCGCGCAAGGTCCTCTAAATATACTCAAGAGTATATTTAATGGGCCTTGGGTATGCACATAAAATGCAAGCAACTGTTGTTCTGTTCGGAATCGTTTGTCTCCAAGGTTGTCTGAAATGTTTATGTATGGAAAGAGCAGCGAGCCTTCAGAGAAAGTCAAATGAATATTGAAAGCAGTGCGGAGTGTACGATATTTGCAGGATACACTGTTGACTGGGATAATCTGAGCAGAGAGCAGAGTACGATTATACAGAGGTCAATGGAAACCAGAACGATGGGCTAAAGAATGTTGACATGGACCATGTAAACGGGTTCCATTGTGAGAGTGCGACGTGTGTAGCGGTGTATGAATTGGCTAATGTTGTGGGATTTGATTTGATTTGATTTGATTTATATAGATTTTTGGCATTCTGCCAAGCACTGGGGCAACTACAGCCATTCAGCACTGAAACGGAAATTGACAGTAAAAGGTTTGAAAGGTGTTACGGGAGAAAAACCTCAAAGCAGTTGCACTATAAACAAATGTTAGGAGAGGGTGGACAGTAAGATGGAAGAAAGTGAATATGAACGGAGGTACAGTAAAAGGAACGAAAATAGTTGCAGGTAGGTGCCGAAGGGACGCTGCAAAGAACCTTTATACATACATATATGTGTATGTATTTATATATGTACTATATACACATATATGGACACACATACTACATACATACATATATATATACATATATACTATATAGATAATATATATATATATATATATATATATATATATATATATATATATATATATATATATGCTTGTTTAATTCAGAAAGAATATGAAAAATTCACGAAAAATTCTGATAAAGTAATAACTTATTATTCTAAGAAGGTAATACTATAAGGCTTTTACGACCATTCAATACAGCTATAAGATTCACATCAACCGTGCAGTTTGACGTATAGGCCACCCGTCCCTTACGACGCTCCTGATTGGCTGGTTTGAATAAGCCAGGTCACAGGGCTGCGGAAATTTGGAAACTCTCAGTCTCTCTCGAGAGTTCACATAGGCAGGATGTATGTTCCACCACCTCTCCTGAGGATTACTTCTTTCAAACTTATCCCTCATGAGAGACAGAACATACATCCTGCCCATTTGAACTCTCGAGAGAGACTGAGAGTTTCCAGCCCTGTGACTGGCTTATCAACAACCAATCAGGAGCGTCGTAAGGGACGGGCCTAGACGTCCAATGCACAGTTGATGTGAATCTACTATAGTAATATTTGCATAGTTTCATGTGATTTATTTGCTTTAAGCATTGTATACTATTTGTGTAATATTATTCAACAGAAACTTAAAAGGGATAACGGTCACACAATGCGGTTATTGTACCAGATTTAATCCAAGTTATGAAGAGAGAGAGAGAGAGAGAGAGAGAGAGAGAGAGAGAGAGAGAAACACGCGCATACAAAAGGAGACTTTCTTAATTCATCGTTGCATAATATATAAACACTAAAACCAAATATTTAAAAAGCAAATAAATAAAATTCAATTTTCTCCGGTGTAAATTTACGATACCGTACGACGAAGACATCTGCGCAGTTTAACTAAATAAAAAGCTTAGCGAATAAAATTATAAATAAAAAATAAAAGGTACTATTAATAAAATAAAAATAATAATAAAAATAATAAAACGTTAATGACATTTCAGGTCATTTAGAAACGCTCACACAAATACATTCAATATGTATTATTCACGGTTGCACAAAGGCGATAGCGCTGCCAAAGGCATCATAAGAATAAATCAACGACACTGCCTGGCGTACGACAAAGAAGAAAAAAAAAACCGTTATGAAAAAACAACAGTGAAAGTTGCCGACTACTTCAGTGGTGGCGTCCCTCAGTACGAGAAAAATATAATTGCTAACACGAGCGGAATCATTTAACGTTATAAAATCGTACCGCTACAAGTGTCCGGCACAGAAAACAGGTAATGAGGTAGGTCAAGAATGTGAAATTTTTATTAACTTCGTGCGTGGATCAAGGACTATCTGGAGTCAAGATAAATGCTTGTCATTAACTACGCCTACACACATAAGCACACAGGTTATGTTTAGAAAAGGGTGCGACTTAGCAACCTCATGCCAACAGATTTACTAAGGGGAAAGGAGTACACACACACACACAAACATTTTATATATATATATATATATATATATATATATATATATATCTATATATATATATATATAGATATATATATATATATAATCTCAACTAATTTCCTTTTGACATTAATCTACTTCATCTATAAACATAAATGTTACTGCCTTTATTCCTGAGCTCTTCTTCTTCAAAAGGAAAATCACAATAGTTATATAACTAAATTCCCGCCATCACAATGACTGGCCCAATTTTGACGCTGATCACTATAACAAATCTGCTATCGCTCTGGGTAATGTGTATCAATGACACAATTAAAGCTCATCCAATTAGGGCCCTGATGTCAATATTCTAAGCACTCACCTGTCCCATTACTCTAGGAAATGCACACAATTAGACGCAACTGATTATTCTCACTCATTCTGTCACTCCTGGATTCTCGGACCACAACTACATCGCGCTCTTTACATGATAAGGGGAGTTGTAGTACCGCATTGTTTTCTACAAGGCGTTTCTTTCCATCAGACCTATGCTCTGGCGCAAGTTCCTCGTTGGACGAGTGGTTTACGTGCTCGCCTCCCGACTCGGTAGTCGCGAGCTCGACTCCCTGCTCTGCCAACGTGGAATAAATTTCTGGTGATTAGAAATGAATTTCTAGATATAATGTGGTTCGGATTCCACAATAAGATGTAGGTCCCGTTGCTAGGTAACCAATTGGTTCCTAGCCACGCGAAAATATCTAATCCCTCGGGCAAGTCCTAGCTGTTAATCAGCTCCGTGGTCTGGTTAAACTACGATATACTTAACTTTTGCTTCTGTACCATCTTAAGGGCTGAAAATGGAAGCGCCCTACCCCGCCAAATCCCCGCCATGTCACTTGCGCCCTACATACACCGAGTGGCACAAACTCATTCTCTCATTACGATATCGCCAAGACTTACCTTTCTAAGGCGTGTGTCGACAGGTGTTCCCAGTCGTCCTTCCGCAGGTGTGAAGGGGAGGTTGTCCAAACAGCTGTTTTCCGGAGGAGGGGTGGGGAGGGGGGATCTATCCACAAATAAAATCCATAGCGTAGCCGCCTTTCTCTTCCGATCGTGGAAAAGAAAATGTGATAATTCCTCGGTAATTTGGGCCAGGACAACTATCCCATCCTGGCACAACCGAGGCCAAGGATAGGCCTAAACAACTAGTCACTTCACGGAGATTGCGCTAACCATGCGTAGGCCTAGAAGGGCTTCCGTTAAACAGCAGGAACACTATTAACAAAGTTAAAGCATTTAAGATTTACACATACACTTAGCTAAAAAACAAAAAAATCCACTTTTCACTTCAGTGACTAGATATGTTTCATCTACCAGTCGCTAAATTACATAAAAGATACGATTTTTTTCAATATCTTTATTTTCAAATTTAACGTTTCACTTCATGAGTGCAACGGCTTACAGGGTGGTACTAACGGATGTCTGGGACCTGCCTGGTGGCAGACCAGTGAGGGTGACGGCGGCGAAGAAATCTATCACTTGATAACAGGACAAGACACAAGTTTCATTCCGAAGAATTTCAGTTCCTGATCTTGAGTGCTTGTCACATTCATGCAAATCAACTTATTTTTGTCTTTTTCTTTGGTTCTTCAAACACTGCAGTCTATTTCTTTTACGCCAAGTTTGATTTCTAAACAAAAAAGAAAAAGATGATTGATAAGTCTTTAAAATTAAGATACAGTACGAAAAATCTAGAAATAGTAAAACCTTTCACTATTAATAAAACATATACATACTGTACAAACAAATGCACAACACGAGTACGGGCATGCACTCCACAAAAGTTTATATTCACCTACAAGAGGACAGCCAATGAATAATAATAATAATAATAATAATATATAATAATAATAATAATAATACTGTTAAAAAGAATGGCAGAATTAAGCGAGTTGATTTGTTTATATATTGTTTTGTTTTTTCTATTTTCCTTACAATTCGCTTCTCAGGCTCAGCGATGTTTCTGAGTAACTGACCAATATTCATATTGGGAATTTTCAAAAATCTTAAATGCTTGAAGGTAATCTTTTATTGGAAAAGGATATCAGGTCCAGTTCAAGCAGGGGTCGTCGTCAGTGCTGGTATTATTCCGTAGGCGTAGTTCAGTTCGGGGCCGGGTTCGTCTTCGATTTAAGGGCTGGTATTGGTGCTGGTATAGCTGGTATATCTGTATTACGTAACGTTTCGACCTTCTTGCAGGTCATCCTCGGACGAGTCGTTTGAAGAGACTGTAGCAAGAAAGTCTGTGGGGCGGTAATTTATAGCGGCTCGGACTAGAGTTGCATTCTCATTGGTCGGGCCGGTCTTGGACGAAGTCGTGGATCTCGCCTCGAAGGTCTCGGGGATTCTCTCGTGCGAGCGCCACAGTATGTGGCCTGGGGATGAACGACAGGAATCCTGCTACGGACGGAATTCCTGTCCCGTTTTTCATCCCCAGGCACATCACTGTGGCGCTCGCACGAGAGAATGCCCTCTTAAATTCTCCAATTCTTCACACTCTTTAGATAAAATTGTAGCTACAAAACCTTAGATCCAAACGTAAGGATAAGACGTAAGTAATTCTGAAGTTCGTAGCATTCAACCATTTCCCGTAATGGCCTCCCTTTCCCCCACAAAAAGAAAAGATCTTTGACACAATGACATATTACTGTTGAACCATGCAGAAAAATTCGACATCTATAATACAGACAGTGCGTCTTTCACCTTTCCTCTTTCTGACAAAAAAAAGGGCTTTCGGCATACTTACAGGAAGAGCTCCTTCCTTCAGAATCTTTTTAGCACCGTCTAGGTTGACTTCCCCTCTAGCCCTTCCTAAATATAGACTTTTTTTTTTTCACGAACCTATGGTCCTCCTCCATTCTTGTCTCAAGATCTCCGAACACCGACCCACCCTTTAACTTATGCTGACCGTTGACCACTTCTCCTTATCTATCTCCATCTTTCTCACCCTCTCAGTTCCTCTTAAAAGCAACGCTCACAATACAAACAGCTAATTGATTTATAGTTTTTAGGCATAATGCCAAGCGCTAGGGCAACTAGGGCCATTCAGCGCTGAAACAGAAATTGACAGTGAAAAGGTTTGAAAGGTGTAACAGGAGGAAAGCCTCGCAGTTGTTAGGAGAAGGTGAAAAGTAAATGTGGAAGAAAGATAATATGAAAGGAGGCAGAGTAAAATGAATGAAAGTAGTTGCAGCTAGGAGCCGAAGGGACACTGCAAAGAACCTCAAGTAATGCCTACATTGGACCGCATGAGGGGCACTGACGGCACTAGCCCCCTACGGGAAACAAAAGCTCACCTCGACATCTTCAACCTTATTCTTCCAACCACGCTCAGCTGCCCCTCCAAACTTCTTCAGTTGGACTCCTACGACTTCCAACTCTTTTGCGCACGACGTGCTACCTTCCGTGTCCAGATATTATAACCGTCGTACTCTCGACCCCACTGTGATACGATATAAGAGTATTTACTCTCAAATACCAAGCCTATACGGATAAGCCGCTTATGTTATGCCACCATCCATTCATTAGTACTTCACCTTCACTGTTACCCTCTACTTTGTTAACTGTACTCTCTGTTAAATACTCTCTCCAATTGAATTTCTCCCCTTGCAAACAAGATAGGACGTTCTCTTTACAAACGACAGGCCCAGGGTTTTCATTCCCGAAGGATTAAAGCTCTTAATAGGTTTCCGTTAAATCCCATCGAATACCATTGGACCTAAACAGTGAATTAGATATTTGGAGGAGGACCGGCAACCACCCGAAAACAGAAAGTACCACTAAAGGTTACCCCCCTTGGTTTTAACAAGTTCAGTGTCCACTTATACCAGTGTGTTTGCCTTTGGGATTTTACTAATTTTGTACTGTCCGTCTGTATATGCCTCTTTGTTCCTTAAACAAAATGTATTGTTTTCTGACTAAATTACCTGGGACCACGTGTGGATGGCTGCTTTTTAATCCTTAATCTACCCCACGGGCGTTTTTTTCGGTTCTTTAAAATGAATTGGACCTTTTGTTCATCCTGTAATGTCCGTCTGTATATGCTTGCCAGTACTGTTTCTCATTGTTCTGATCAGTCTTTCCTCTAGTAAATAAGACCGAAAGATCTCGGCAGTTCTCGTTTATCATTTTCCTCCGTGGCACCATTGCCTTTATTCATATAATACATATATAAATATATAATGTATATATATAAAATAACAGCATAAAAAGGGCAACAGCGAGGAAATTTACCGTTTTAGAGAGAGAGAGAGAGAGAGAGAGAGAGAGAGAGAGAGAGAGAGAGAGATAATAGGATGAGTGCAAAGAATTGAATCTGCATATATTTCAGACGTAGGAGAGAAAATGTTTGCATGCCTAGGAAACGGCATTCATTTACATAATTGTTCCTACTGCGTTCCCCAGAGGGCGTCATGGGGGTGAGGGGAAAAGACCCAGTAAGAGGTTTTTTTCAGTTGGTTGGTTAAGATTAAGTTCGCCTGATGGCAACAACAAAGGCCTTTACCCTTAGGTCTAACAGAGGGTAAGAGGCCTAGTGTGGACCTTTAGACTCAAAATACTTTTTTTTTTTTTTTGGTAGCTACCCACTAAAAGGAAGCCGATGAATAAGCACGGATGGAGACGTAAACATCAACAAACACACACACATATATATATACATATATATTATATAGATATATATATAATATATATATATATATATATATATATGTGTGTGTGTGTGTGTGTGTGTTGATGTTTATGTCTCTATCTGTGGATATATACGTGTGTATATATATATATATATATATATATATATAGATATATGTATATGTATATATATATATATATATATATATATATATATATTATATATATATATATATATATATAAAAGTATAAAAGGCCATTAAATATTAAATCACTGGTTTACAGATAAGGACTATATGTGGAAGTTAGTCCACCGAAATATAATCCTTAGCTTTAAACCAGTTTTAATGGGCCTTTTATACTTGAGACGCATCCTGTTTTAACAGCAGGTTTTAATTACACACACACACACATATATATGTGTGTGTGTGTGTGCTCAGCGAAGTTCCGCAAATTACGTTTCGGTCAGTGCACTACTTGTATGGGCGACTCATAAGCGAAATCAAAAGGCGCTGGAGAGGTATGAAGCCATCTCATTTAATCAACATTACATTAGGCTAAATGAAATCTCTATTACATATTTGGGACAGTTTTTGTCTCCCTTTGAATCCATCTTTCTACTAAGAGGCTGAACCTAAAAGTTGCCACATACGCAACTTTTCACAAGGAATTTGGTATGACGCATAACGCTGACACGTTTTCAAGGTCCTCTCCTCCTTACGAGCCAGTTTTATGATCATAATTATAATAATTTCCCGTTAAATCCAAATGAACAATCTTTGACACATTCTCTAAGAACACGATACCCTCAAAATGTTGGTATGGCCTTGGGAAATCCTCTGTCACCCGAATCAAGTATCCTATAAACAAAATCTATTGAGAGCAGAATTTTAGGCAACAATACTCCAGAAAAGGTCATATGGTTTAGATCAGTGGGAGCCATGTAGCAGAATGCAGGGGGCCATATATAATCTGAGGATATGTACATTTCATTTGCCTAAAACCTCCATTTTTACATTGGCATTTGGGAACTACGAAGAAAAAGGCACTGATAAAAAAACTCTCTCCCGCCAATACTCAAGATTACGTACAGCAAATCACAATTATTGAAGAATTCCATGTTGGACAAACGAGTAAATCACAAGAAAAGAGAACTGAACAACATAAAGAATGTGTAAAACATCGGTCATTTTAACTGTAAGACAAACACCAAGAGAATTGGTCTGTTCTGCCTAAGAATGTATAAATTTGATCCACTAACTTCCAAAGGAAGAGGTAAAATGTACGTACGGATTTTAAAGGGTGTAGCCAAGCCAAGTCCAAAAGAGAGGAAAGCGATATAGACGTTTGTTACTTTCCATTAAGAAATAATCACGATCAGGTGTTTTGAGGAAGATTGACGAATAGCCCAAACTCTCTATATCAACAGATGATCGCCTCATCGCAGGTGTCAGCGGACTTGACTTTAGTAACTGTTCGTATGTACTGCTATTTTATCCTAACATATGCATATATGTACATGCTGTACGTATACACACACACACACACACACACACACACACACACACACATATATATATATATTAAATATATATATATATATATATATATATATATATATATAATATATATATATATATTGATGAGAGTTTCAGTTCTCCGTACTGTTTTGCATTTAAACATCATTGTTCCTGCACTGAAAAGCATTTATATAGTATATATATAGTATGTATATACATACATACATATATAATATATATATATATATATATATATAAATATATATATAAATAAAGTACGAGATCGAAAAATGAGAAAGAATCCGTCTTGAAACTAATCCGCTGAAAGGAAGAGGACTCAAACTGCCGGACCGTGTAAGCACTTTGAACATAATTACTTCTCGGTACCACAGCATATCAGGCTTAGGTAATAATCCTAAATCGACGTAATTGTAATGGCTGAACGTTACTTATGTCGTGAAAAATTCGTGGGTTCACGATTACTGCGGCCGTTAAAACAGCAACAGAGAATTTCCAAACTAATACCTACAAAGGTAAGAGTTCTTATTATGTCAACAGAAATAGGCTTTTCCAGATATCAGAGAGAGAGAGAGAGAGAGAGAGAGAGAGAGAGAGAGAGAGAGAGAGAGAGAGAGAGAGAGAGAGAGAGAGAGATTTTCTGAACTATACGTATTAGAGTAACATTTCTTGAGTTACCTTACGAAATATGTCTTGCGAGATATCCAACAGAGGTTAAGAATTCATGTAAAAAGCCCAGAAGTTTATCCACATTGACTCAGTAAAATCGACAGTTTTTTTTCTTCAGACGCACAAACAGTTCATAAACTCTCAGTAAGCAAAAAATACAGTGGATATTATCCAACGAGTAAATGATCAGGGAAACTGAATCCTCCGATAGTTTTTAAGCTCCTTAGCTTCGTAGGTCTTCATCTACTTTTCCAGTCTTCGGGTCGAGTCCAGCAAACGGTTTTATGCCGCCTGGGTTTCCCAAGCTGTCCAATTTCTTTAGCTTTGTCTCGCTCCTATTTAACTTTTCTTAAATAATATATTTCTTAGGTCATCTTTCGAAAGCTTAGAAGTGACTCGGTATTCTAGCTGATGATAATAATAATAATAATAATAATAATAATAATAATAATAATAATAATAATAATAATAATAATAAGAAGAAGAAGAAGAAGAAGAAGAAAAAGAAGAAGAAGAAGAAGACTTAACCATCTGATGTTCATGGACGACATCAAGCTGTATGGTAAGACCATCAAGGAAATAGATACCCTAATCCAGACTGTAAGGATTGTATCTGGGGACATCAGGATGGAGTTTGGAATAGAAAAATGTGCCTTAGTCAACATACAAAAGGGCAAAGTAGCAAGGACTGAAGGGATAAAGCTACCAGATGGGAACAACATCAAACACATAGATGAGACGGGATACAAATACCTGGGAATAATGGAAGGAGGGGATATAAAACACCAAGAGATGAAGGACACGATCAGGAAAGAATATATGCAGAGACTCAAGGCGATACTCAAGTCAAAACTCAACGCCGGAAATATAAAGCCATAAACACATGGGCAGTGCCAGTAATCAGATACAGCGCAGGAATAGTGGAATGGACGAAGGCAGAACTTCGCAGAATAGACCAGAAAACGAGGAAACATATGACAATACACAAAGTACTACACCCAAGAGCAAATACGGACAGACTATACATAAACGAGGAAACATATGACAATACACAAAGTACTACACCCAAGAGCAAATACGGACAGACTATACATAACACGAAAGGAAGGAGGGAGGGGACTACTAAGCATAGAGGACTGCGTCAACATCGGGAACAGAGCACTGGGGCAATATATGAAAACCAGTGAAGACGAGTGGCTCAAGAATGCATGGGAAGAAGGACTGATAAAAGTAGACAAAGACCCAGAAATATACAGAGACAGGAGAATGACAAGCAGAACAGTGGAATGGCACAACAAACCAATGCACGGACAATACATGAGACAGACTAAAGAACTAGCCAGCGATGACACGTGGCAATGTCTACTGAGGGGAGAGCTCAAGAAGGAAACTGAAGGAATGATAACAGCGGCACAAGATCAGGCCCTAAGAACCAGATATGTTCAAAGAACGATAGATGGAAATAACATCTCTCCCATATGTAGGAAGTGCAATACGAAAAATGAAACCATAAACCACATAGCAAGCGAATGTCCGGCACTTGCACAGAACCAGTACCAAAAGAGGCATGATTCAGTAGCAAAAGCCCTCCACTGGAGCCTTTGCAAGAAACACCAGCTACCTTGCAGTAATTAGTGGTACGAGCACCAACCTGAAAGCGTGATAGAAAACGATCAGGCAAAGATCCTCTGGGACTATGGTATCAGAACAGATAGGGTGATACGTGCAAATAGACCAGACGTGACGTCGATTGACAAAAACAAGAAGAAAGTATCACTCATTGATGTCGCTATACCATGGGACACCAGAGTTGAAGAGAAAGAAAAGGAAAAAATGGATAAGTATCAAGACCTGAAAATAGAAATAAGAAGGATATGGGATATGCCAGCGGAAATTGTACCCATAATCATAGGAACACTAGGCACGATCCCAAAATCCCTGAAAAGGAATCTAGAAAAACTAGAGGCTGAAGTAGCTCCAGGACTCATGCAGAAAAGTGTGATCCTAGAAATGGCACACATAGTAAGAAAAGTGATGGACTCCTAAGGAACCCGGAACCCCAACACTATAAATACCACCCAGTCGAATTGGAGGACTGTGATAGACTAAAAAAAAATTAATAATAATAATAATAATAATAATAAGAAGAAGAAGAAGAAGAAGAAGAAGAAGAAGAAGAAAAGAAGAAGAAGAAGAAGAAGAAGAAGAAGAAGAAGAAGAGATGAAGGACACGATCAGGAAAGAATATATGCAGAAACTTAAGGCGATACTTAAGTAAAAATTCAACGCCGGAAACATGAAAGCCATAAACACATGGGCAGTACCAGCAATCAGATACAGCGCAGTAGTGGAGTGGATGAAGGATGAACTCCCAGCATTCGTAGACCAGAAAACTAGGAAACATTACAACACACAATGTACTACACCCAAGAGCAAATACAGACAGACTATACATAACATGAAAGGAAGGAGGACTGTGTTAACATCGAGAGCAGAGCACTGAGGCAATATCTGAGAACAAGAGAAGACAAGCGGCTAAGGAGTGCATGGGAAGAACTGACAAAAGTAGTCGAAGACCCAGAAACATATAGACAGGAGAATGACAAACAGAACGGAGGAATGGCACAACAAATCAATGCACGGACAGTACCAATGCACGACAGTATATGAGACATACTAAAGAACTGGCCAGCGATGAAACATGGCAATGCCTACAGAGAAGAGCACTCACGAAAGAAACAGAAGCACGCTAACAGCAGAACAAGATCAGGCCCTAAGAATCAGATATGTCCAAAGAACAATAGATGGAAATAACATCTCACACATAGGCAGGAAATACAATATGAATAACGAGACCAAAAACCACATAGCAAGCGAATGTCCGGTGCTTGCACAGAACCAGTACAAAATAAGAAGATTCAGTAACAAAAGCCCTCCACAGGATCCTGTGCAAGAAACATCAGCTACCTTGCAGTAATAAGTGGTACAAACACCAACCTGAGGGAGTGATAGAAAACGATCAGGCAAAGATCCTCTGGGACACTGGTATCAGAACGGATAGAGTGATACGAGCCAATTGACCAGACGTGACGTTCATTGACAAAACCAAAAAGAAAGTATCATTCACTGACATCGCAATACCGTGGGACACCAGAGTACATGAGAAAAAATTGAAATTGTACCCATAATCATAGGAACACTAGGCATGATTCCAAGATCCCTGAAAAGGAACCTGGAAAAACTAGATGCCGAAGTAGCTCCAGGACTCATGCAGAAGAGTGTGCTACTAGAATGTGATAGACAAGCGCCTCCACCTCCCCCCCCCAAAAAAAACAACAACAACAACAATAATAATAACAGGATTACTAATTGAAAGAACAAAATCCCAAATATGGCCATTTATTTTATTTTGGGAAACTCTTAAAAGCGAGAGAGAGAGAGAGAGAGAGAGAGAGAGAGAGAGAGAGAGAGAGAGATAACTGTTGATTTCATTTCTCAATGAATAATAATTTTTAGTAAATTCATAACTCCAATGCTGAAAAAAAAAAACTTTGGTTTATAATGGACAAAAGCTTCATTATAATGTCATTATAAAAGTGCCGACCAGCAGCACTGAGCAGATACCATCACAACCTCTTCCGCTGTCTAATCAGAAAAGTGCTCGCTTGGCACTACTTTTGATTCTTAACAAATCGTCCTCCTCTCTGCAGGAATTCGTGTTGGGATCCGCTTATGAATTTATCTGATACATTTTATTTCAAATAAATAAAAGAAAATGATATCGACTCAACCCTCTTTCGTATAAGTAGTTACGCCTCCACCCTAAAATTCCCGGGGAAAAATGAATAAGAAAATGGAATTTGGTTCAAAACTCTCTTAATTTAAAACTCTCAAGGCTCAAAACTCACTGAAGACCATCTCGACGCGGAATGGATATCTATCAAAAAGGTCTTCCTAACTTGAAATCTAACTTTTTCTCTCAGCTTAAATTTCCTTTCAAAAAAACCTTACACTTCATGAATTAATCCAACTTAAAACTTTAAACCAATTCTTTGCACTTGAAGCTCATCACGGCTCTAGAAAGCTTCACGAAAACTTAAATGTCATCGATTCTCGACTGAAAACTTTCCAAGAATCTTCGACTCAAAACCTTTGAGAAAATAAGGATCTTAATAAATTCCCATCTATAAAAACCCTTTAGAAATATTTCCGACTCAATACTTATTTGAATCATGATATCTAGTCGAACTTCAACCTTGGAAAAATTATCTAAACTGAAAAAAAATAAAAGACAAAAGACTTTAGTCTAAAATTATTCGGAAAACTTACTAAAATGTTCTCCACAGACAAAAGTTATTTTGATTTTAAATTTCACCGAAAAAGAATCAGACATCCACTCACTCTTCCGCGAATAACAGCCTACTTTAGTTCTGCAGTGAATGTATCATCACGCACAAGAACTGGGCACCCAAGCAATAACTAATATTGTCTCGAGTTCCAAAGCGTTCTAGGCTCCAAATTAAAAAAAAAAAAAAAAAAAAAAAAATCCTGTCAAAATAAGAAAAATATAAGATAATGGTGTGGATTCAAGAAAAAAAAAAAATCAAATAAAATCTGGCTGTTCCAATTTGGATACACACACACATATGTATGTGTGCACGAATTTGTGTGATCGGCCTCATATAAAAATGAAAGATAGCTTTACGTAAGTGATATGCCCTCCCCCGCCCGCCCCAACTCGAATACTCTGGCCTTGACGAAATTCACGGTCTGATGATAGAACTAATGTTGAAATGATCACAGGGAATCTCGTCTCTTTGCGGATATAGCTAGATAAATAGTGGATGTCACTTTGGACGGAAGTCCAATCAAATAAATCATGTCGCAAGCACAGTTTAAATCCGATGATAAAAATTCGTGCAGACTGACGCGAAGTCTAAGACTTCCGGATCCTCCTAAACGTTCCTTGTGTCTGCTTTTAATTTTCCAAATGTACTTTTTTACCAATATTTTCTTATATATGTTTGCTTTTCATGTTTTGGGTCGATCCTTTGTTGATTAAATTCGTCTGTAGTTCAAATCACTTTTCGTCGCTCGTGGCGGCTTTTCTTTATTCTAAAAAATGTCCTTCTTTGTAACGTAAGTATATTCTATTGTGTGGAATCCTTTCTTGGGCTAACAATCGCATTTGCTCTAAGGAAACTGCCATTGACGTTAACAGCCTTTATTCGCTCTCCTTCTCTGGCCAGGATCTCGGTGCACTTTTAGATCAATTTCTTTTGGGCCGTAAAACCATAATTATAACGACATTCTCTATCTGGCGGATTGATTTATAGATTTGAGGCATCCATGCCAAGCACTGAGGCAACTAGGGTCATTCAGCGCTGAAACAGAAATTGCCAGTGAAAAGGTTTGAAAGATGTAACAGGAGGAAAACCTCGCTGTTGCATGACGAATCAACTGTTCGGAGAGGGTGGGAAGTAAGATGAAGACAAAGAATATGAACTGAGGTGCAGTACAGGGAATGGAAGCAGCAGTTGCAGTTTGGGGCCCGAGGGACGATGCAAAGAACCTTAAATAATGCCTGCATTACACCACCCGCCCCGCACTACGGGGCTGTATCTGGCGTAAGTTAACAGAGCTCTTTCCGCTCCTTGACAATAATATAGTAATCGGCGAAGGTTGAAGTTTACGTTACATTCACTTCGATAAAAAAGTTGACTTATCAAAAATTGAGGCGTTGGTTATTTCAAAACTACATTAACCGGGTTTCGAAGCTTTCCAAAACCTTCTAAGTATTTAGGTAATTACAATAAGGGCCGACGGACGCTATATTGTATATAAGTAAAGCAATTTCATTCAAGTCTAGTCTTACCTGTTACGGATTACATTTTCACATTACTTTACATTGCCGTGGGCAGAATCTCTCTCTTCTCTCTCTCTCTCTCTCTCTCGCTCTCCTCTCTCTCTCTCTCTCCTCTCTCTCTCTCTTCTCTCTATATATATATATATATATATATATAGGAGTGTCAAGGTGTGCTCAAGGTTACCACTTCGTTCCTGACATTTCATCTTAGAATTAGTGAAAAAACGTGGTTGATAAATACGACTCAAGTACGGCTGCCATCGACGTCAGCAGAGGTTTCCACTATAAATACACGAGGTGTTGATTAGGGTGATGCTATTGGTGATAATGATTGACGTTGTGATGATGATTTCAAACTCTAATCTGTCAGTTGACGACAATGAAGATGAAATGGAAGACAACAGTGATAAGAATGATAATGGAGTTGACATTCCTAAAGATGTAAATAAATAATGTATTTCAAAAGAGTCTCCTGCTGAAATGAGAATACTATTTCTAAGTGGACTAGACTCAGAAGGGGGAGCAGATGGAGAAGTTAATGTACAGGAACAGTTATCCGCCAAAAGTGACCCCATAGCCAGGGTAAGGGAGTCTGTTTTTAGTGACATAGTTTCTACAATTGCAGATTGTATGGAGGAGAAGAGTAAGGGCAAAGTTGAACTGATTATGACATCATGGTAAAATGTGATGGTTGTGGCAAAATCATGTATTCAAGAAAGGCTGACACAAGAAAAATACCTACCTTTCCAGTCTGTAGTTACTAGAAATAATGCTTCAGTTGTATATAATGCATCACTGAATGGAAGTGGGCAACCACGTGTAAATAAGTTGTGTAGTGTTTTCAGTTTTGGTGTTATGGAACGGAGAACATTTGAAAGACGGAAAACCTATGTTCAATCACTTTTTAGCAGTAGATACTACCAGACACTTCAGAAAAAAAGTACATTTTCAATTATTATAAGGAAACAGGTATTCAACCTGACAGAGATGGAACACTTGGAGTTGAAGACATTTTCGATGGCACCTCTAACAGTGGAACTGGTGTTGTTGCAGAAGCCTACACTGGCTTCATTCTAGATGCTTACGAGCTTTCAACGTACAGCAACTACTGTGACAGTGAGTTGATGAAAAGGAAGTGGAAGCTATTCAAAAAAGTGGAAACTGCTTAAAAAAGCAAATCAAAAGTACTATTTGGTCAAAATGAAATATACTGTGTTTGTAGAGGACGGAGACTCGATGTGTTGACAATGCAGTTATTGGGATGAATAAAAAAAGGTCCGTTTGGCAAAGAAATTCCAGTTCACAAGGAAGAATGTATCAATCATTTTTCCATAAGACTGCACAAGAGACTTAAAAATCTCAGGGAGCGATATGTTCATAAGAATGTACCTAAGTCTGGGAAAGTTAGATTCATTAATACTTGGGTGGAAAGGGTAAACTAAGTGACGCCATAATTGGTCACTCAGTTAGGTATCTGAGGACGGCGATGAAAAGAGCACAATCTTATAAATCAGACGAAATATAATCAACTTCGGAATGACATTTTGGCGACTTGCCATCATGTGCCCAGCACCGATGAGAACCCGGACCGCCCCTTGTGTCCAGAGCGCTCCGGAGAAGTCTTGGTGATTCTACAGAGAAGACAGCCAAGATCACATACTCGCATGAGTCACGATTAACATTTCTGAAGAAGTGAAACGCATATAAGAGATGTTTACGACAACCTCACTACATATGACTTATCATTAAAACAAAGCAAAGGCAGGAGACAGAATTTGAACTAGTCCTTTCACAGGAAAATATAGGCAGTGTCCAAAGAAAAACTTTCAAGGACTCGAAAGAGTCATCGCAGATTATGAAATGGTCGCATGCGAGCACAACGCTGAATATGAGGACAGCAGCCTAGTAGATGACATAATGGGATCACCTGCAGGAAAAGCAATAGTTTGAAGGAGGCCAGAAGTCTGCGAAGTAGTTCAAGAGCCCCGTAAAGAAATAAAGAAAAGGTCTCAGGTAATAAGGGACTCCGGCTATAAGGCTGGCAGCTTCTGAATTTCCTGGCGACAATGATTGAGGTGATGCTTCATGACACAACCACCCCGCCCCCTAGAGGGGTTAGTAATACTTTCTGAAAGCGAGGAGGGGACCAGGTACCATAGAAGCATGCAAGCAGAAAAGAAAAATCAAGCTTTGGTGACATATTATAGTTTTACGTGTACCAACCCTTGGAATTTTCTTAAACAAACTTTACCTAGCGATATCTAACTATGTTTTACGGGATATGAGTAACTTTAAAACAGCAAAGCTTTCTTATTTGTTGTCCGATATTAAAAAAAAAAAAAAAACACACACACACACATAGGAAGCCTTGATAAATTATACATCAGAAATCATAGACACATGATTAATTTCAGAATTTAATATTATAAAAAAATTAAATAAAAATTAACTTTATTTTTTTTTAATTCTGACTAGTTTAAAACTAAGGAGCCCTTGTGGGTGTAAAGCATTGGCCTTGGTGTAAAGCAACGCATCTGTGAAAGGCGGAGAATTCTATATATATGCAGGATGATTTTGTTTATAAGTATTAGTGTGGTATTCGGTTTTTATAACCAATAATGTGTTCTTTTACACCCGTTATACCCAATATATATAATTGACCACTTCAGTATTGAATGACCTAATTCTGAAACCGTATGGCTGAGGACTGAATTAGTCACTGCTTGAGAGAAATATGTTTACACTCTCCATAAAGAGCTAAAACAGAAAACCAAAAATGTATTTCAATATATTTATAAATATTCGTCATGGGTGGTAGATAATATTGATAGTGAACAAGAGGTTGAAACGTAACATTAAAAAATTTCATTTAGTAAAAAAAATATCAACTAATATAAGTTCAATAAATACTTTAGAATGTAATTTGGTGTAACTATCTCCCAAAGGACCGATAGATGTCGTTACCAGTTTCGATCATTCTAGGCCTATGTGATAAGCAATAAACAATTCATTTAAATATCAAAAACAAATATTTCCAACTTCCTTCCCTGGTTAAACCATTCATTTAAATATCAAAAACAAATATTTCCAACTTCCTTCCCTGGTATGTGTGAATTCTCCGTCAAATACATAAAAATATTCTGTCAATCTGACGTTTTTTATATTATAAAAAAATTACCATGTGTAAGATTATAAGTTATCGTGCAATCGACACCAGTCTCCTCTCAAAATTCGGTGTTCCAGGCATGCCAACCTACCCGCACAGCTCAAATGCATTTCACCAACCTTCGGTCAAGCGAAATGTGTTTATACTAATTTAATAAAGTTATAAGTTATATAATATTTTTGTTATTATATTTCATATGCTACCTTGAAATAGGTTTTTTTTTAATAGAAAGATCTCTAAACAAACGATAACCTGATAACATTAGATAAACCAAACTCCACTCACTCACGTATTATTTGCATTAAATATCAATCCTTATACAGATGATAATCGGTTGACACTGTTGGTAGACTTGCTCCTATCTAAACATAATGAAATACTTCATAATGATTCGGACAAAATAATTAAAAACCTGCGTAAAAAAAAGAAAAACGACCAGAACGATATATTTCGTAAAGTGATGCAATATTTTATGACGTAATCGGACAACGCAGCGTTGATGTGATGATAGACAGGCTAAAATATGTTAGGGGTCAATGCCTGAAGTAAATGTATATTTACAATGAAGAGAGTATGTAGACCGCAAACCTCCACCAGGCCTGACCAAACTTGCCACTTATAGGACCGTTTTCCAGATCTGGAATCTCCCAAAAGGCGACCACTTGTTAGCAGTTACACGGTCCACCTTCGGTTAGCTTTCCCTGAAAATTTATGCGTCCATCCTGGTTGATACAAAGACAAACACACGGAATAAATAATGGCAGGTGGCAGTAGATTATGAAAAGGGTAGGATGGTAGTTTCGCAATGAAAGTGAAATATGAGTCACTGATAACACTGTATATTATTTAATTTATATCATGAGCAAAGACCTAAAGAACGTACTTTTCTAGTCAGGTCCAGAGAAAACAAATAAAAGGAAAAAAGGTCTGATTGAAACCATCTGCACATTTATTCACACAGGGACTGGTCTTCAGGAACAGACAACGAATATTTCCTTCCTACTGCCGAAAACCACTGCAAACCTCTTCCCGCTCTAAGAGGATCAGAATTCCAAAGCTTCTATATATACTTAAACCCAACTTTTCACACTATTCGTCACAACTGGGCTAGAAAAGACATAATGCCTGTCCCACTGGCTTCTGCTCATATATATATATATAGATATATATATATATATATATATATATATATATATATATATATATATATATATATATAAATATATATATATATAGATATATATATATATATATATATATATATATATATATAATTATCATCATTCAGTAGATGAAGCAAGTTCACATGGAACAAGCCCACAGGCCCTTGCTTTAAACTAGAAATCGTTTCTTATAGTCGCCCTAAAGTAAAACATTCCTCAGTTCTCTCTCATTTAAAAATCACACTCGACAATGTTTAAGCCTTTGCCCATTTATTTCTGTACATGAGATCTACTCGCCATTTTGCCGTTTACTTCCCCCTCTGAATGACACGCTCGTTTTTATAGCAATATTTCTTTTTTATCTACCAGGTACTGCTGCTAACCATTTCTTTTTATAACACAGGCCACGAATACCATCCTCCGGCCCCTTCTCTCTCTCGATCTCAAGTTTTGTTGTTTTATCATTCTTAACGGTTAAGTACCAATATATATGTACGTATATAACGGGCAGAAATATACCTTTACATATCCAACAAAAACAAGGAAACAGTAGGTAGCATCTCAACCCCTTCTCATACTGAGTTCGAAAAGTACTTCACAGAACTAACATTTAAAAAATGTAAATTTTCCTTTCCAAAACGTTTCCCACCTGTGAGCGTACTATACACGCCGGCTGTAAAAAGTTTCCTCCGTCTATTTTTACTATATAATTATAGGCTTCTCCCTTCCTGCAGGGATCCCAGGGGGCTGTCCTACTTCAATCCTCATCTTCCGATAGAAGACAAAGTTCCCTTCTCCAATTAACTTTGAGAAGGATATTGGCTCAATTTATCTATGCAAGTGGCCTTTCAAACCCTCTTGAAACTCAGCTCTTATTAATTCACTTTTTGTCTACTCCAGTGTACGTAGGAGCTTCAGTTTCACTTTTTTTTTCTCTCTTAAGTTAACTTTTAGATGCAAACACATAAACACTATACGTATGTATGTGTAATAGTATGTTTGTATATGTATATGTATGTATGTATGTATATATATATATGTATATATATATATATATATATATATATATATATATATATATATTTGATGATTATACTAACAAAATTACACCCAAGAAGGAAAGAGTGAAACTATGAGATAGTAAGTTCTTTCGTCTTAACATCATGCTTTGGTAATAAGACGAAAGTACTTATAATCATATTGTTTCACTTTTTCCTTCGTGGCTGTAACTCTGTTCGTGTGTGTGTATATAATATATATGACTCACGTAAATACACAAAATTCAACAGTGAGTTTACAACACTATCACACACATCAACGGCTGTTCGTTATACATATATTCCCATCTTCTTTGAAGTTCTGAGATAATCCTTCCCCCACATCATGATTTTCTACCATTCTTTATTCTTAAACATTCCAAAATTTAAATATCTATAAGTACATACATACACAGTATAAATTCCCTCTTCTTTAACTTTCCAACACTTTTTCTAAACCTTTCCACTTTTCTCTTCCCTCTTCCTATTTCTCTCTAAATTCTTGCTATTTTTTTCGCTTACCCTCTCGTTATCTCTTCTAAATTCTTTCTACTTTTTCTTCCATCTCATCCTCCCTTCCAAGTCTTCCTCTTGGTTCTTCAGCTTCTTCGCTTCCGAATTTCCATTCCTTCTCGTCTTCATTCTCCTCAATAAACTGGTTTTCATATCTGGCTTTACTATCATTTCCTTTCTTTTCAGTCTCAATAATTCCCGATCATCCGCTCTCCTTTCTTATTGTGTCTCCCACCTTCCTCCACCTTTTTTCTGGTTCTCCCTGAGAAGGATTAAGTCTCCTCCAAGCTTAGTCTAGGCTATAATATCCCCTTCAACTCACCGGTCGTACACCCTCCCTCCACCCTCTACTGACAAGATTTCCGAGTCGTAGGTAATTCAATATAGCGGAAAAACTAAGGAAGAGCGGCTGGGACGCTATAGGCCTTCCATAGGACTATTATATTAAGCTCCTGGTGCGGACGATACTATGGATGTTAAAAAAAAGTCTAGAATTTTAAAATCCGTTCCGAGTCAAGTTCGAAATACACGGTCACTAAGCATGACTTGTGTTGAAAACGTCGTTTCTTGGCTATACAATTTTAAAATAACTTTTCATAAAGTACAATCAAATGATCATAGAAGGGGGGAGGGCGTTTGACTTGTCTTTCCGGTTCTTGAAATGGCTCTTTAACAGTCAGAATGGACTTTTGAAGAAAAAAAAGTATTTTTTCTTTTTATAAAATCGATAACAAACTATTTCTTTAAAATATCTAAAACTTGAAAATTTGAAAATAACTTTTGCACATATTTTCTGTGTTTTCACGGAACTTTATTATAAAATAATGTGAAATGACTTTGGAAACTTCTATATAATCTTCTGCTGACGTTCACTCAAAATATGAACACAATTTCGAGAGCTGGACTTATACATCATCTTTTTTAATGGTACTTGTGAAAAAACCGAATTGATCTGAACAGAGCTTTAACAGACAGATCTTTTACAAGTATCTTCTATCCCCTTAAGATTGAAGTTGGGAACTACTTGCAAACTCTTAAAAAAAAAGAAAAAACTTCCAATTACTGGGCTTTCAGTCCTGTCAGCCTTGGGTACATAGCTTAGGCCTAATCTAACTGCCAAACGTCTCGTAAGGAACGAAGCTGAAAAAAAAAAAAAAGGTTTCAGCCGAATTCTCAGAATAGTTTTCCTACCTTGGAGTTTTTGTTTCGGCAAAAAACCCATTCCCTCTGCATGTCAGTCACTTATAAGAAAACAGCTGTTCCCCCTTCAACCTCTGCACTGTGGAA
Source organism: Macrobrachium nipponense (assembly GCF_015104395.2). Classification (NCBI taxonomy): domain Eukaryota; kingdom Metazoa; phylum Arthropoda; class Malacostraca; order Decapoda; family Palaemonidae; genus Macrobrachium; species Macrobrachium nipponense. The sequence goes on along the minus strand of NC_087208.1, from coordinate 71,115,523 downwards.
CCAAGGATGAAACCCTGTGCAAGCACACTTCCACAACCCCAAATTGACATCTGCAGAAGCTACGTTTAGCCCAATATCGTATTCTACTTCATTCACCTGTAATTTCTGATGTGTTTCTTCTGGATGGACTTCACCAAAAATAACATAAGGGAATTTCCATGCACACTTGAAACGTTGGCATGACCTACAGAAAAGCCTAAGTCAGCCTGTGCTATTCACATCAAACGGAAATAGTATAGGGCACTGAATAAAGGCAGGATTAATAGAGGACTAATACCGTACAGGGTTAGACCGTCCCGTCGTTACTGCGCATATCTGTGACGTCATTGGTAGGTGGCCATAAAAGAAAACCAAGAAAACAAATAATTTAAGGGTCACTAATGGCATTGTTTGCCCTCATCCATTCTCTATCTCTTTCACGCCCTTGTGTGAGAGGTCTCCGTTAATCTCCAGGTACTGGAAGATAGTTTCCTCGTTCTTCACTCCGGTGGGGTCAAATACTGACTGATGACTTTTATTTTTTTTTACCAGGACCTCAGTTACATCAGCCACGTGACGTCATGCGTGAGATTGTCCTATTTTGGTTAGAAGCGGTCTAACCCTGTACTCTATTAATCCTGGAAAGATTAATAGAGTACATTAATAGAAGACCGTATGAAAAATTCTACGGTCTCAAAGCCCTAGACCCATACGGGTGCCACATCAACTGCCCGTCTCACCAATTTCCAAATACTGCACCATTTACTTACAGCATCAGGCTGTACAATCGGTCAGAAAGTCACTGGAAAAAGCAGATGGGGCTGAATCAGGGAAGAACCCCAACTGAAACAAATTTACCTGGAATCCTGAATGACAACAGGTCTCATCAACAGCGCAAAACCTTTCTTGCATGTTCTCTTGCACTCATGAGAGTAAAACTCTTCTCGAATACTGACGAAAATGGAGGATACGAACTTCTACCATCCCAAAGCCTTACTTTACGAGCTTCTGCACACAAATGCCTATTGAGCAATATGTCTTGCCAGGTTGTACATACGTACTGCGCCATTCGCGCATGATGCGGAATGTAAAAATCGCGACATCATGAAAGTTAATAAGCGGACCATCAATGAAAGCGGGACGAATTGGGGTATAAAATCGAAGACGCTTCGTCACCGACCCCATAAAGGGAAATCCGTGATTTTAGAAAAAGGCGAAAAAACTTCCACAACCTCGAAGGCTCATAACCCCTTTCTTAATGGAACTTTTTAAAGGCTTAAGACCTGACACCCTTTCCTGACAGAACCCTTAAGGATCACTATACTTACTTGAAGGAACACTCACCGACTTTATTAAGACACCCAGACAAAGTAAAACCCGAACCTTGATTTCTCTGCTAAGCTTGCCTTTACTTCAACATTTTATTGAAAAAAAAAATGAATAAATAAAAATAGAATTTTGGTTACAGCAAGGCGCTAAGGTGTTTGTTCTTTTTTATCGTGGATTCCGTAAATAAACACAGCCATCTCTTACAAAGATGGTGATGCTTATTCACATTTTATTTAATTGGAAACTAATGTCAATGGAAATCGTACGGCTTCCGGTCACATTATCGGAAGGGAACGGAAGATGGAATTGAGGCCAAAAGCCAAGCGCTGGGACCTATGAGGTCATTCAGCGCTGAAAGTGAAATTGAGAGTAGAAAGGGTGGAAAGAAAGATGGAAGACAACATGAACGGAGGTACAGTAAAAAGAATGAAAAGGGAGGAGCAGCAGCTAGGGGACGAATGGATACTGCAAAGAACCTTCTTAAGTCATGCCTACAGTGCATCGTATGAGGTGCACTGACGGCAATATCCCCCTTCGGATAGTGATCCATTATTTCATCATCATATCAGATCCTCGCCGACAATTGATGTTCTCTGGAGGCGTTCCACCCTCCTCATCGTTGGGCACGACAGCTTCGTATGGCCCAAAGCGTTTGTGCGCCTAAGTGGCGTGATCGGTATGGTCTTGGCCTGCTACCTCGGTGACCGCGAGTTCGATTCTCGGACATTCTACTAAGGGGTTAGAGATGTGTATTTCTGGTGATAGAAGTTCACTCTCGACGTGGTTCGGAAGTCACGTAAAGCCGTTGGTCACGTTGCTGAATAACCACTGGTTCCATGCAACGTACAAACACCATACAAACAAACCAAAGCCTTTGTCAATCACCGATGCAGGTACTACAGACCAGGTGCAGCAGAAGATTCTAAAAACTTTTTCGTTGACGGTTTCTAGCATTCCGAACACAGCCAGACTAGTCATTCTTTAATAAACACTGGAAATAATTTGACAGTACATACGACTGCAAACTTAAAATTCTTGTCTTTACGGAGGAAAAATGACTTCAATCTGTATGCAATGATGCTCAAAGCCTCAAGCAATTGAATGATTAATATTTCAATTTAACCATTCAAACTATAATGCCTCATAATGATGCATTATACAGTGTTAGAGCTAAGATTCATGGCCTCATTAGCTGCGCTAACAAAATGCATATGAAAGGGTGTCTTCAAATAAACATCAAATTAAGTTCATTGAATGAAAATCTAAACGCTTAGTTCCCCTTCAATTGGTAACAAAGCTTTTATTGACGGTCATCCCATCGAAACACTTGACTAATACAAAACAAACTCCAATATGGTGGTGAGGTTCTAGAACGGTCTGCATAGCAAGCAAGTCCGCAGATCTCAAAGTTCTTCCCTTTTCCCTTTCACAAGAATATAATATGGGCAACTGCAATTCAAAAGTCTTTATGGAAGTAAGAAAGTATTTGTACTCAGCATCGCCTCAGAACAATTTACAGGCCACCAAGAGTTCAAAAATGAAAAGCAAAGAACAATTTACAGGCCACCAAGAGTTCAAAAATGAAAAGCAAAGATGGGGAAAAAGAAGTGAATAAACGGTGTAAGAGAGGTAAATGTATGCACATAAAAAAGATACAAATGAAAAATTGAATAATAATAATAATACAAAAATATTCACGTCAAACCAGAGTGGTACGATCAAAGTTATCAAACAGGTCGCAGAGCCCATATGCACAGATGACCAGAGTCGTCAGCCAAAATGACCCCATACTTTACTCAATCACGAAATTAAGACTCCCTTCCGTGGAATGTATTAGGCTCTAAAACTTATTAGCTAGTAAACGACACCCGGAGGATTTTAATGAGGGGAATTACATATCATTTTACGACACGCAACGCGCGTTTACTTCGCCTAATCCCTTACTTAATTGGGCAAGCAGGTCTGACTCACGTCTACACTGCTCGTTACATGTTTCTTAAGAGGCACAATTTCTAAAATTCTTGGTTCTTTTCTCTACACAAAAAGGAAAATGAACTGGCCACTCAAAACTCTAACTAGCTCACTGCCGAAAAAGACAAGGGGAACACACAGAACAAGGAAAGGAAAGCGATTTCCGAAGCTTGGAAACGATACACATGACTGATTCCCTTTTCAAAAAACTGAGTAGAGGGTATACAAACATATCCTCGAAATATCGCTGGATACAGTACCATGGAATCGAAGCAAAAAATAACAGCACGCGCAAAAACCGTTAAATACCGTTCATTTATCAATATATATATTAGTTCTTTTTCCTTCAGAGTGTAAGTGATGTCAGTGCTTTAAAACCTCCAGTTCTCCGCGAGGATTTTGCAAGACTCATACAGTAGATTCACATTAACTGTGCTGTTGATAAGCCAGTCACAGGTCTGGAAACGCTCAGTCTCCCTCGAGAATTCACATTGGCAGGATGTGTGTTCCACCTCTCCTGAAAGACGTATCCCTCGGAGAGATGGAACATACATCCTGCCTATGTGAACTCTCGAGAGAGACCGAGAGTTTCCAGCCCCGTGAGCGTCGTAAGGGACGGACCTAGAGATCAAATGCACGGCTGATGTGAATCTGAAATAGCTGTTGCTGAAACCCAAGCACAGCTGGGACAACTAGTGGCAGAAACGAGAACTATCAGTCAGTTCATTTATCACTGCGCCATGCCAACCAATATATATGTGCTATATATATACATAATGGAGCTATGTAAAGTCATTCGGTATTCTCTTCCTTCATATATATATATATATATATATATATATATTATATATATATATATATATATATATATATATATATATATGAGAGAGAGAGAGAGAGAGACTGTCTCTGTCTCTTCTATCCCTCTGGCTCTGATTAACACACAGCATCAATTCTCGTTAAGCCGTCTCTTATTTGTACAGGCTATCTGGTCGCCACTCCCACCCGCCAAAGAAACAAACATTTACAAATTAAATGACATATAATTTTCCCTGTTTACTTTGGATTTGGATTCAATCAACAAGTTAACATTGATTTTGATGGTGTTGGTCTTCCGCCCGCACAATTGATCTACCTTTTGAACGGGCGGTAAAGGTCAACCTTTAATTGGCCAAGCATCATTAACAGTTAAAAGAGCTCAAACCCTCCCAAAAATATTGAAATAACAAAAGCACAACACGCACTCAAACGGCCAGGACGTCCTCATGGAAACAAACATTGAAAGCAATATGCAAACTTCAAAGCAAAAATTTTAAAAGAAAAAACAGGTACGCAACTGACAAGCACTGAAGTAAAACTTAAACAAATGCAAGCATCAAAACTTAACCCGATACAGGGACATCAAATGTTTTTACAGACTTCAAGTTATCTATCATCTCAGTTTTGAGTATTGTCCAACGATTGAGTAAGCTTCAGTTTCTGCGTGGTGTGTAGATAGAGAGAGGAGGGAGAGGAGGAGAGAAAGAGAAAGAGAAGAGAGAGAGAGAGACACTCCCGCGTATGACATTATCTCTCTGTCTTTAACAGTTTTTGGAATTGGCTACTTGCTTCACTTTCTAAAGATTTCGACATCTTGACACCTTCTTCAAGATCCCATTCCAAGTTGGTCTCCCTCCCTACCTCCCGCTGTTCCGTTTCCTTAAGACCATTTGTAAAAAGCTATTTAACGCATGTAGAATGCACTGCATATTAATCATAATAAACGCAAAAAAAAAAGAATAACTAATATGTAAAAATACATCAGCAAACACGACCATGAGGCAAACACAAAATAAGTTTGTTTGTATGGTGCGTTTACGTTGCATGGAACCAATGGTTATTCAGCAACGGGACCAACGGCTTTACGTGACTTCCGAACCACGTCGAGAGTGAACTTCTATCACCAGAAATACACATCTCTCACTCCTCAATGGAATGGCCGAGAATCGAACCAGCGACCACCGAGGTGGAACGCTAATACCATACCAACCACGCCGCTGAGGCGCAAAATCAGTGATAAATCAGAAAAAAATTAATGATGTGGTGCAGCGTTTGTAGAATTGCCTCATACACTTTTAAAAACAGGTACTGTGGAACATATACTTGTCCCAACTTGGGCAAAATCTTCAACCCACACAGTCAACTCGACCACCTCTTTCTTAATCTAATCATGGGACGCAAAGGCTGGTGTTATCGACAGTACAGAGTTCTCCTCCACATCAAATCGAATTCACCGAAGGAACGTCAAAGCCTGCCTAGATGAACGTCGCTGACTCGGTTACGGCTTCAAAGTCGTCTTCATTAACGGTATGAGATAAGCTTATCGTCTCTTTCCTGGTTGTGCTGAGACTAAGAGGCAGCTCAACTGCTTTTTTCGTGGTTGGGTTGGGAGGCAAGTCATTCGCTTTCTTTGTGGTTATTTTTTTTCTTTGTATGGTTTTTACGTTGCATGGAACCAGTGGTTATTCATCAACAGGACTAACGGCTTTACGTGACTTCCGAACCACGTCGAGAGAGAAACTTCTTTCACCAGAAATACACATCTCTCACTCCTCAATGGAATGGCCGAGAATCGAACCAGCGACCACCGAGGTGGGACGCTAATACCATACCAACCACGCCACTGAGGCGCTATATATCCCTCCTTCAGTGATTTGCGCTCAGAGGCAGGTCAAGTGATAAGTGTCGCGAGGAAGGGTTCAACACTTCATGATTTGGTTGGCACTGAGAGGCAGATCAATCACTCCGTTGAGGTTGGTGTTCAAAGACTGGTTAATCAGGTTAATAGATTTGTTTATGGTTGGCACTGAGAGATGGGTCAATCACTTCCGTCATGGTTGCGGATTCGTCCTACTGGCATATGAATAGAAAAACGAACGGAGGCATTCACCTTTTTTTTTCCTTTTACGAGAGAGAGAGAGAGAGAGAGAGAGAGAGAGAGAGAGAGAGAGAGAGAGAGAGAGAGAGAGAGGATAACTATTCAAATTCAGGCCAGTGAAATCTGTCAGGATATCCAATGACGAGTCAGCATGTATATTTATTTCAAGGAAGAGAGTGTGGGACAGACGTCAATGATGGGCACGTGGATGACTCTCATTCAGCAAATCCCCAGACATACGTAGCAACGATCGCAATATACTGGCTAATCCTGCATCATCATGACCCAGTGCAGCTAACACCAGACGCCTACAGTCAGCTACCAGTTTCTAATATTTGATTTTTGGGACACTTGTAGAACTATGGCCACGATATTCCTATTTTAATTTTCGCACATGAAAAAGGTTAGCGGCAGAAGTGTCCATACTACAAAAGTATTTTGTTTAATTTGTAATCTTATATATTTGGATTTACAGTGATTCAGTGATCAGTCTCTTGCTTAGATTTAATCAGGTGCCACTTTTAAGCTGCATAAGACGCTTTCCCAGGATGGAATCCACAATATGAAAAACAAATGTCAAGAGATATATTCAAGAAAAATAGTTTTAAATATACATGATTCACAATGAAGACATTAACAAATAACGCATATATACATCATTATATGAAAAGCAAAAATTAATCATCTCTGATGGGTGTGCTCAAGGGCATTCAGGACCTGACTGGGGGCATGCTGATGTCATGTTCATATAAAACCTGACCTTCAACTCTCGTGATCCCTTTTGTCAGATATCTGAAATTTCTTTAAGGTCATGACCTGCAAATATAATCATTTTCACGAACAAAATATTAAAACTGACATCAATATTCTCCGTGTTAAAAAGTTAAATAGTATTTGTATTTTCTTATCCAAATTATCTGCAGACAAGAATATATTTAACTGTAGGAAAAGGAAAAACTGTAAAATGACAAAAGGCGACTTCCACAGTAAAACCCTCTCAGCTAAAAATAAACAGAGCCCAAAAGATCGTAAATACGATTACCATAATGTACAACAACAGATAACAAAAATAACTGCAGCCCACACAAACACATACTAGTATATATATATATATATATATATATATATATATATATATATATATAATATATTATGGAGAGAAAATGCTTTCCTGAAAAGCAATGAACTCTTCAACATGAAAAGTGCGCATTAGAATTCAGCAATCCAAATTTTTTTTATTTAGCAATAACACATCACCCATTTGTACTCATCACCCGGACGTTATTAACTTTCAGGAGTGATAATTATCTTATAAGAAGCCCTTTCTCTTTAGGTAGATTGTTGCCAAATTCTGCCTCTTCTCTCAAAACTCCTGTCATTCTCTATTATTTTGCTCTCTCTCTCCTTCGATGTAGCATCTATTAACCCATCTCTTTACTTCCCTCAATCGGGTTACCAGATAGACATATCTATCTAAATCCCCTTTTCATCTGACCTCACAATTGCTTTTCTTAATATATTTTGCAAATTCTTCACTCCTCTCATTCATTGCGGCATATTTTAAAAATGGCCGATTTAAAATTTTCTATCCTTCTCATAATCGTTTACTTCCAATTCTCTTCATTCTCATCAGTCTTCCTTATCTCTCTCTCTCTATCCTTCTCTCGCTCAGGGAGACATGACTACAGATCTTAAAAACGTTCCTCTTTTCTCAGAATATCGTGAATCATCAATTATTCTCTCTCGCTCAGCAGCTCCAACATCACTATATTCCAGTCCCCGTCCCCTTCATACGGATCTCTCTCTCTCTCTCTCTTGGAGCAAACTCAGAATCTTTCTTCTCGCCCTATTTTCCTACTCTAGGAATTGTGTATCCTATTCTAAGTTCCCTCCTCCTCGCTGAAAGCACAGACCTCTGCCTCTCTCTAAGAAGCACCAGAAGGATCTATCTTCACCTGCTATTTTGATATCCGAAAAACAGAACTAAGCACGATGTTCTTCGTCTTTTTGTTTCTCTCTCTCTCTTTCTCTCTCCCTCTCTGCCGTCGATCTCTGGTTTGTCAATTCTGTCATCACTTGGATGAAAATGGAGTATGATGATGTTTTAACCTAGGTATTATTATTATTATTATTATTAGTGGAAATGTGCAATGTTCATATGAAAAAAATATGGGAGTCAAATAAATACATATCTACAAGACCAAATTCAACCGCAAAAAACAGAGCGAAAACGGAAGAACCGTCGTTATTACCTAAAAAATTCGAACAGGATATAGTCATAAAATGGCATCAGAGTATCAATGTCATTAACGCCAGTTTATGTATGTATGTACGTAAATAAATAAATATATACTATATATATATATATATATATATACATTTGTATAATGTATGCATGTATGTAGGTGTGCGTGTATATATGTATGCATATACAAGAAACAAGACAATATATACGACAGCAGCACAAAAATCCGTCTCATTTGGCTAACGAACAAAGGAAAAATATTATTTGGTGGAAATCCACACTAAACTATTTCAGAATAAACAAAAGCCTCGTTATTCAAACAGCAACACCGATTCATTACTGGACACGTTACGACGCAGATTCGTGCTTCAATGAATCATTTCCCTCAACTATCCGGAATGTGGGATTTACGTCAAGTTTCATGATTGCACAATCCACGCAGCGACTTGCTTCCGTC
>NC_087208.1:71086625-71101625 GCF_015104395.2 Macrobrachium nipponense | reverse complement strand
TGATTAAAATGAGCCGCTACTCTCCGCTGCTTTACATAAAAAAAATGCATTGCAAGTGACGTCTTGCTTATGCCTATACAGATACTGAACCATCGTTCGGTTCAATGGAGCCTAAGCCCGAGTTTCTAACGCCGATTCCCCCCTCAAATCCAGTAACCGTTAATAAAAAATTACGATTCAATTATTATAATTGAGGGCACTGCCCCCCGAGTGTTTTGCCTTTTTTCGATAGGCCTAAATTTAGGCCTACGTAAGGCATGTCTGGGTAGTTTATGTAATTCTGGGCGGGGCTATTTTCGGTTTTGCTATGGAATGTAAACAAACCTGGGTAGGCCTATGCCATCTCTTTGAAATGCCAACAGTTTTTTTTTTTTCCTCAGCTGGGTATCAATGTTATGTCACCAAGGTCTTCACACGTGCCAATAGATTAGTAATGCCATTAGCTTCCTCGAAGTTCTTCCGACCTATGCAAAATATCGCAATATGATAAGAGAGAGAGAGAGAGAGAGAGGAGAGAGAGAGAGAGAGATAAATCTTCAAGGATAGGCATTTGGAAAGTCTATAGGAGGGATGCTTTCAGATTCTGAAAGTTGCTTCAAGCTATACAAAAAGTAAAATCGCCTTATGATCGATGACTATAATTTTAGTTACCCAAACGGCAATCACAACATCGTCGCAGGTGGCATAACTTAAACCACTTCGAAGCCATGCTTCGGTAACAGGCCAAAAACAAGTGTGACAAACTTCAATTCACCTGAGGAGAAGTTTTAATGCAGTAACGCCACGTTAAGAAGTTCTCCATGATGGTTGCACATTTGAGATTCGCTGTAGAGAGAGCCGAGTTTATCTCTCAGTTCCTTCTAAATCGAATATATAGCTGCTACTACAACTACATGCTACTGAAACTAGTCACGGGGAGAGGGGGAGGGGGTGTACAGGCAACCACCAGCTCCTCCTCCTACTAGCACAGCAACTCTCTCTCTCTCTACAGCAAAAGGATACTACAAGACTTTCTTCAACACTGCGAGAAATCAATGGATGTGGTCCCTCCTTTTCCATAACGCCTTCCGGTCGTAATTCCTCACCATTCACGCATTACATCAGCGAAATCGTCGCGTATTCTGCAATAATGTGACGGAGTCGGAGCACAACACATCACCACGGTTACATATCAGAGAGCCAACTGGCCTGGGCTGAATGCGCAGATAAACATACACGGACATACACACGTACTCACATCCATTACACACACGTAAAGACTATTTCGTTGAGAAGTGAGCCAGTGGCATCGTTACACAATGCATTAATTCTCTATAACATTTATATTAGACGGAAATTCTATTAATTTACTGCAGGAATGTTTAAGTGGCATTGCGCTGAAGGAGGGAGAAGGGGAGGAGAGTCGGGGAGGAGGAGAAGGAGGCCGCAAGAGGTGAGAAAGTTGGTTAAAATTGGAGATATGCGGCAACTCGCCAACGGCATCGCTGCTACCACCATTCTCACCCCCCATAAACCCTCCTCTCTACCGGCACCGTTCTATACCATCCTAGTTTTTTTACTCACCCTCCCTCGCCTCCTAGTTCCTAAATCCCGAGCGTAACAACAATCATACTTGCTATACGACTTTTCAGTTAACTCGTGTTACATGGAGATCGACGCAAATGCAAAATTAAACCGGTGTTAACTATGCTGTCGTAGGGAATACTAGCTTCCAGCCACTCCTTAGCCACATTTGAGTCAGGGGGAGTTGGAGGAAAGCGATGTAGTGCGATTCATTTGGAGGAAACTTAGTCCTCGGGACAGCAAACAATCTTTTCTTTGACTGGCAGTCACTCCTTCATTTTCAAAGAACGTACACACAAAGTTAGAGAGTTTGATCTCATCTGGCTTGATATAAACAAGCCAAAAGTCCTCCTACAAACCAACGAGTACTGTCTGCAACATCGGTCACGTGCGATGCAAGATATTGCCATTCCATGTTATATCCAGCAACATTATTCTGCAGAAGAGGAACATTTCCACATGAATTTTAAATATAATCGCACATGAAATTATTATGTAATTGCTACTGCCTCGGCAATAAGCTCTCAACTAACGCAGGGCCGAAGTAAATAATAATTCAAGTAACGTCAACACTAGATGGTGACGTCTGGCATGGATTACACATTCATTCCCCTTCTCTCAACTACGAAAGAGCCCCGACCATACCCCCCCTCTAACGTCACGTGGGGACACCCCGGGCCCTATCCCCAAAAACCCCCATTTCGACCTTGGCTCGGGTGAACCAGTACAACCCCGGTAAAAGGACGTTGCCGGTTTAGAACCCCGATATAGTCCCCATGGCCAGGGGGTACCGACGCGCACTAGAAAACATCACAAGAAGAGCTAAAGAATGCTTAGGCCTTACTGACTGCTGTTTTAAAGGGATGACTTACGTAACGGCTGGGCACGGGCATTGCTGCTGACCTGCGTTTAACTCTGGAATGGATTCCGAACTGAGAGTACGCGAGCTTTTAACTTTACTCAACAACTCTGAAACGTAATGGTCGAGGTTGAGAGAGAGAGAGAGAGAGAGAGAGAGATATTACATAAGGAAGCTGCTAACTAAGAATGAAGGGGATATCATGCTATACTAGTCTTAGATAGCCGTTAATTAAAGACTAAAAAGCTGAGATGAATTTCCGCTTCTTCCATTCTTCAGCCACACTCGGGAGAAATCCCCTTCTTGCTTTCGGTTGTCCTTTCCATATTCTTCCTTCTTCTAATAGGCTGAAAAGCATATTATCACTTTTCCGATCCTGGGCTATCATGGAGTTCGTCGAAGTCAAATCATTAATTTTATCATTAACTGTAATAATCATTTTCATTCACCAAGAACTGAATCCCAAAAAAGGGGGTACTCCGGAGAAAAGCAAATTCAGCACTTTTAAAATAGGAATATGGTCTTAGAGTTGATTGTGAAGCCAAACTCCGTTTTGGGAAAACGGTTGTGATGTTAAAAAAAGATACCAATGTGGCCCCCACGCTCCTATTGAAGATGCCAAATCGGTCAGAGAATGGGGAATGCCAGAACGTGACTTAAAAAGAAAAATGGCGAGGAGCAAAGTAGAGGGAAGGAAGAAAATTGAAGGCTATAAAAAGATTGCACGAAACAAATAGAACAACTCTAAGCCGCAGAATATAAGTAACAGATAAGAATGTAACAAAGATCTTTCCTATCATCTTGGTTTCATTGCACTTGAACGGAATAAGACCTCGTCAAATAAAAAAAAAACTTTAAGTAATATGTACATATATATATATTATATATATATATATATATATATATATATATATATATAGATATATATATATATGTGTGTGTGTGTGTGTGTGTGTGTGTGTGTGTGTGTGTTTATGTATGTGTGAGTTGAACAATTTCATTGCTGCCTTTGTTGACTAGTTTCATAAAAACCTCCATTTGATAAATGACTTTCCAGACTAAATGATAATATTCTGACGACACATTTCAAACGCACACTGCTTCTTCCACTTACTGTTGAGGATGCGCACTGGATGTACCGCTTTCCACGAAAGATCTGTTACGAACATCGTGGCCTTGATGAAAACACTTCCGTTCCAACGCTAAAAAACTTGAAGCAGACCTGATGTGAGCTGCAATGGGTCACAATGTGGCTAGAGAAGGCAAATAAATACTTAGGTCTAGAACTGAGGAATTTCAACGGACATTCTGTTGTGCGCAGTAATGCCTCACAGTGTAGACAGATGCTAACAGAGACTAGTAGAGCAGTGGTTCACTTCATTGCTCCCTTCATGAATTCTCATCCTTCCCGTGGCCCCCATTTCATTTTTCTCCAAAATTCAACCCTCATATAAAAAAATAGAGGTAAAAAAGGGTAAATTATATAAACAAATAAAATGCTGATGAAGAAAATACCTTTGCTTTATTTATAAGAACTAAAGTTATTAAAAACTTGACAATTATAATTATCTTAGTTACTTGTATATATATTATATTAGTTGATGGATTTCTGCTTAATGTTAAATCAGTACACTACTATAGAAAAGCCATCCCCAGCGACTCTATCCTCACAGGAAAAAAGTTCACTCAACCTTTGCATATATATCATAACACATCAGTGGGAAGGTTGAGGTTGTTTATATTCAATCAGTTGATGAATCCGAGGTTGTGTCACTGACAATGCACATCTCGTGTCGGGGTCCACATCCAGTCAGTTCCGGTTCTTATTCTTAATTTGCAGAAGGGTAGAGAAACCACTCACAACAGGGATAGGTAGTTGAAAAAGGCAAGAGTGGTTGAAGCGCCATTTCACTAACTTTTGGATATGACTGAGCATTGAACACCAAAATACATTCAGAGATTTGTCCCGTCTAAGACACATCCGTTCACATAATTAATTAAAAAAAAAAAAATCTTCTACTACGTCAGTCTGCGATGGCCCCCAGGTTGGGAACCCGTGGACTAGACTAGAGTGAGTAGCAATGCATCATCGCAAAGTGACCTAACTAAGTTCCCAATACACACCCCCAAACCCACAGAGCGAGTTAAGAAATCATTATGCAAGGCCACTTGGCAGTATCGTGCAAAGGGGGAGGGAGGGGGAGGAGAAGGAAGTCTCTTCGAACGTGAGCTTCCTGAAGGCTATGCTATTAAGATCCTCCTGAGTCGTCGTGAGTGTTATTATGGAGATACACTACCTCAGTCCCACTACTCCTTGTCATTTTGTTGAATGATTTCAATACAGGGTATTCCGACGATGAATTGAAGTGGAATACACAACATAGGCACATAATAATGATCAATTTCAACCTTGCATCGGGATCAAACCAAGGATCTTGGGCGAACGGTAGTTACAGGGTGCTTAGTACTAAGGCGATCACAAGAGTCATCGGTTCGATCCCGATGTAAACAAGAAACGTCTCTCTATTGCACACGTGATACCCTACTGATTTCTGTAGGTCGATATCTTATCATGTTATCTCCAAAAACAAGTCCTCCGAGAGTATGCACACATTTATTTACACAATATAATATAACTAATCTTGTGCAAGTAACCTAATCTATCTTAGAGCCTCTGACACCTACAAGCTGATTTGTTTCATAGGGTTTGTAAATTTAAAGAAATAATTTTCTTAGTATTGAAGATATATCATTCTATAAGTTTTATTATATCAAGAAGTTTTTACAGTGACAACTTACCTTGAATTTAGGTGAACGTAGGCGGAGCTTCTTCTCCTGACAAATTCTAGCACCCATGAGCTCTAATAAACATCTCCACGTGCAGAGAGCTCCCTTCCTAATCTGCCACAAAAACTTAAAGACTACTGAATCACTTGTAAAACGCTGGACAGCAATTGTAACTTTCCTCACCATTTCACATCAATACTATAGCTCTGCAAAATTATCCATTCTTCATGCAAAAACGGTGGTCCAAAGTTCGGTCAACACGGAATCCGGGGATTTTATTTCTGGCGATAGAAATTAATTTCTCGATATAATGTGGTTCGGATCCCACAATAAGCTGTAGGTCGCGTTGCTAGGTGACCAATTGGTTCCTAGGCACGTAAAAATATGTAATCCTTCGGGCCACCCAAGGAGAGCTGTTAATCAGCTCAGTGGTCTGGTAAAACTAAGATATACTTTTTTTATGCAAAATTTATCATTATTAACTCCATAGCTTTTACCCACCTTGCTCATAAATACGAACTATATAAGTTACAAAATCAGCCGCAATCCCTCTAATCATGCTATCCACGCTCGTGGAACAAAGATTCAGTTCAATTTTATGTCTTTAGCCAAGGAAAGGAAGAGGGTGTTGTTGGTTCTTGATGGTGATAACCTAGTTTTCATTCAACCATTTTTTGGAGGGGGGAGCGGGTTGTGGCTGCTAACTTCGCGTCCTTCTGCACCCTAAGAGCAACTTTAAATAAATGACTAACCCCAAGGTATCTAGTGCACTGCTAGAGTCAACGGAAGCATAATTGACTTTTTAGGCAGCGAGTCCGAGTGTCCCCTACTTCGTGGGATCAGTCTAGGGTCACTCGTTTTATATATATATATATATATATATATATATATATATATATATATATATATATATATATATTATATATATACACACACAAATACGCACACATATATTATAGTTATAGTTATTCAATATAAACACAACTCGCTCCTACCATTAGAACATTAGTCTCACACATCTAGAAAGGATGCCTCGTGACTGACACTCAGAGTCCTTCTAATACCAGACGACTCTTCTCCTCCCATCCCTTCTATCATCCAAAAGCGACCTGAGCTCAATTGGTTATAATGTATGGTAACAAGATGCTCTCCGTCCCTTCTAAAACCCCTTTCAAACGAAAACAGTTTTTTTCCTTATCATCCAATCACTGCAAACATTCTCTTCTGTCAAAAACAACTCCCCAACCTTTCCCTCGCAAAGTTGACCGATCGAAATCATGGCGAATCATCCTATTAGAGATGACATCAAGTGTTGCCTCCCATTTGCATACATTACTGTGCAAAAAGAATACGACAATATATGAATGTATACTCGTTCATATTATTCTATAGCTATGTACGTACACGTTTGAGAAACCAATGGCGCCACCCACTGCAAAGGGAAACATGCGAGAATGGTAAAAAAAAAAGAATATATATTATATATATATATAATATAATATATATATATATATATATATATATATATTATATATATCGATAAACAGACCGACTGAACAATCGCTACTTTTCAACGCCACGCCTTTTCGTCTTAGAGTGGCTAGAGTGGGTGCTGTAGCAGATTCACATCAGCCGTGCATCTGATGTCTAGGTCAGTCCCTTACGACGTTCCTCATTGGCTGTTGATAAGCCAATCACAGGGCTGGAAACTCTCAGTCGAGAGAGTTCACATAGGGTACTTCAGAGGGGTACTGATTGGCTGTTGATCAACAGCCAATCAGGAGCGTCGTAAGGGACTGGCCTAGACATCAGATGCACGGTTGATGTGAATCTACTATAGCTACCCTTCCGACTATCAGGTAGGATTTCGGGATGAAGTTGCTAGGCCTGCATCCTTTCCCATCTACAGCTGTGACTTTGAATACTAACCAGCATTTGGTTAATTTATTGCTAATGTAAAGAGCAATGGCAGGTGCTGGTATGAGGCCGGCATGATACAAGCAAACCACCATCCTGCCCCTAGGGATAATGAGTTTGTGTATGTATGTGCATGAGTTCATATGAGAGTTGAACCGAACTCTCTTGTTTGTGCTGAGCCAGACCCTATGGTTTGTGCATGTGTATGACAGAGTTGAACCAGACCATCCGGGTTATGTATGTGCATATGAGAGAGTTGAACCAGACCCTATGGTTTGTGTGTATGTGTAAGAGAGAGTTAAAACCTAGACCTTCTCATAAGTGCTTGTGTGTGTATGTGAGATCTGAACCAAACCCTCTATTTGTGTGTGTATGAAAGTTGAGCCTAACCCTCTCGTTTGTGCGTGTGTGTACGAGAGAGTTGAGTCAGAACCTATGGTTTGTTTATCTGTGTATGAGAGAACTGAACCAGACCCTCTTGTTTGTGTGTGTGTGTATATATGGGTGACCAGACAGTCCTCAATTTCGCATCCCTTTCCCCCAAAAAATCACTGTCTTTTGGGCCCCATTGCATATGCAAATCGTAATAATTTGCCGATTGTTCAAAGATAAGAGTCAAGATATTTTCTCTCGAAACTTCTAAGGCTCTCGTAGCAGCATAGTGGTTAATGCAAAAGTAAATTTTCCTTTTATGTTATCAAAGCATAAAGTTTGCTATTGAAAATAACACTTGCTGAATGAATCATACTCTTTCGTTTATTCAGATGTTTGTTTAGATATAAATATATAATTTTTTAAAGAGTTAATCGCATATGTAAGAACTCAGGGTCAATAGATTAAGCAGATGCAATTCTCTCTCTCCTCATCTCTATCTCTCCTCTCTTCCTATCCTCTCTCTCTATATATATATATATATATTATAGATATATATATATATATATATATATATTAGGGTTATGCGTATGCGTAGCACATACGTACTTCCACATCTCAAAGATATGGTCACCCTATATAGTATGTCGGATGAACGAGTCCCTATCGTTTGTGCTTGTGTATAAATAGAGAGTTGAACCAGACCCTCTCGTTTGTTTGTAATATGAGAGAGTTGAATCAGACCTTCACGTTTGTTTGCGCGTATGGGAGAGATGAACCAGTCCCTCTCGTTTGTTTGTGAGTATGAAAGAGTTTAAACAGCCCTTTCGTTTATGCGTGTATGAGAGAGAGAGAGAGAGAGAGAGAGAGAGAGAGAGAGAGAGAGTCGTACTATTGTCTCTTGGGTGAGGACCCAAAAATATTGCAGTCATTGACGCTAAATGGGACTTGTGGGTGTGTGTGTGGGTGTAGAAAGATTATCTCTGTCAGCTCTGCCTATCAATTGCAACTCCTGAGTCAAGCCTGGTTTTAGTCTTACTGACCTATACAATAATTTTCATCACTTTCAGAATGTCAGAATTAGGTTGGGCGAACCTATAATAATAATAATATACAGAAATGTACTATTCTTACTGGGCAAGGACTACGACCTTGATGCAATAAGTAACAAATGATTTAATGAAAAAAAAAGTTCACCTAGAGCTAGTACCATAATAAGAGAATGTGTATACATAAACACCTAACTGAATACAAAGTAATCAACTCAATATATAAAACATCAGTAATAAAGAAATAACGTAAAACAACGCGACAAAAAGACTTCGGTGGCGCCAAGCGACCGACCGACAGGATTTCCCAAATCACAAAAGCAAGAAAGGTTGCGAAAACGCCAAGCAACATAAAGGGAAGAAGGGCCTGGTCGAAAAAGAGGTCTGGGATGGAGGCAATAAAAAAGAACCTCCCATCTCCCCCCTTCGTTCGCATACCCCATCCAACGGGGCTTTTCACACGTGCCCTATTACCCAGGTGGAACGGAAAGATAATGCGCCATGTGGGCACCTCTTCTCATGACGTCACGATTCCGGCTTCCAGTTTCCCGCCAAAAGCTCTGGCATCACGTTATGCTTCACGCCACCCAGGAGGCTGAAAGTGAAAGTTTATAGAAATTTCTGTATACACGATAAAGCGAAATACAATTTCTCGGCGTCTCTTGATAAATGTACGTCATACCCTAGACATACTGGAGAGAGAGAGAGAGAGAGAGAGAGAGAGAGAGAGAGAGAGAAGCTCGCCTCAGCAAATAAGCAAAGAGAAAACTGATTTTTACAGAATACTTCTCTTCAACGTATAGCTAGCATTTTGTCACTGGTCTTTCAAATACGCCGCATATACTGTGGTTATGTGGACTGTAGTGTATTATGATACATTTATGTACTTTGCATATTTCTATAATCAGAAATGTCGCTGCTTGCCAAGAGTTGCAACGAAAAGTCATTGTTCAACGCATTATTAACTAATCCAACAACACTGACAAGGTAAAATGACAGTTTTATAAGCTTGACTCAGTGCGCGAACACAAAGCTGATGAGGATTATAATTAAATGAACATTTAATATCTTCATCAACAATGACTTTTCATCCTTCGAGTGTCTTTCGAGATGATGGACTTGCAGAGCAATAGAAAAGCACTTTGCATTACCAAATCAAATTCAGAGAACACTTCCATCCATTTTCTAAACCTGATAGAGTCTATTTTCATAAATTACTTTTTTCTCTTCCAACAAGTAATTCAACTTATTTTCAAAATGCAATTCAGTCTCTTTTATAACGAAATGTAAAAATTCTATTTCCAAGTATGATATTTTGTTTTCAAAATGAATTGTATATCTTAAATAGGTAACTCAGTCTACTTTTAAACGAATTTTCTCTCTTCGAAATGCAATTATGTTTTAGAAATTCGGTTAATATATTATCAATGTGTATTTCTTGGCATCTTCACAACGTTAACATCCATATCATAAGCTAAGGTTTTACCAAGAACCAAGAAACATTATTGATTTTTTCGTAGACCTACATTATCAGTAGGCCTATGGCCCTAGGCTCCCGTATGGCAACTTTCACTGCCGTAATACCTCCCGGAACCAGAAGGTCGGAGAGGGCGGGAAATTACGTAATGGACGCCAGACGGTTTCTCCCGAATACTTCGATAAATTCATTTACAGCGAAAAAACTTTGGTGATGACGCAGTCTCGCGGCTGTAAGCTGATAGCGCTCGTGTTAACGGAAGCCAGTGGAATGCTAAATGCCAGGAAAGAAAGAAATGAAAACAAGACTAGTGTTTGTCGAGACACGTGGGGTTCATAGAGACCGTAGACCGATGTGAACTTTCGACTTGTGCGAACGGTTGCCATATGAATAGATGAAAAGAAACAATGAGAATACAGAGCATGGGGGTGGAGGTTCCCTCTCTCTCTCTCCGTTAGCTTCAAAGAACTGATAAGCAATGTGGCGTTGAGAGAAAATACCTTAATCTCGGAGGGTGCAAAACTATTGTTACCGGATATAAATCTCCAAATCCAACCACTAGCATACCTTACGCAAGAGCTATGTAACGCCACTTGTCCCAGACTCAGTCTCTCTCCACCGCGCCTTTTCAGTCGACACTAACGGTTTAAACTTCGACCAAAACACGCCGGGGTGGGAGGAGGACGGAGGGGTCACTGGGTCCATGACATTGAAACGCCGAGACGACGGAAGCGTTTCGGCGAAAAGCCACAGAGGACACGCAATCGATTTTCTCTTCTTCCACAGACCGTCTGGTGCCACCGGCCTTCGGGCCGAGGGAGACGAGAGCGTTGCATATCACCAAGGGGGTCTTTACTGCCGCGTCTAAAAACCTTCGGATAATACACGTGTTGGAGGAGGAAGATGCCTCATACTTTAGCCAAGACTTAACGTTGCCCAAAGGCCATTTTCTCTCACATCTCTGCTGTCCTCAAAATATTCTCAAGTTTCTAAGGAGTTTATTGAGTCCTATTTTCTCTTTACTTAAACAAATTACCCTGTACATGAGTGTTTGTGTATCAAACAAAAAATGCCATTTTTCAATAAATTTATAATTGACGGTTATCACTGTCTTAGAAAACGATACAACCTAGATATGTAGGGAGGACTGTGGGCATTTCGGTGGGAAAAGATGCTCCTTGCAGGACACCTCACTTCTGCTCCTTCGGGACGATGGGAAATAAAGCAATACTGACACTGCTAAAAATCAAAGGAGTAAATTGATTAGTTGTGGGTTTTTAATATACACGGTGTCATACACAGAAAATAGAATGAAAACCGCTAGTTTCAGGCGACAAATCTGGGTGATATGCTTCTTAGACAACAGTACAAGAGTAGTGTTCAGGATGAGGAAAGATAAAGTACAAGTAAAAATTGAGCCAAACTTTCTTAGGCGCAGTCAAGTTTTCCGTACAGTGCATAATACTCTCAGCCGCGGCCCATGAAACTCAGCCGTGGCCCGGTGGTGGCCTGGGTTGTTGGTACCTATACCGGTGCAACTTTAACTTGAATACAATCAAAACTACTGAGGCTAGAGGGC
This sequence comes from Macrobrachium nipponense, assembly GCF_015104395.2. NCBI lineage: Eukaryota > Metazoa > Arthropoda > Malacostraca > Decapoda > Palaemonidae > Macrobrachium > Macrobrachium nipponense. The sequence goes on along the minus strand of NC_087208.1, from coordinate 71,090,022 downwards.
AGCAATTTGGTATGTTTGATGATTGGAAAGTGGATGATCAACATGCCAATTTGCAGCCCTCTAGCTTCACTAGTTTTTAAGATCTGAGGGTGGACAGAAAAAGTGCAAATGGATAGACAAATAGCCATCTCAATAGTTTTCTTCTACAGAATACTAAAACCTGTATGGCGTGGTTCAAAGACATCAATATGGGAAGGGGGAAGAAACTGCAGCAGGAGATCACAAGATTGGTGGAAAGTGTACAGATGTACGGGTGCAATTGAGTGTGGCAGACGAAAATTCTCTGACTGTATTGCAAAGGGTCCAGGAGGGGGGAAACTAAAAGCTTCAAGGTAAATCTGAATTTCTGCCATTTTTAGTCTAGAAAATTGGTTGTGATGGGTGGCTTCACTACAAAGTGAGAAAAAATGACGAAACAGTTGGTAGGTTCTGAGTGTCTCAAGTGAGTGAGAATGAAGGAAGCTTGGCTTGATGTTTAGAAATGAGTGGTTTTCAAATAATAATTTTCACATGAATATATGCAGAGAAGAGTTTGTTAGATTACGTTCAAACGAGATGATTAAAGAGCATGTTGGTGGATGTAACAGAGAGGACTGGGAATAGCAATATCAGATCGCGAGGATAGTCACAGTTGAAAAGGAAAGGGTCATAATGTAGCTGTGAATTCAATCGAGAAATATGAGTAAAAAAATCTTCTAAGATTTGAGACACTGTTGGTTTTCAGAGTATAAACAATTAAGGACAGTCATTCATTGGGTCAGCAGGTGGTGGTGTCTGAGGTTGCATGCTCATAGGAAGAAGGATTAAAAACAGCAAGTGATGTGATGGCAAAGCAGAGATTATAGGACAAAAGGAGAATGAAATCAAATAAAGGTAAAAAAAAAAAAGCTGTTTAAGAGGCAGAGACTGCCCATAGGTACATATACAAAAGGTTGTATTGAGGTAATCTAAAAGATTATGACACTATGAGAGTAAATCTGAGTAGGCACTTCAGGAAATACTGTACTAGAGAAAAGTAAATACAGAAAGCAAGGTTAATAAGGGAATGGATCCTACAAAAAATGCACCTATGGAGACGCTGTCTGAATAAAATGCACTACGGTGTCAATGGAGTAGTATTTAAAATTATAAATGTTTGATGGAAAAGAAAACCTTGAAGGATGATTATGAAAAAGGGTAAAGTAAATTTGAAGAATGATTAGGTATAAGAAGGTAATAGAATAAACTGTTACAGAGATTGTGTTATTGTGTCACTAATGGTCTGACCATAGTGGGTAAAGCATGTCGGGGTTAGCAGTAAAAAGAAGTGGCCCAGAAAAATAAAACAGCACAACAGTCATAAGATAGATATATATCTCTCTTACGAGGGTCAAAATGACGCTTGTTTAAATAATTGGAGAGAACTCCTATCTGGGAATTAACTTACCCCTGAAGCCAGCTGAAAAATCAAGTATAAAAAAAAACTCTGGGCAAACTCAAACTCCCGATATTACAAAAATATAATTTTTATTTCCCAAAACAGCTAACATGAAAATGGAATAAAATGAGTTAAAGAACATCCTAAAAATTTGTTAAGCTACCATTAATTTTCACGAAATCATATTTAAATAAGTACCCCCTCTTATCTCTCTCTGCCCAACTGTTCATAGTCTACCAAAAGTCAATACAAGTCTAGAGAAATCCATTTTTCTAAATGCTGACTTCGAATCCATCTGAAAATGAGAATATAATTATCAAACAATGAAATGTTAAAGTTCATCAATAAATGAGTGTCTCATTGCACTCCCCTTTCTCTAGAACTGAACTCAATGTCACTACAAAAAATATATAACTTTCCAATGTCTTTCACTTTACCTTTTCGATGGAACTTAGCGCCTTCCCCTACGCCAATGTCTCTTGTGGCCACTACGACATTTTGTCGTTTAATTGCCCCGTTAATTCACATACTAGAAATTATATCTCATTCATCTCTTTCATCCATCATTACGTATGTATGCCCACTAACAGAAGTACTGATACACGCATGCTACTGAACACACGAACATACACACTCTATTCTGTTCCCATGTACTAAGTAACTTGAACTAACCTTCCTGTGGTTTACCTCATATCTCTGGAATGTATTCACAATCTCATTTATGCCCACAGCGTGTTTTTCGATTAGTGTCTCACACTGGCGCCTCGAGGAATTCACTGTTCTGCATCTGTTTCTAACCAGCAAGAGCTAAGGTTATCAACCCCATTTATTTTAATACATATGCCTACTTATTCCTCTGACCAGTGCCTTAAGATATATATATATATATATATATATATATATATATATATATATATATATATACATATATATAATATTGTTACAAATTTATGATGCTCTCGTCTCTCCGGCTTCTTAACATAGAGGTCAGATTGCAATCCATTAGGGGGTAAGGTGCCACACCCAGCGGTATAGAGAATGAAGTGGCATGTGATCGCAGTTATGAGAGAAGGTTCAATTCAGGTAGATGAATTAGGTAAGTCATGTGGGTGACAGGCATGCTAGTGGTCACTTTATATGCCCTTGTCCTGAGAACTACATTTCTTGTGCTCTCCTTTCTACTAGTCTTAATTATCTTTAATCCTTGCCATTTCCGGGGCCTAGAGGCTCATAGATGAACAACAACCAGTCGGAAGATGGCCAGCAGCATCAGCACTCGCTCAGCTTTCGGTCAGGCATAACCTTCTGCCACATCCTGAACAAGGGCTGTGTCCTACATCCTGACACACCGCCACATTGGCAACAGGGTCACAAGCAATCTGGCTACAAGCAGCCCCAAGTCGTTAACAGAAGGCATATGGGATCAGGTCTCTTGTTACCCACTATAGCTGGTTCATTTAAGGTAGATTCTTGGGTGAGCCCTATGGCTGCGAGACGTTTGTTTGACAGCCGTTGATTGGCTGGGAGCGACCTTCCTCCTGGCAACAGCCAATCAGCGGCCGACAAACAAACGTCTTGTAAGCGTCGGCCTCAAACGAGAATCCACCTTAAGTGAACCAGCTATAGTATGTATGTTCCTCATGGAGATTAAATTTATTAATGAAATAATACTTTGTGACATTTTGTGATAGTTTATTGCAAGAGAGAGAATCTTTTACGTATGAATTCTTATCTGGGAAATCTATTTCCGGGGACGTGTTATCTTCGTGATTCTGCCACTGACCTCTAGAGCCTGTGAGGAGTTGTCTTAGAAGACAATTAATTTAACCTTGCAACAAGCAAGCCAAGGTTCTGCAACTGAGTGTCAGAGTGACCAGATATAATCATGAGACATGGGCTCCATCTTGTGTTACCATTATGTAAGAATTCTATTGTACTCTGAAAGCCAGTTAACTGTAAATTTTATTGTAAGATTATTGT
>NC_087208.1:71059125-71071625 GCF_015104395.2 Macrobrachium nipponense | reverse complement strand
GGGATTTAGCTAGAATCTGCGGCTGAGGGTCCGCCTTGGAGTGGCAATGCTCCATGGAGTGTCCCAATTAATCCTTTGTGGATTACTCAGATGCTGGTTTGGCTGGGAGTTAGCAGTAGTGGAGGCTGAAGGGCAAATTTTCATCCAGAAGGAACTGAGTTTCAGATGGTGGATATCATAAGTGTCAGCCTACTGACAGCACAATAATGATCTTGGGAACCTTATCCACTAGATGGGTGGCAACATCAGGAGTGGTGTATGAGACGAAATCTAACTGACTGGAAGAGCTCCAGGATTTCCTCCGCAAAATTGGCCTTGGAGGGGTCGATCCGTCTATGAAGGGCTGGTGTTTTCTTTGCCACCCATTCTGACCATGTTTGGCTGGCCTTCTTAGCAAACCTCTCCATCTCTGCTTCCATCGGCCTGGGGTTATTTCAAAAGCTCTTTATCACCTCCTGGACTAAGGCTATATCCCCTTCATCCCCGGCTGAGAGAGCATTAAACACGGTGGCACCCTTACCTCCATGTGTCTCCCCAAAATGCGAGCAATTTTGCCGGAAGCAGGCTTGTGGGTGTCTAACACCCACTCAAGTGGTTGAGCCAGGCTTCCGGCTCAGCGTCGTCCCAATTCTTAATGAGAGATCCCACGCTTTTGAGCTAGGAATGTGGAGAAGGGGTTGCTGAGGGGTGCAGGCCCTGGGCTGCCATTGCAAATTGATACATCCTTTCTTTCTCCCTCTCTTCTCTCTCTCTCTTTCTCCGCCCTTTCTACTTCTCCCTCTTCTCTTGGGCTAATCTTTCTTTCTCCCTTTCTGCCCTTTCTTCTTCCCTCTTCTCTTAGGCTATTATTTCTTTCTCTCTCTCTGCTCTTTCTTTCTCTCTCACTGCTCTTTGTTTCTCCCTTTCTTCCTTGGCTGTGGTCCTCTCGATGTTTACCCAAATTTAATAAGTCCTGGCCCTTCAGTCCTATTTATTTCCCCATATCAGAGAGAGCCTTAAGTTCATCAAATGCTGCATTGGCCATCTGGTAGGGGTAGAGAGCATGTGACACTAGAAGTGGCACTGAAGGGTCTGGAAGGAATGACCTTCAGAGGAATATGCTTTTTTACTTATAGGGGTTCCATAACTCGGAGTTGTAATAAGTGCTTGGATGGTCCATTACGGGATGACCGAATTTCCTACTCTAGTACAGCAAGGATGAAGGCTTCGAGCAAAAGTCACACTAGGACTTGGAATGAAGACCTAGAAGTCTTGGGATTGGCAGGCACTAAGCCTTAGAGGTACTAAGCCTTGGCATTGGCAGGCAAAAAGCATTCTGAACTGCATGTACAAAAGCCTTGGAAATTGCAGGCACTAAGCCTTGGCATTTATAGTCACAAGGACTTGGAATTTGAACTCACGAAAACGTGCAATTGATCGTTGCTAGGACATAGAATTAATAGTCATAAGGACTAGGAAGTTGGAGCCACGAAAACTTGAAATGAAAGTTATAGAGACCTTGTAGGCTTCGCAGCACAAAATTGTGCCATGGAAATAATAGCATGGAATCAAAAAGGAATAATGCTTAGAACCCTTTAAGTAACAGCATGAAATAAAATAGTGACAATGATAAATCAAGGAAGCGCTCTCTCTGGTTACACAGAAATGGGTGTCTAAATAATAAATAGAGATAATGGTAGAATAGGAAATGCTCTTTGTGATCACACAGACATCGGGTGTGAATAATGATAATGGGACGGAAGTGCTCGGCTTCCGGAACACAGACCCCAGTAATAATATTCTACTTGCAAAAGAGAAAAAAGAAAAAAAAGTTTCAGTGCTTGTTTGTGTATTATGCATGCATGCGCAGACTCTAGGAATTTGAATAATTTCCCATGGGGGTAGTGGTGACTTTGGTTTCATGAATCTACATGTACCCTTTCCTAAGCTCCACCTGTCAACTTGCCACATATGGATATATTTCCACACTGGCAACTGCAAGGTCGGCCGACCACGACAAACTCTGGTAAGGGATTTTCCCCAGATTTTGAGTGAATGAAGGGTGGGCCTCATGTAATGTTCTGGGCATAAACAAAGGAATGGAATTTCTCACGTGTGACTGAATTTAATATGACGTTATGGTAAACGAAATTGCTGTTATTCTTACAGGTTATTTCGACTATCATTCTAACAGTGCCTTTGTAGGCCGAGTTTATCTTTTGATGCGCGGATTCGTTATCGAAATGAATGAATGAAAGAAATATAATTTCCCTATTTCTATCTGGCACGGCAAGAGAGAGAGAGAGATAGAGACAGATCCAGCTATGTGGACTACTGGCTGGAGGCGAAACACATGATTTCAAAACATGCGCCTAGCTCAAAATTGGCTCCTTCAGGTGTGAAATTTCCCGAGATAAAAATTTGACGAATTAAATACTGGCACTATTTCTTTCTCAACACTTCAGATTTCCCTGGGCACTTTCCTAGCTCACCTACTATGAAAAGGCACCAGCTCTGCAATAGCTGTTAAAACTTGCATTTTTGGTTAATTACTCTCTCCTCTCTTGCAGCTAATTTGGCATTTACTCTAATTTACTTTTAGCAGTCAGGATATTTTTCCAACCCTAACACAAATACCCAAGACAAAAAATAACGTTTTACTTTTTGTGGAACTGGTTCACATTTGTGTTTTCATGAAGGAAATTTTACACTCAGATTTTCAGATTTGTTTCTATTCTTGCGACCAGCTTCTAGCAAACGCTAATTGCCGATAGTCGCTATGCAAGGGAATTTTGCACCAAGCAGGATTGCCACTGATATGAATCAGTAGTTATTTGTGCAATGGAGTGATGGATAAATAAATGAATCTGAAATAAGCATTCCCTGTAGCAGATATCATACACCAAAATTAGGGCTGAAGGCTTACCTTAAATTGGTTAATATTTATGTAAACCCTGAGAGTTAGATTAGTCCACTGTACTTACACTAATATTCATATCAGGAATGACTGTACTAACGAGTTAAAGGGTGACGTAAGGACCCCGTAACAGGATTACAAATGCAATAAAAGATCTTGAAGTAGATGAATGAAGGTCCGAATCTTAAGACACGTGGAGCGACGAAATATGGCGGCAAAAGGGTTCCCATCGGAGCACATACGAAGTGAAAACCCAGATTCCACAGTCGCTCTACGGCCATCTGCGATGTCAACAGTGGGACTGAACAGACTGTAATTGACATGTGGCCAGATCCAGGGTGACTTATACGCAAAGTACCTGGTGCCTTGATCTCACAAATGACATGAAACATGACACTTATTACTGATATAATCCTCTGGCTGAAGGACCAAAACAGTGCATGGATAATATATCAACATAGGCCTCGCTCTAGAAATGGGAAAGGAGATAAGTCGAAGATGTGAGACATCTGATTGCTAATAACCTGGAGTTGCACATGACCTGTCTGCAGGAGATTCTAGGTGGCTTTCTCAGCTAGGTGACTGTAAGGGAAGGACATTTTAGGGCATGACAAAGTTCACAATGGCCATCAACAACCACCCTCTCAAAGGGGTAACTCGGATGGAGCAAGGAGCGGGTTTGAGTTCTCTAAAGGGTCTAAAAGGTCGTCTGTCTCGCAAGGGGCCCTTTTAACACCTTGGTGAAAGTTCCCCCACGTCTTGGCAGACGGCTCTGCCTCCTTTTTTCACCCATCCAACACGTGGCCAATTCCCAATGTGGTGGTGACCTTGCCCCAAGTTCAATATGATGGCCAGCTAATCCTTTCCCAGACAGACTTTCTCTCCTCGGCATCACCTGCAACCAGGTAAACCAGCAGTCGGGCAAACAGATGATGTTATAGGATTAATTCTTTGAGAGAGAGAGAGAGAGAGAGAGAGAGAGAGAGAGAGAGAGAGAGAGAGAGGGTAGCTACGGATGCAAAAGCACATAAATTTTTTTTTTTTATAGTTTCCATTTTTGGCAAAGATTCAGAAGCATCCAACCATTTCGCGAGGTCCGTAAAGTTAAGATGATTACCATTGTTATTGTTATTATTCAAAGAGCGCAGGGCCCATAGGAAACAAGGAAAATCATACCAATGTCAGGCGTAACATATTACCACATACGTGAATGCCTTTCTGATAAACTGAAGGACACGCAGGAAAGCGGATAGGAAATAATGTCGAATAAAAATCAATATTTGCATGTAAAGTGCGCTTACAACTCAGAAGCACTGACTGTGGCATAGAAGGTGTGCTGAAGCCTCAAACAGATGCACGGCCATCAGTGTCGACTCGACATCGACACACCAAAAAGACCTCAGTACATGTGAAGTTTGGGTGGGGCCGATAAAGCTTGAGGCTGAAGCTTCTTTGGGACCGACATGCCTGGAATCCAATGACAACTTGGCAGGAGATGCATTGCAAAGGGAGCAGCTGGCACAGGCTCTCAGGCCCAGGGGGCTAGGAATGCTAATGGAAGTTCCCTCCTGAAATTAAATGAGATGAAATGAGCGTTTTTATGAATAACTCGAGTCGATCCCAACTCTGGGTAAAAGAGGAATGATGAAAATAAAGTTAACGTCCTTGCATTGTAAAAATGCCAAGCTACAGTGGATCTTGTAGCGCAGTTGTTTGTTGTAAGAATAATTGGTCATTGAGACCCGAGGCTAAAGCCAACAGGGTACGAATAATTAAATAAATTTAATATTAAGGGAAAACAAAATGGTAAAAATTCGGTTATGAATTCGCACATGACAGATTTAGCGTGACAACCTTTCTTTACATAAAAAACATACACAGAATTGCAAATCTGACAACAGTAAAAGAAAAATATTAATAAAACTTTCTAAGTACAAAACATAAGAAGATTTCATATGCCTGATATATCTCAAATATTGATAAGATTGAATAAACATATCAGCCTAAAATAATACAGATGATAATTAAAATCATTAAACAAACAGGATTACCACAAACAACAATGGTATTAATAATAACAAACACAAAATCTACAGAAAGATGCTAGCGCAACGCCACCATCGATAAAAAAGGAGAACAATAAGTACAAAAAAAAGGAAAAGAAAAAAAAAAGACAAAGACGGGAAACGAACCAAGACTGTAAACCACAATGGAAGTGCCCTAAAAATACCTTCCTTATTTGCCTCGGTAAAAAAAACAGGAAAAAAAAAAGGAGAGAGAGAGAGAGAGAGAGAGAGAGAGAAGAGAGAGAGAGAGAAATATATATATCTCAGTGAGAACGTAACAACGAAACCTGTAACGTGATAATAACTGTGTTGATCTGGAAGACGTTACGCACAGTTCCGAAACTCGGCCAATCCCGGGCTGGACGAAGGCAAAACTGAACGCTGAGCTCAGTATCCGCAGACTATCGTTTTATACAGAGAAGAAATAAATACGTTAATAAACGTCGAGTTCGTTTGATAGAAATAATTACCACAGTACTTTACAACAAAGCGAACAACTTATGGGGAAAATGTACATAATCCATTTCTATGGTCTTGTGATGAACTACAAATCATAAAGCCGATCAGGCCCTTGAAAGCTTCTGGTTGCATAATATAACATCAGTTCTGATTACTATATGACATTACATGTAACCAATAGTCGAGTTTTATCATTATTACCATCATTGGTCATACAGCATTGGCAACACCATATAAATAGTCCAATATTTTACCTGCAACCCATTACATTCTATACATTCGTTGTTGCCTTATGTTTCTTCTACCTCTGTGGTAGAAGGGGAAGAAAATACCCGACAGTGTCCATATTCTTCTTGAATATCTTCATGAAAAGAGGATAGGGTTACGTTTATGTGATACACGTTCCACAGAAAAAAAATAAGGTATGAATTGAAGGTAATTTAAAATTATTTTCATCAACGAAACATTTAAAATGTGTCTCCTTGGAAAGTTGTGTGTATTATTATTATTATTATTATTATTATTATTATTATTATTATTATTATTATTATTATTATTATTATTATTATGCTAAAGAGAATGGCGGTATCAGCGGAATTGATTTATATATTATGGTCTTTTCAATTCTTCTTATCATTTTCTCCTCATCAGGACTGATACTTGCTAATAACTTGCCGATATTCATAGTCTAGGTAAGGGATGGTTTTTGAAATAAGGTTAATTTTATTCCATATAAAGTATTTCCTTACCGAGACTATGAACATCGGCCAGTTATAAGCAAATGTTTGCCCTGAAGAGGAGAAAATAATAAGCAAAACTGGAAAGACCATCATACAAAATCAGTTCCACTGATGCTGCTATTCTTTCTAACAAAACATACTTGAAAAAGGGTCTTCTTCCTTCATATTATTATTCAATACTCTCCCACAATCATGATTACAGCACAAGTAAAAGCCAAGTTCCATGGAACAGAGTTGGAGAAGTAAAAACAGAGAACTGGCAAATAAAGATATGTCCACAAATATCGAGACATACAACAATGCCCACCAGAGAAACGTAGGCAATGAAGCATGGAGCTTTTAAATTAGTGTTAGAGCACCTCTCAAAAGTTGAGTTTTAAAGGTCGCTCCCATGTGGTATGGCCAAGTGACAAGTCTTGCACATATGATCAGTGCCTAGGTCCTCTTGTCACTCAAGCTTGGTTGGACCTGAGACGAACCTGATGACTAAGCAGGTAAAACTAAGAAGCTCTAACCCAAGATGCCCCATCCCTAGCTCATCGAGTAAGGTTTTATTACCAGTGGAATCTCTCGCGCGATATATGGGGCTTGAACTCATGAAGACTTGACTATGGCATTCAGGTGAAATTAAAAAAAAAGAAATCAATAAGTACTGACATAGATAAATCTGTCAGGAATATTGTTCATCAATCTTGCAGAGGAGGGATGTTTGCCTCTGGTACAGTACAGAGGGTAACCTTGACAGAATGCGGATGCTTGCAACAAGATTCTCCAGCAATTAAAGTTGTAATAGTATCACCTGTGACACCTTGCCAGTTGCAACCTGGCACAGGGCTGCATGATACCTTGCCAAAATGTGAATGCTTTCATCGATTCTCCAACAATGACAGCTGTAACAAAACTGCATGACCACCTTGCTAGTTGCAACCTAGCACAGGTTAGAGTGACACCTTGACAGAATGTGCATGCTTGCACTAAGATTCTAACATGATAAAAGTTGTAACAGCACTGCCTGTAGCACTTTGCCAGTTGCAATTTGGCACAGGGCAGTGTGACACCTTGACAGAATATAGCTGCTAACACCAAGAAGCTCCAGGATGACCACTGTAGCACCACTGCCTGTAACACCTTTTCTGCTGTAATCTGGCACATGGCAGTATAAAACCTTGACAGAATGTGGATGCTTTCACCAAGATTCTCCAACAAAGACAGCTGGAACAGCGCTACCTGTAACACATTGCCAGCTGCATTCTGGCGCAGGGAAGTGTATCATCGTGACAGAATATGCTTGCAGCAAGGTTCTCCTATGGTGACAGCTTTAACAGAACATCATGTAGCACCTTGCCAGTTGCCTGTAAGACCTTATCAATTGCATTCTGACACCTGGCAGTGTAAATGATTGGAGCAAGATTCTCTGACGATGACAGCTGCAAAAGTACTACCTGTAACGCCTTAACAGTTGCACAGGGAAGCATGAAATGTTGACAGAAAGTGGATGCTTGAACCAAGATTCCCCAGTAATGGCAACTGTCAAAGTACTGACTGCAACACCTTGTCAGGTGCAATCTGTCACAGGGCAGCATGACACTTAAGATTCTCCAATGATGGCAGGTGTTAACAGCACCACCTGTAACTCCTTGAAAATTGCAATATGGTGCAGGGCAGCATGACATCTTGACAGAGTGTAGGTGCTTGCCCCAAAATTCTCCAGCAATTACAGCTGTAACAACACCGCTTATAACACCTTGCCTTTTGCAATCTGGCACAGGGCACTGTGAAACCTTGACAAAGTGTGGATAAATGCACCAGTATTCTCCAACAATGACATCTGTAATAGCACCGCCTGTAACACCTTACCAGTTGAAATCTGGCATAGGGCAGTTTGACACTGACAGAATGTGGATGCTTTCACAATGATTCTTCGGTGATGAAAGATGTAACATCAATGCCTGTAACACATCGTCAGTTGCCATCTGGTACAGAGCAGTGTGAATCATAACAGAATGTGAATGCCTCCATCAAGATTCTTGAACGACAGCCTTAACAGCACTGCATGAACACCTCGTCAGTTGCAACCAAGATTCTCCAATGATGACAGCTTTAACATTACTGCATGTAACCACTTGCCAGGTGCAATCTGGCATAGAGCAGCATGACACTCAAGATTCTCCAACAATGTCATCTGTAACAGCACTGTCTAACTCTATGCCAATTGCAATTTGGTACAGGGCAACAGACACCTCAACAGGTGTGTGTTTCCACCAAGAATCTCCAATGATGACAGCTGTAACAGCACTGTCTGTAACACATTTCCAGATGGAATTTGGCACAAGGCAATGTGAAACCTTGACAGAATGTAGATGCTCCCACTAAGATTCTCCAATGATAAATGCTGTAATAGCACTGCCCGTAATACCTTGCAAGTTGTAATCTGGCACAGGGCAGCGTGGTATCCTTGACAGAATGTGAATGCTCCTACAAAGACTCTCCAGCAGTGGCAACTGTAACAGTACCATCTGTAACACTTGGCTAATTGCTACCTGGCACAGGGCAGCCAGCATGACACTTTGATGGAATGTAGATGCTTGCACTGTGATTCTAAAGTGATAACAGGTGTAACAGCACCAACTGTATCACTTACCAGTTTCAATCTGGCACAGGGCAGTGCAACACCTTACCAGAATGTGGATGATTGCACCAAAATTCTCCAACGATTGCAGTTGTACCAAGCACCTACTGGATCATCTTACAGTATGAAACCATTGAAAAATTTGGATGCTTCTAGAAAGATTCTTCAATGATAAAAGCTATAAAGTGCAGGCTGTAAAATTTTGCCAGCTGCAATCTGGAACTAGGCAGCATGATACCTTGACAGAATGTGGACACTTCCACCAAGATTTTCCACCAATGACAGGTATAACACACCACCTGTAACACCTTGCCAGTTGCCTGTAATAGATAGCCAGTTGCACTCTAGCACAGTGAATCATGACTCCTTGAGGGAATGTGATGCTTCCACCAAGATTCTTCACCAATTACAGCTCTAGCAGTACTACTTGTAACACCTTACCTGTTGCAATTTGACACAGGAAACCATGACACCATGAGACATTGTGGATGCTTGCACCAAGATTCTCCAGTGATGACAGCTGTAACAGCACCACCTGCAACACCTTGCCAGTTGCAATCTGGCAAAGGGAAGTATGACACCTTGAAAGAATGTGGATGCTTCAACCGAGAGTCTCCACCAAAGGCAACAGTAATAGTATTGCCTGTAACACCTTACTACTATGAGATTCAGGGCTTCTGTAACACGGATTTTTGGCAATAACTTTTTATCTATGCATTTCATAGATATAATGCTTATTCAGAATACACATTATATCTACACATAAATTTTCACTGTATTCTGCATTACGTAGGTTGAATAAATTTGGTACTTATAATGTAAAAGTGCCTTTTTTTGAAGACGGGCCAACTTACTCAGAGATAAGGTTTCGAACGCACTCGTTACGTAACTTATGACAGCATTTCTTCCCTCTTTCTCGATGGATGATTGGCTATGCATAACGAAGGCTATACCTCTGGCAACAATGACATAAAAATTTAAATACAAGCAAAGCAGTACACCTTTATGAACTGAATCATCTCCACTGATAATTTTCATAATGAACAAACCAACAAAATATGTTAATAATTACAAAAGCACTTTGATTATTAGTCTAACTCCCAAAATAAGTGTCCTAAGAAATTATAATCTACTTTATAGTTCACAATCAGATTGACAAGATGTAGGGAATAGTTGGTAATTTTCAAAGACATAGTAGACAAGCTTGATTTGATAACTGCTGTATCCAATGTCAAGCAATTTTTATTTATCGGCGTATCTCCATTTCCTATACCGACTACAATAGCCGGTAACGTATTTTGGCTTTAAACCTTCACCAATAATTATCGTCAGAATGATGACTTCATGAGGCTGCACCCACTTTGGCCTCGTATTCAGGATAACACTGCAAGGCTATCACGGACATTGTTGTATTAGAAAATCTAACTTCTGGCTATAAAAACTCATTTCTCGAGCAGTTGTAAGAAGTGCTAAATGATCCTCAAGGATCCCAGCAGTTGGCCTAAATGTTTAATTCATGTATATTGCTGCTATTACTAATTTTGCAGCACTACTGCTACAGTAGTATTACTACGCTAGCACAGATACCCCACCCACAGCTATGTATCGTTCCGCCATTCATAAAGTCTTTATATCCAACATGGTCGTACAGACTAAAGAAGAAGAAAAAAAATTAAATCGGATGATCCGTTGGTCTGCTGGAGATTTTAGCACATATAAGCGTGTATTTACTTTGGATAAAAATCTTATTTTAACAAAAATAGTTATATAAAGACTGTTTACATACAATCTCTCTCTTTCTCTCTCTCTCTCTTGGTGGCATAGTGAATAGTTAATGGAAATGTTCAAAATCCTGAATGACATTACAAGTATTATAATCACGTTACGCTAAATACAAATCAGACCATAAACATTGGATTTAAACTAGAAACTGAATAATTACATATTCAGGCTATAGTAAGTATGACCACGGGCTTTCTCTTGACTGTATAAAGTTGCAAGTCATAAGACAAATGCAGTTTTGCAACCACGGGGACAATTCCAAATCCTGTTAGCCATTCTTGACTACTGTGAGTTTCAGAGCCAATGGAATAAGGTGAATGGGTTTCTGTCTGGTGGATGGGCGGGGCAACATTTCGTAAAACGATGTTTACCTTGCTTACGTAATGAATGTTTTTCGACTCTTGGCTCGCAATCATTGGCCATGGCGTCGGTTAGATCATTTTTAATCTATAAAAATTAAAACTGTCGGGTTTAGGTTATTGATAATGCTGACAAAATTTGTGTGGTTGTAAAATATACATATGTCAACTTTCAGCTACATCCGATGCTTTGATAAGGAGCAAAGTCCGAAAAACTGTGTTACAGAGGCCCTGAATCTCATAGTAGTTGCAATTTATGCCTGTAACACTTTACAAGTTGCATTTTGGCACAGGAAAGCATAACACCTTAGCAGAATATTAAGGTGTTATGCAAGATTCTCCATCAATAATAGCTGTAACAGAACAGCCTGCAACACCTAATCAGTTGCAATTTGGTACAATGAAAAGTGATACCTTGACAGAATGTGGATCCTTGCACCAAGATTGTCCAAAGAAGATATTGCACAAGGCAGCATGACACCCAAGATTCTCAAATAATGACAGTTGTAATGGGTCTGCCTGAGATATCTTGCCAGTTGCAATATGGCCTAGGCCAGTTTGATACATTGACAGAATGTGGATGCTTCCTCTAAGACTCTCCAGCAAAGACAGCTGTAACAGCCCCACTTGTAACACCATGCCAGCTGCAATCTGGCACAGGACAGTGTGACATCTTGACAGAATATGGCTGCTTGCACTAAGATTCTCCAGGATGACCACTTTAACATCACCGCCTGTAACATGTCGACTATTGCCACCTGGCATGGGGCAGCATGACATCTTGTGAGGATATGAATGCTCCCATGAAGTTTCTCAAACAAAGACAGCTGCAACAGCATTGCCTGTAACAATTTGCCAGTTGCAATCTTGCACAGGGCATCGTGGCACCTTCACAGAATATGGATGCTTGCACAAAAATTCTCCACCGACAACAACAGAACCAATTACCTGCAAGACCTTGACATTTTCAATCTTGAACAGGGCAACATGATACCTTGAGAGAATTTGGATGCTAGCACCAAGACTCACCAGGGATGGTAGTTGGAACAACACTACCTGTAACTCCTTGCCATTTGCAATCTAGCAACGAGTAGTGCGACACCTTGCCAGAATATGGATGCCTGCAGCAAGATTGTTTAAAGATGACAGCTGTAATAGCACCCGCTGTAGCACCTTGACAGTCGCAGTTTGGTACCAGTTGGTGTGATCCCTAGATTCACCAACGAAGACAGCTGTAACAGCACCTCCTGTAACCCCTTGCCAGTTGCAATCAAATTTTTTACTTGAGATAACTAACAATGATACTTGGGGAAAAATGCAACTTGGTAAAAAATTGAAATTAAAATTTGGGTTTAGTTCATGAATACCTTGAAAACTCTGGGGGAGAATCTTGCTGAAGAAGAGAGAGAGGAGAGAGCGAGAGAGAGAGAGAGAGAGAGAGAGAGAGAAGAGAGAGAGAGAGAGAGAGAGAGAGCTTATGTTTCATTCATGATAGTTTCACCCGGAGTAATGAAGCTTACTGGATGAACTTGGTAAAAAATTAAAATTAAGATTTGGGTTTAGTTCATG
>NC_087208.1:71051625-71054125 GCF_015104395.2 Macrobrachium nipponense | reverse complement strand
ATTGTTCTCCAGAGTAAAATATTACACCCCGGCCTCCCTGTGATATATATATATATATATATATATATATATATATATATATATATATATATATATATTTTCATATATATATATATATATATATACAGTACCAGTCATAATACTTTGCGTGGTAGGGAAGATGGAAGAAGGAAAAGAGTACAACAAACTAAAAATATTCAGGAAAAATCAATTATTAAAGCAACCATCATAAAATTAGAATGAATAATCACCAACTCCTGCCCTAGTACTTGATAGGCATGCCACAACGTTTACGGACTTTCTGGAGTGTCCTTGGCATTGAATCTGAAAACTGCTGCAGGAGGGACTCGTACAGATCGTCCCAAGCGCGTTTCAAACTTTGCCCTGCAAGACGTGTCCACATTCAGTAACTTTCTTTTTATGATTATTTAATGATTGAAATGGCTGGGGAATTCCCTGGCTAGTCGTGGATATATTCAATTCCACAATCTCTAAGCCACAAAGTATTCTGTTTGGCGGTATGATCCCCAGTGCTCGAATCTTAATCCAATGCATTGAAAATCAGCCATTGAAACGAAAAAAAATTCGGTTGAGGGCAAATTTGACTAATTGGGAACTTAACTAGAGCTACTGTCTCACTCACGAAAGTGTAACTCTGTAAGAGCTCTTCAGTAACCTGTTGATGTTGTGACAGTTGGATGTCAATTTCTTTTCTCGTGCCCTGCCATAGCCGTTGCTAACATTATTTTGTTTGGTTGAGTGAGTGTGGTTGTATTAACAATGTCTAAACCATATACCTCCATTGAGATATCGTGTGAGAGTGATACAACTTTACAAGGAAGGCCCTAAAACTGGTGTAATTAGCCAAAAAATTGGTGTGAAACAACGGATTGTCCAAAACCAAAACATTCTGAAAACTTTCGTGAATCGAGAGGGAAAGAAGTACCCAAGGCTGGGACCAGCACTGGGAGGCCCCCTATTATTAGTAAGAGGGAGTTAAGAGTTCTCGCCAAGAACATTGAGACCTCAATGTTCCTGGCGAGAACACTTAATGCCTTCTTACTAATAATAGGGGGCCTCCAGTGCTGGTCTAGCCTTGCGGGTACTTCCCTTCACCCCTCCCGACTCACGAAAAGTTTTCAGAATGTTCTGGACAGTCCGTTGTTTCACGCCAATTATTTGGCTAATTACACCAGTTTTTGAGGCCTTCCTCGTAAAGTTGTATCACTCTCACACGATATCTCAATGGAGTATATGGTTTAGACATTGTTAATACCAACCACACTCACTCAACCAAACAAAATAATGTTAGCAACGCTATGGCAGGGCACGAGAAAAGAATTTGATATCCAACTGTCACAACATCCAACAGGTTACTGAAGAGCTCTTACACAGTTACACTTTCTGTGAGTGAGACAGTAGTCTAGTTAAGTTCCCAATTAGTCAATTTCACTCAGCCGAATTTTTTTTCGTTTCAATGGCTGATTTTCAATGGCATTGGATGAAGATTCGTGCACTGGGGATCATACCGCCAAACAGAATACTTTGTGGCTTGGAGATTGTGGAATTGAATATATCACGACTAGCCAGGGAATTCCCCAGCCATTTCAATCTTATTAAGCAATCATAAAAAGAAAGTTACTGAATGTGGACACGTCTTGCAGCGCAAAGTTTGAAACGCGCTGGGACGATCTGGACGAGTCCCTCCTGCAGCGGTTTTCAGATTCAAGGCCCAGGACACTCCAGGAAGTCTGTAAACGTTGTGGCATGCCTATCAAGTACAAGGGCAGGAGTTGGTGATTTTTCATTCCAAATTTTTATGATGGGTCGCTTTAATAATTGATTTTTTTTTTTTTTTTTTTTCCTGAATATTTTTAGTTTGTTGTACTCTTTTTCTTCTTCCATCTTCCCTACCACGCAAAGTATTATGACTGCTACTGTATATATATATAGATAACTATATATATATATATATTATTATATAATAATAATATTTATATATACCATATACTACAATAATATATAATAGAATTGTGACGAAGTGCCAAATATCTGGTTACCTACACTTCACCATTTCATTAACCGTTACCTCACAAAAGCCAGATACCTGAACCTTCATCACAGACATTAAACGACTGAATACTCTAAAGGCAACAGTGATCCTTAACAACTTACCAGTATTGCAGAAAATCAGACTAAGATCATCAAAACAGGTTGAGAGGTAATCTTGTAAGTAATTAAATTAATAAAAGGGCATCACTCCATCAACAACTTTAAAAGTCTAAGTATTTCCCTGATTTTAGAAGTCGAAGTACTTCCCTGGTTCTAAGTCACTTCAAGTTACTTGAAGGAAAACAGATCAATTACCACTCTATGTTTCTACCTAACATCAATATAATTATATACAGGTATAAAATAAAGAAAACACTTAAAAAAATTTTAAATACAAAAAATTATTATTAAACTCAAAAATTTATAAAGTGAAATCACAATATCAGGG
>NC_087208.1:71009125-71046625 GCF_015104395.2 Macrobrachium nipponense | reverse complement strand
TTTCGTATTATACTCGTAATTAATCTCAAACTATATTTGGGTTCCTTTGTTTCATCTCTCTCTTTTCTCTCTAAGGAGAAACCCTGGCCTTCCTCTTTTTCCCACACTGGGTGCACCTGATGGAAAGCTAATTAGGATATTCTGCTGGGGGAACAGAATTTTGTTATCCGCTGCTAAACAGCGGGGAGATAAAGAGAGAGAGAGAGAGAGAGAGAGAGAGAGAGTGAGAGAGAGAGAGAGAGAGAGATTAAAACAATTCCTACTCTTATCTTTTTTCCAATTTAGTCGAGCACAGATTAGCAAAAAGAAAGGAAGTCTGAAGAAGTAAATTCTCTATCATCCCCATCCGAGACCTTTAAAAACGCCCGTGGTTACTAGGAGAAAGAAAGAAAGAAAGAAACAAAAAAAAACCCCGGCAGACAACCCTTGCTCGTGAACACAAAGACACGACGCCATGCAGCTAGTGCCTGCTGACCTTGCGAAGGTCTTTCTTTCAATTAATCTGCATCAGCTTCTCCTTTCTCCATCATGCCACGAGTTTATGAACTCAGGCTCGACGGCTCGAATAACGGTTGGCGAATAACCTTGCTCAAAAAAATTAAAATGAATTAATTAACAAAAAGTCGATCTATCTTGCAACATCCATAAGAGGCGGCAACGGGTCTCGCTGCATCCATAAGAGGCAACGGGCGTCACAGCGAGACCCATGAGTCAATGGATTTGAAGCAATAGATAAACGAACCCGAGCTTCAGTATTAGTCCATCCCTGGATGGTTGGCCATCCCTGTTCGCCAATGACCGTTTCTGGAACTTGTGACTGACCTTAGCGGGCTGGAGAATGCAGCTGTGGGTCAAATGCGGCCCAAAAGCTAACAAGAGTGAGCGACAGAGCTCCAGTTGTCTTCCACATAAATCTTTTTCCATAAGTACTGTTTTGGCCAAAGCTTCAATGAGTAGAGGAGTCTCATGGAGGTGGCAGTCCTTGGATTGTTTCGTTCTTCTTCTTCTTCTTTAACTTTCTACTGAAGAGCTTTAGAAGTCTTCCTCTGCTTCTTTTATTTCCATCATTTAACTTGTTTCTTTTGGACTGAACTACACTACGGATATTAACTATTCCATATATCGACCATCGCATCGAAATAAGCGAAGGCATTAAATTCTCCAATGTACTGGCCTCCTAAAAAAATTTGCACAGACACACACACGGCGCGCATACACACACACACACACACACACACACACACACATATATATATATATATATATTCATATATATTGTAATGAGGGTCCCTCATATTATGCCATCTCTTCATTCAATTACCATAATGTTAGAAGAATGATAGAGGCAAATCTACTCTTCCTCTCACTCACCTGTTCCTTTAAGAAACTAATCCTTTAATTGCCTTTTGTTTATTTGACTGCTGGTGCCTTTGGTTGTTTTTGCGACTCACCGGCTGGAAGAGATAGCCCGCCTAAGGGCATGCTATACCGCCGGTTGGGGGCGACCAGCCGCCATATTTAAAAGCCCAAGCCGCGTGGTTAACCCATCTACTAGGATGCTAGCGAACAATCCTGGAAGCCGTAAAAGCCGGGAGCACCAGACGAACTGCGTTGTTACGGGCTGCTCTAGGAGCAAGAGCCCGTGCCAGCACGAGGGTGGCTTAATCTTGAACAACAACAACGACGAACGGCCGTAGAACATTCCTTGCACTCCTCTGAGCTACTCCCCTCTTAAGAAGGTGCTTGTTTCTAGCCAACGTAACCTTTGTTGTAAATTAACATGTCTCTCCCTTACTGGCGCCCGCTAGGAAGACTTCTCCAACTCCCACAGAAGATACTGGCAAATTTCAAGGTTATTTGCAGTCAGTCTCGTCTCACGTCTTCAACTTACTTTCCTTTCCCATTTCTCTGGTGATTTCTGTATTGTGTTATAATTGTGTACTATTGTGGGCCATCAGCCAAGAGCTTTTGAGATCGAGTTGCTAGGTACATTCCATACATCCCCCTCGATCCTCGACCACTTGTCTTTTGCAGCTGTGGATTCTGGACTCTCACTTCATTGTGCTCTAGGGGGAAATTCTCCCCATTATTTTCTTCGCTCCACATGCCCGGAAACCTCCGGTCACAAGGTCACCCACTTCAAGATCTAAATCATTGTTACTTGTAATCTGTGTTACGGTGTCCTTACGTCACTTTCGAACCCATAGAGTGTGATCCTTTTTCTTCTGGAGTGATTAAGAACGTAAATAAAATCAATTATGCTAAACCTACAGGGTTTACCCAACTATTACCCAAATCTGAAGTAGGGCCTTAACCGCACTCCCTTGCTAAGGCTATTGACAAATCAGCTTCTTCCTCTTATCCACAGTTGTACAGTAGCAGGTACAACCATATATATAATATATATATATATATATATATATATATATATATATATATATATATATATATATATATACGCGAATACCACAGGAGAATTGATAGGCGGAAATCCAAGCACTTTCGTCATCACTAAGACATTGTGAAGAACAATGGGCTTAGTAGAGACGAAAACGCTTGGATTTCTGCCTATCATTTTCCTGTGGTATTCGCTTATTTAACGAAGTCACGTGCATCTAATGTGATTTTTAAGCATGTATATATATATATATATATATATATATATATATATATATATATATATATATATATATATATATATATATATTTACACTATCACCTCTAATGCTGTGCAACGTAAAAACCCCTCATGAAGCTCAAATACACATGTCAATCTTGTAGGTTATCTTCCAAAAATCTCCAGCCTCCCGTCTCATAGTTCTTCTGATCCACCCAGGTCAGGGTCTGCCAACTCTTCTGTGCCAAGAGGAGTCCATCCAGCTGACACACGATCACCTTCTACTATCCTAGAGGTTACGAGAAGGACATATCCAGGACATGTCCATCTCCCCTGCATCAGTATCTCCCCTACATATGGACCTTCCGTGATATCCCTCGTGATATCACCTGTCAATTCATCCTGCCGTCTGACTCAAAGGATTCTACCCAATCGACAAAATCTTTTTCATACAGCCTAATTTCATTGTAAGACTATGATTCATGGCCGTATAGCAGTATAGATCTAACCAGATAAATGCATAATTTTATGACCACGATCTGATTGACATTTGTTAGTCTTCACTAAGGTTCAACCCACCGCCATCTTGTGTTCAAAAACCGTTCGTGTTTAGTGTTGTATGTGGTGTTGGTTGGTGTTGTGTGTGGTCCTAAGTTGCATGGCTCAATGTATCCTGTTTAAACTCAGAGACGGTATTTATCCCACCAACCAACACGCGACTGGCGTACGAGAGGGAATAGCAACAATACACGTGCATGAGTGAAAAAAGGAGAAGAAGAAGAAAAAAGGACAGCCTTCTCTTTCAAAGAGAGCTCTTATTCCCGTAACGAATGCAGGTGTTTCATCATGGGAACCAACACATTGGGTAATACTTTCGTGATGTACCGTATGACCTGATTGCCATGAGAGATAAAATGCAAGAAATAAATGAGGATGATGATACAGTAAGATGCCACGACCTGGAAGAATAAATTCACTTGAACTTATTTAGAGCCTTCCCCCCAACATACAAGAACACAGAATATGACACTTCAATTTTTTTTTCGTTGAAAGTTGACTCATAACCAGGTACTTCATTCACGAATAGTCAACTGAAGAAATATGAGTATTACGGAACGTGTTCAGATAGCATCCAATCACCTGAGATCGAACTCAGGCCGTCTAGATAGTTGGCAAGCATGCTACTACCTCTTACACAACAGAGAGAGAGAGAGAGAGAGAGAGAGAGAGAATTCCTAATGACTACTTTTACAACGAGTGTGAGGAGGAAAATATCTCTCACGACTACTTATCCTAGAGAGAGAAGAGAGAGAGAGAGAGAGAGCCTTCACCTCACGCGCCTAAATAAGGCGGACATTGCAAACATGACGTCACGTCACGAACTTCAGATCATGATGGAGTAAACGTCAGAGATGACGGAGGAGGCGGAGGAGGAGGAGGAAGAGGAGGAGGAGGGCGAAGAGTTGAAGGGGGTCCTAGTGGAGGGGGGCGGGATGCCCAGCTGAAGATAAGAAAAAGAAGAGGCAGGACGCGAGATGGATGAGGAGGACGAGGGAAGCGCAGGACGAGAGAATAACAACAGCGGGATCAGCGAACAGGACAGAGCTACGCACAGATGAATGAATGAGTGAAGGAATAAACAAATAAACTTCGGACGACCGAAGGTTGATGAAGGAAAGGGAAGTGAAAGATGAGAGGGGCTTGCCAAAATGGAAGAGAAATAGATGAAGGAGAATAAAAGATATGGAAAATGAATGGGGAACGAATGGCGGCGAAATGAACTGCACAGGAAATAAAAATGAAGGAGAAACGAAGTGCACGAAAAATCGAAAGAAGTGAAGGACCGGAACAATGGAATAACAGAGAAACAGATTACGAACATTTGAATGAAGGTGGAGCGAAGAACAAGGCAAATGAAAAAGGGACGAATGGCAAATGAAGACATACGACAAAATGTAAATGATTATGAAAAATATAATGACGGAATAGAGACAAAAATATCATTCAAATATTAGGGAAATGAAAGGAATGGCACGATATTTGTTGGAATAACAAATGAGGGGAGAGAAAAACGACATGAACGCGATGGAAGGCCGGAAACAGGGAGCAGTATAATAGAAAAAGCGTCGACACATCAAGAGACAAGCAACAACGAGGGGAAGTTTGAAAGGACACTGAAAAAGCATATCCAATAAAAAAAAATTAATGAAAAGGGCGAAGACACGAAAGCGTCGATGATACACGTGAAGCTAGCGAGCTGTCAAAATAAATAAATAAATAGATAGATAGATAAATAAATAAATAAAAAATAATGAGACAAATACGCAGGAACTTTAGAAAAGAGCAAAAAATGCATTCCTTTTTCTTCTTAAAACCATTAGCGATGGCACACCATTTGAACCGCCATCCTCATGATAGAAGGAAGGTGAAAAGGCAGGAAAAACAGAGGCAGGGAGAGAATTCCAGAGGAAAGAAACGGCGATTAGCTATTGGTAACAAATTCCAGAATAAAAGAACAATGAAGGAAAGGAAACCTGCAA
This sequence comes from Macrobrachium nipponense, assembly GCF_015104395.2. NCBI lineage: Eukaryota > Metazoa > Arthropoda > Malacostraca > Decapoda > Palaemonidae > Macrobrachium > Macrobrachium nipponense. The sequence goes on along the minus strand of NC_087208.1, from coordinate 71,041,468 downwards.
AGTTTACAAAAGGCCAGAAATGTTCTATAAAGAACGAGACCAGTGGAAATAAATTTCTTAAAACCTTTTTCATTAACGTTCTATTGAACATTGGCACATTTCATAACACGCTTTGAAAATTTGCGGGCACGTGTGCTTCCTTGAGTGTACATATACTAAGGAGATTTAAATAGATTTCGTTACATATAGTACATTTGTTTATAACAGCATTTGTACATTTCACTAGGCACACACAGTTCCACGTTGGACGAGTGGTGTTCGCACTCGGCTACCAGTCCGGTGGTCCGAAGTTCGATTCTCGGCTCTCCCTACGCGGAGTCAAAGAAATTTATTTCTGGTGATAGAAATTCATTTCTCGATATAATGTGGTTCGGATCCCACAATAAGCTGTAGGTCCCGTTGCTAGGTGGCCAATTGATTCCTAGCCACGTAAAAATATCCAATCCTTCGGGCCAGGCCTAGGAGAGCTGTTAATCAGCTCAGTGGTCTGGTAAAACTAAGATATACTTAACTAGGCGCACACATGAATATTCTTCATATATGCAAGACATGCAATTTCAGTTGCATGCACACAATCAATTATCCTTGCTTGCATCAGTGTGCAGGGCTGCATGTCCAAGGTCAGCCCGGACATGCAGAAAGTATCTATATACTATTTTGGTAGAGACCAATTGATACAAAGATAGACATAAATAGAGAGAAAGTCAAATAGACAGATTACGTGACCAGGTTTACCAAACATATTCTGGATGCTGTGCAACAATTTGGAATGAATCAGGTCAAATAATAAATGTATAAAATCGAAGTCATTAATCAGCATATCACTAAGTATTACATGTAAAACACATGAAAGATCCCGGATACTGTAAAGATGGGTATAATCTTTGGGGTCCGAATCATTTCCACTGAAATACCAAATTCGCCAAACATGTTACATTATCATAATCAAACTAGAAGCCATTAATTAAAAGTACTGACCGATGATGAATCAGGTAGGTAATCGGACGGGTAGCCACCAATGAATATCAGAAAAAGACTTGCTTACTATGCCTTTGGGACGCCATCAGATGAGAATAAAACACAGGACAGAACAAAAAGAGCGTAAAAGGTCAGAACCAAAATTGCATAAACAGAACAGAAAGAGACAACTAAAACGTCTAGGAATAACTTCGTAAAGGGGAATGAAAAATGAAAATAAGAATTGTCATTATAAGTAAAGAAAAAAAAGATAATGTAATATAATGGTGCAATTCTTTTGAATACGTATGTTACGGACCATATATATACATACATACATATATACATACATACATATAAATATATATATATATATATATGCATATATATATATATATATATATATATATATAAATATGTATATACATATAGATATATATATATATATATATATATATATATATATAAAATATATATATATACATTGCAACGAGGAACCCTCTTTTCAAGCCAACCCTCCTCTTAAAAATATCAGTTTCAAAAGACGTTAACATAATGAGATTTCGTGTTGCTATTGACATTAACAGTCAGTCGTACAGATTTTGTCTCTCCTACAACGTTCTTGTTATTCTCTTTCTTTGGCGGTCTTTTCTTTTCCCTTCCTAGACCATGTGACTGTGTTGAAGCTCTTTCCAGGTCACTTCAGCGTCATTGGAGACGAGCCTACATCGTATAATCACTCCAGCCACTACTTAACAAAGTCCCTGAGTCAATGCCACAGGAGGTACTTATCCGGGAAACCTGGTCCGCACCCCAAAAGAGAAAGCCGGGTGTACACTTGACATGGGATCTCCCATGCGCCCAGCACTTAAGGTCAAGGTGAAAGAATAGAAAACGGATGACCCCTGAAAAGAATGAGAAGGTAATCCAGAGAAAGGATAAGAATACTAATGAACGAGGCCTTTTGTCAGAGGAACCGCAAACAGTCCAAACACCAGCTCACCTTCCTGAGTTCCACTCCATCAGAGCCAAATCCCAACACGTGGCTGACTACCAGTCAAAGCATTTTTCCAGTGCCAAATCCTCTATCATGTGGCCCCTAGCCCCTATCATTAGAGCATCTACGAGGACTTCTCTCTCCATCACCAGGTAAAGTGCCTGGAACTGAGATTTACCTGTCACGTGAATCCTGTTTCTTTTGCTATTCCATTTTTCCGATTTCCAATGCATTTTTCATATTTACCTGACTTTGTTGCAAAGTGTGCCTACAAGTGAATTCAACAACGTTGTGCCCAAGAATCCGTTGGCATCCTTGGCCCCTTAATCATGCTAATTTCAATCGCATGCCTTCTCCATTGCAGATGGCATTTTCCCGCAATGGATCCTTCTCTTCTGATTATGCTTGCAATTTGATTGATGGTGAAATCACAGCACCCAGTTATCATTGTCTTATCTAAACTTAGTACTCTGACAGGACCCAGTTACCTATCCTAGTTATGCCCATTCTTCTGATTATGTTTATTGTATATAAATACCTGTGCTTCTAGTTATAATAAGAGTTTATCTGAATTTCCCCCTCCTGGTAAAACACCCAGATCATTTTCCTTCTTTTAAGTTCTAACTACATGGGATTGCGTCAACCCTTTGTGGTAAGTCCCTTCACCTCGGTAACTATGAAATATTGTAAAAGTGTGTGCAACGTTTTCAGATTCAGTATTAGTTTGCTTAGTGTTAAAATGTTCAGTAATCATGCGTTCAGAATTCACAAAAAATGTAATTTGAAGTTAAGGAATAATGTGGAATGTGAAAAGAGAGGGAGAAATTAGCATTGTTCGTTCGAAGCAGGAAATTGCTGTCATCACTTGAGATAAGAAGAACTCAAGTTCTCCGTTTTGTTTTTGAATCCTGTCAATCATACGATGTTACATGATCTGTTTTTCGGACATGAGTGTCTTTGTCGAGAAACCGCGTGAAGATTTCACCATTTTACTGTAAAGTTGCTTCTAGAAGTTTTGCTTACGATACTGTTCATTTCATTTAAGAAAATATGGATTCTTTTGTTATTTAACTATTTTATATTGCTGATAAACTAACTCTTATATCTCTCGTAAATAGTGTAAATTTTGAAGTGGAAAGATTTGTGACGTCACTCACGGACATAACAACATTAATTTTATTCAAGAAAATTCTATAATCATATCTTTTATTTTAAGAGACTTTTGTTGTCTTAAATCACATAATAATAAATGTTATTTATGATTGTAATCCCACTTTCTCTCTAGTATTTATTGTTTTGAAAGAGAATTTCTAAGATAACAGCTGTGTCTTGTTCCCAAAATTTTTGCCCAACCATTTTGGGGCTGAAGCACAGATAGTTTCCATACTATGAGAACAATTTTTGTTCATTCCGATATCAGAGACGATTCGCGGTTGTTGTGTTTTTGGGAGCCTCTCTCTTTCTCCCTCTCCCCTCATGAAAGAATTGTGGTTTCACATTAACGTAAAGATTTTACACTTAGTGGTTGGTCACTCATAAATTTTAGATTTGGTATTTCTTAGATTTATTTAATATTGCTTAGTGCTTAATTGTGCAATCTGAACAGATGTTGCAAAAGTGTGTAACAGGTGCCCCGTGTGTAAGTATTTATTGGTGATTTCGAGAAAGGCCTTTTAAAATTTGTAAACCAAGGTAACAGTTTTTTTAGTAAGTTCAGTGCACTAAACTTAAACATAAAAAGTTCTTGAAATACTGAAATTACTTAGGTTATTCCAAGGGAAATTTTTACCATTTTTTCACATTTTGGTGATGGTGAATTTAGTTTTTTTTTTTTTATTTATTTATCCATTTTTTGTTTGCTAAAGTGATTTTTTTGTGCATTTATCCACTTTCCTGATTAAAGTGTGTTTTTTATATATTCTGTGTGATTAATGTTTTCTTAATGTTTTTGCAATTTTGGTTTTTTCCACATTTTTCTGTTTTGCATTTACATTAACAAATTTGATTAACTTAAATGTTTTCATTAATTAATCATTATAGATTCAATTGAACTTAACACTTGTGAATTACTTTGCATTTACCGAGAATTCTTTTCAAATTTTATCGTTGTTTAACAATTGTGAGTTAATTTTGAAATTTTATTTGTTATTTAATACTTTGAACTTTATTTTAATAGTTTAATTTCTTGATTTTTGTGATAAATTAATTTTGATTTAATTTTACTTAATAATAAATTCAGGAATTAATTAAACTTTGTGTTGTTTTCAAGTAATAGTAAATTTCCCTGAGATTGTGAATTTCACTTATAAATTTTGAGTTTAATAATAAGTTTTTGTACTTAAAATTTTTATAAGTGTTTTTTTTTCACCAGTATATTTGATTTTTACTTAAACCTTTAAAGTTGTTGATGGAGTGATGCCCTTTAATTAATTTAATTACATATGAGATTACCTCACACCTGTTTTAATTAATGAACTGGGTCTGATTAATAAGGTTATAAGGGATCGCTTTTGCCTTTAAGTATTCAGTCGTATTGTATCTGTGATAAAGGTTCAGGTGTGGCTGGCTTGTTGAGGTCACTATATGAATTGTTATATATATATATATATATATATGATATATATATACATATACGATATATATATATATGATATATATATATAGATACATATATATATATATATACATATATATATACTATTTAATATGATATATATATATATAACATATATATATACATATATAGTATATATATATATATATATATATATATTTAATACATATACATATATATATATATATATATATATATATATCTATATATATATGTATGTATATATATATATATCATAAAATAGTCACCTCACAACAGCCAGACACCTGAACCTTAATCGCAGATACAATACGACTGAATACTTAAAGGCAAAAGCGATCCCTTATAAGCTTATTAATCAGACCCAGTTCATTAATTAAAACAGGTGTGAGGTAATCTCATATGTAATTAAATTAATTAAAGGGCATCACTCCATCAACAACTTTAAAGGTTTAAGTAAAAATCAAATATACTGGTGAAAAAAAAAGAAAACACTTATAAAAATTTTAAGTACAAAAACTTATTATTAAACTCAAAATTTATAAGTGAAATTCACAATCTCAGGAAAATTTACTTTTACTTGAAAACAACACAAAGTTTAATTAATTCCTGAATTTATTATTAAGTAAAATTAAATCAAAATTAATTTATCTCAAAAATCAAGAAATTAAACTATTCAAATAAAGTTCAAAGTATTAAGTAACAAATAAAATTTCAAAATTAACTCACAATTGTTAAACAACGATAAAATTTGAAAAGAATTCTCGGTAAATGCAAAGTAATTCACAAGTGTTAAATTCGATTGAATTTATAATGATTAATTAATATTATATTATATTCAATATATATATACATATATCTATATATATATATGTGTGTGTGTGTGTGTGTGTGTGTGTGTGTGTGTGTGTCTTCTGGTTGACAGGTACGAAAGTCTTCTCTCCGCTGGCATATGGTCACCGCATTCTTGCAAATAGCAGTTACATAATTCACCGCTTAGATCAAAAGAGGCGCAGTGTGCATAACGGAACGTGTTTGAAGAACATTAGATTCATTTCTTTGATCCGTCAAAAACTTAAGGATCTTGACAATATAGTCACTCACTAGAAATCACAAAATGCTCTATAATTCAGAATACCCTCAAGTTCTATTATAGGTTATTGTTTCTGAAAAATAGACATGGCAATGAAATAGCATTAAATATACGTAACAACATGATTGATAATTTAAAACTTATAAAAACAATGAATAAACACATATAACAAGAAAAATAAAAAAATCATACAAATACAGAAAACATTGCATGGAACTCTTATCATTGCAATTAGAATAAAATCCTAAAAACCAATGAAGTACACAGTCGTTGCTTCGTCTGTTTACTTCATTAGTTTTTAGTTTCAATTATGACAACATATTTAGGAGAATACTACAGTAATGTCCCATTCCATAATATTGTTGGTCCAAGAACATAACCAAATGGATTTTCCGAATCACCAAAAGCCATCAGAGGGACATTGTTTACTGTCAAAGCATTTTATCTCTGCACAGATCAAAAACTCCAGGTGATAAGGTATATTGCGCAGCAGTAAATGGAATTTAAAAGTGTCCTTCCGGTGACTTTTGGCAATTATGAGAATTCCGTTGGTTGTATTCACGGACCAACATCGTGAAAGGTCTCAGAATCTATGAACGTAGAGGGTCCGACGTTAAAGTTGATGGGTCTAGTCAAGAGAGTATCCAGTAATGTCTCCCTCATAACTGACGTAAGAGCAATGCCTATTTAATTGCTTCTTTCATACAAGAAACCTTTCTTTGGTAGTTTTACTATGATGTCCAGTCCAGAATCACCATATTTTTTCCTAATTCCATATTATAGTGTTATGACACAAAGTGTAGTGTTATTTTCAGCTAAACATTGGATACTTTCCATCTCCCAAGTTCCTTGATCGCTGATTCCACTTCATAAACGAGGGATGCATTTACCTGTATATTCAGGTCTTCTCCAGCGCTATATATCAGTTAATTTATACCTCTCATGTGTCTTGTGCATACTCTCACAAAAGTGTTCTGCCCAGCACTTCTTTTTTCTCTTCTCTTGTTATTATTGACTCATCCCTCTTTCTGATAGGTATTGTGTTTAAATACCCACAGATACTCCTTGAGTAGTTCTGTGGTCTGCCATAACATTAGTGCCTCTCCTCAGATACAAGGCTTCGTCAGCACCATCCGCCAGTTATACCGATATTCTATCTTATCTCTTCTTGTGCTATGTTCAACTTCGTTATCTGTACTTGAGTATTTAGCCTTATCTGCTTTGCATTTCTTATCTCCTCCCTGAAATAATTCTTTCATTACCTTGTCCTCTGTCTCTCCTTTATTGTGTCTCAGATTTCTTCCCATATCCGCCTCGATAGCCCTTATCCCTTATTTTCCAGTAGACTGATAAACATTCCGCATGTTAGTACAACTCTTAGATCGTCTGCAACTCCTAATCTATGGTTTCCCAAACTGCAAATCTATTCAGACAATCATTTGCACAGGCACCCCACAGCTCAATGTTAATCTTCAAGAAGTTTGACTGGATTAACCTTAGATCCTTTGTCAACTTTCTTGTTTAGTGCATGAAATTCTAGACGTAATTGCCAAAAAACAAGTTGGTGATAACTAACGACACCAGGTAATACAGTTTCTAACACTCCTCAGTGCTCATTTTCCTCTCTTTTCGACTGAAAGATATACGGTCTATTTTGTTTTTACGAATGTCATCTGGAATGTTCAAGTGTAGGAAATAATACCTCAAATTATGGTATTGTTTACAGTAAAAAACTGATAAAATTGTACTTCATTTTCATTTGGTTTTTCCTATGGCTTCCTTACCCAATATAATCCCTCATACGAGACATTTTCTATAAATCTTTGCATCCACAGCACCAAAATCAATTCTCATATGCATCTATAACATCCTCAAGTTCTACATAAAATTCATTTGTCCTACTTTCGAGTCCATTCGTTAGTGCATAGCACACCATAATACTATACTCACAGTGTAATGTTTTTAATCAAATCGTGCAAGCAGTAATCTGCTCATCGCTCTCCAGTCAGTCAGTCAGTCAGTGCTTTTCAGCATCTGGCGCCAAGGTCGCTCCTACTCCTCTACCAATTCCATCTGCTCTCCTGAACAAATGTGCGCATCAACAACATCCCACCTCTTTCCTCGTTCCTTCGCACACTGTGAAATTGAACAACTAAGAAGGCTAGTTAATACATCTCTTGAATTCATTTCCTCAGTTTTCCAGTTGGATTCACAGGTTAGAATAAGTTAACATGAAAATAGAGGAGTAAATAAACAAAACACTATATATTTACACATGATATAATGCGTATATACACACATACTTACATACATACATGTATACAAGCAATTTACCTTGAGAGGCAACGATTTCTAAAACACAACAGTAGTTACTACCCCGCTGATATTTTAATTGCTGACCCGATATGATATGATACGGCATGATATGATATGATATGATGCGATATGATGTACATATATATATTTGTGTTGTGTGTGTGTGTGTGTGTATAGATAGCCAGAGACAATGCGGATGCTTGAAACGCAAATTCGTTGGCCATTCTCAGCATCACAACAGCTGTCCATTTACATAGAACCTCTCGCTCGTTCACGACTAAATTGCAGAGTTCCAAGGCAATTGTTTCCCATCGCATGCAACACAAGGGCGCCGCTCCCACAGCGCTTTGCAATTGCATTCACCACAAGCCGTAAGTGAAAGCACAAGTTCGATTTCAATAGATCAACTCTGGATGACCGTCGCGTGAAAGAGACAAGATGGAAAATATTTTACCTACAGCATTTGCATTTTTAGTGTTCTGTAAAGGAAAACTATTTGTCTGTCCGCCCTCAGGTCTTAAAGATAACTGAGACTAGACGGTTGCTAATTGGTAAGCTGATCAGCTAACCTCCAATCATCACACACGCCAAATTGTAGCCCTCTAGCCTCAGTAGATTTGATTTGATTTCAGGTGAAAGTTAGTCATGATCGTGCGTCTGGCATTGCTATAGGTACCAACAACACAGGCCTCTACCTGGCTGTGGCTGAAAGTTTCGGGGGCCGCAGCTGAGTTTCATATGCCGTGGCTGAGAGTGTCATACAGCAATATATGCTGTACGGAACACTCCATTGCGTTTTCTGTTATCTTCAATATCCTTATTATTATTATTATTATTATTATTATTATTATTATTATTATTATTATTATTATTATCATCACTGGGTAAAGACGTACTCTTCTATTATTATCATTATTATTAAGCGTGCCACTATACACAAATATTATGATCAAAATGATTGTTAACTTTATGATTATTTTTATCAGTGTTACGTCAACATTATCAATAGATTAGTTAGTGTAGCAACTATCAGTTACCATCTCCACTCTTATAATGAATGTTATTGTCAGTCATCATCCTCATCATTATCCATATGATAATCATTATCATTACTACACGGACGACCTCCAAAAAAACTGCAACGACAACAAACAATCATTAAAAAGCCAACCTCAGCGGGACCCGAATGCCTCTGGCAAGATGGGCTCATCAACGGAGAGGTATGATGTCCCTTTAACCCACATTCATTCCGTGCCCCAGTCGGGGGGCAGGGAGGTATATGGGCCATGGGGTGCAAATTGGTATGAGGATCGTCCACCCTCCGATCCTCAAACATACCACATTGCAGCCCTCTAGCCACAGTAGTTTTTTTTTTATTTAATGATATCATTAGCCATGATCGTGCGTCTGACACCAATATGGGTACCAAAAACACAGGCCACGACCGGGCCGTGGCTGTAAGTTCCATGGGCCGTGCCTGAGAGTTTCATACAGCAGTGTACGCGTTACACGCTGTACGGAAAACTCTATTGCGCCGAAGACGCTTCGGCGCAAATTTTTACTTGTTCATGACGGTTTTAGACCAAAAGGGGAGGATACTTCCGCACCTTTGACGCTTCACTTATTCATTTACTCTTGTTTCTTCTTCTCTGTATTTTACTTTTACTTTTCCATCAAAACTTAGGGCTCATTGATATTAAAAATGACATTTAAAGAGAAGCTTAAAGTTATCTATCAATCCTTCTCTTATTTATCGATAATGAAGTTGTTAAATGTTGTAAATCTATGGCAAGAACTTTACTTGTGAATTGCCATACTTCATGGAGTCATTTAGAAAATGTAATTGAGAAAACTGGCTAAAAATATGCGAATAATAACGTTAAAAGGGGAGACACGATACGTACACCTAATAAGTGGCAGACTTACGCCGATGTATAAGTAATTTTCATATAAATATGTAACATGAAGTAAGACTATAAGATCTACTTCTCACCTGCTGTTCATCGATAACTGTATTGAACAAGTTTTTAGAAGTTTGTTTATAATTTATTTATTATTTTCAAGTTATTTGTATTTACTTTTCTTTTCCTTAATTTATTGTTTTCCAAACGTGGAAACCTGCTGATGAAAGAAAGTTTTCAGATGAGTTGAAATGTCTTGTACCTTACTTCAATAATAATAATAATAATAATAATAATAATAATAATAATAATAATAATAATAATAATAAATCGATCAAATAGCTTCGCAACCCTGAATCCATAATGTGAATAAGAATTTGAATATATCTTCTTCAATGCTGTCACATAGAGAGGTAGTTCATCGTTGGGCAAGTGGGTTACGTATTTGCCTACCGATTCGGTAGTCGCGATTTCGATTCCCCGCCCTGCCAGCGTGGAATCAAGATGAATTAATTTCTGCTGATTAGAAATTCATTTCTCGATATAATGTGGTTCGGATCCCACAATAATCTATAGGTCCCGTTGCTAGGTAACCAGTCGGTTCCTAGCCACGTATGAAATATCTCATCCTTCGGGGCAGCCTTAGGAGAGCTGCTAATCACCTCAGTGGTCTGATAAAACTAAGATAAACTTTTTTCTTTTTTAACGGGAGGAGGTAATGGAGTTCAGATGAACCAATTCTCTAGCTGGTTCTAAGCATGTATTCACGGGATGAGATCTCTAGCCCAGCATCCTCCCCTTCCCAAAGTCAAGAGGCTTGCTTGCCCACAGCGTCTGGCTTCTTGACGGCCACCCATCCAAATATTGACCCGATCCAAAGCTGATCGAGGAATCTGTAGTATAGTTTCATACTATGTGGCGCCGTGGAGGAGTGGGTTAGGTCGTCAATAGACTTAAGTCAAGTTAAGCAACATTGGGGCTGGTCAGTAGTTGGATGGGTGACCGATCTCCTCGGCGTTGATTCCTTGGGAAAGGATTTTTACCATAATTTCCTCAGTCTACTCAGCTGTAAATGAGTACCTATCCCTGATGGGGTAGGGTCCAGCTATGGGTTAAATAGCAAAACTCAGCAATGATGGAAAGAAATGAAGGAATAAACGACAACGACGTAAATGGAACCTCTGGCAACAGAGGAGCTTCGTCCGGCAACCAGGTATTCAACCCAATTGAAGGGGAAAACGGTCAGGTACTTGGAGGTCGTCATCCAGCAACTGATCACCACAACGACAGTAATCAACAGCCTGAGATTGGAGCTACAGAGGCAGAAAGGAAGAAATGGACAAGAGAAGAAAATAAGGAAATATGGAGATGCTACATCAGAAGCAACCCGACGGAGAGAGGATATAGAAGAAGATTGATCAACATCTGGAATGAGAGGAATAACACCCCCCAAACAGAGCAGAGGCTGGCAGACCAAGTAAGGAACATAAAGAAAAAGAACTGGCTCTCCCCAACAGAAAGAGAAGAACTGGAAAGGGAATTGTCACACGACAACGAATTACACGAAGACGAACTGAGAGACGATGCCACAGAAGACGACTGGGAGGATGAGGTATCAAACAACGACACACGAAGAAACACCGACGAAGTAACAGAGAGGACGGAATGGGTAGAAAAGATTAGACAATGGATGGAGCCAGATACAGAGAGAACAAAGATCCCCTCCATGAAAGCCTACAACACCAAGAAATTAAGGGAGAAAACAAGTGAGGTCAATGAAATAATGGGCATAATACACACCACCAGTATCACAGAAACAAATAACTTGGTATATGCAGGAGCAAGATTAGTAGCAGAACTGATGGGGATTCGAACACCAACACCACCAGCACAACCAACCCAACAGAAACCAAAACAGCAACCTCCTTGGAAAGGCGCCTGGAAAAGCAAATCATGGTGATGAGATCTGACTTGAGTAAACTGAAAGAGATGGCAGAAAAAAGGCTAAGAAGCAAGAAAACAAGGGAGGAACTCAACGAGAAATACAAAGTACAAGAGAGGGGACTAAACAACACAATAGAAGATGTAAAACAGAGGCTTAAGGCCAAAGCACATAAGATCCAACGGTACATGAACAGGAATAAGGGATACCAACAGAACAAACTATTCGGAACCAACCAGAAAGACTATACAGCCAACTAAGAGGGGAAGACAACCACCCAGAAATTCCTGAAGCCGAACCAAGTAAGAGACTCTGGGAAAACATATGGAGCAATCCGGTATCACACAACAAACATGCAACATGGCTCCAGGAAGTCAAGGAAGAAGAAACAGGGAGAATAAAACAAAGATTCACAGAGATCACGACAGACACAGTCAGACACCAACTAAAGAAAATGCCAAACTGGAAAGCCCCAGGTCCCGATGAAGTCCATGGATACTGGCTCAAAAACTTCAAGGCCCTACCTACACCCACGAATAGCAGAACAACTCCAGCATTGTATCTCAAATCACCAAGCACCCAAATGGATGACCACAGGAAGAACATCCTTAGTACAAAAAGACAAGAGTAAGGGAAATATAGCCAGTAACTACAGGCCTATCACCTGCCTACCAATAATGTGGAAGTTACTAACAGGTATCATCAATGAAAGGCTATACAACTACCTAGAGGAGACAAACACCATCCCCCACCAACAGAAAGGCTGCAGAAGGAAGTGTAGGGGCACAAAAGACCAGCTCCTGATAGACAAAATGGTAATGAAGAACAGTAGGAGAAGGAAAACCAACCTAAGCATGGCATGGATAGACTATAAGAAAGCCTTCGACATGATACCACACACATGGCTAATAGAATGCCTGAAAATATATGGGGCAGAGGAAAATACCATCAGCTTCCTCAAAAATACAATGCGCAACTGGAATACAATACTTACAAGCTCTGGAATAAGACTAGCGAGGTTAATATCAGGAGAGGGATCTTCCAGGGCGACTCACTGTCCCCACTACTCTTCATAGTAGCCATGATTCCCATGACAAAAGTACTACAGAAGATGGATGCCGGGTACCAACTCAAGAAAAGAGGCAACAGAATCAACCATCTGATGTTCATGGACGACATCAAGCTGTATGGTAAGAGCATCAAGGAAATAGATACCCTAATCCAGACTGTAAGGATTGTATCTGGGACATCAGGATGGAGTTTGGAATAGAAAAATGCGCCTTAGTCAACATACAAAAAGGCAAAGTAACGAGAACTGAAGGGATAAAGCTACAGATGGAGCAACATCAAACACATAGATGAGACAGGATACAAATACCTGGGAATAATGGAAGGAGGAGATATAAAACACCAAGAGATGAAGGACACGATCAGGAAAGAATATATGCAGAGACTCAAGGCGATACTCAAGTCAAAACTCAACGCCGGAAATATGATAAAAGCCATAAACACATGGGCAGTGCCAGTAATCAGATACAGTGCAGGAATAGTGGAATGGACGAAGGCAGAACTCCGCAGCATAGATCAGAAAACCAGGAAACATATGACAATACACAAAGCACTACACCCAAGAGCAAATACGGACAGACTATACATAACACGAAAGGAAGGAGGGAGAGGACTACTAAGTATAGAGGACTGCGTTAACATCGAAAACAGAGCACTGGGGCAATATCTGAAAACCAGTGAAGACGAGTGGCTAAAGAGTGCATGGGAAGAAGGACTAATAAAAGTAGACGAAGATCCAGAAATCTACAGAGACAGGAGAAAGACAGAAAGAACAGAGGACTGGCACAACAAACCAATGCACGGACAATACATGAGACAGACTAAAGAACTAGCCAGCGATGACAATTGGCAATGGCTACAGAGGGGAGAGCTAAAGAAGGAAACTGAAGGAATGATAACAGCGGCACAAGATCAGGCCCTAAGAACCAGATATGTTCAAAGTACGATAGACGGAAATAACATCTCTCCCATATGTAGGAAGTGCAATACGAAAAATGAAACCATAAACCACATAGCAAGTGAATGCCCGCCACTTGCACAGAACCAGTACAAAAAGAGGCATGATTCAGTGGCAAAAGCCCTCCACTGGAGCCTGTGCAAGAAACATCAGCTACCTTGCAGTAATAAGTGGTACGAGCACCAACCTGAGGGAGTGATAGAAAACGATCAGGCAAAGATCCTCTGGGACTATGGTATCAGAACGGATAGGGTGATACGTGCAAACAGACCAGACGTGACGTTGATTGACAAAGTCAAGAAGAAAGTATCACTCATTGATGTCGCAATACCATGGGACACCAGAGTTGAAGAGAAAGAGAGGGAAAAAATGGATAAGTATCAAGATCTGAAAATAGAAATAAGAAGGATATGGGATATGCCAGTGGAAATCGTACCCATAATCATAGGAGCACTAGGCACGATCCCAAGATCCCTGAAAAGGAATCTAGAAAAACTAGAGGCTGAAGTAGCTCCAGGACTCATGCAGAAGAGTGTGATCCTAGAAACGGCACACATAGTAAGAAGAGTGATGGACTCCTAGGAGGCAGGATGCAACCCGGAACCCCACACTATAAATACCACCCAGTCGAATTGGAGGACTGTGATAGAGCAAAAAAAAAAAAAAAAAAAAAATAATAATAAAATCGATCAAATAGCTTCGCAACCCTGAATCCATAATGTGAATAAGAATTTGAATATATCTTCTTCAATGCTGTCACATAGAGAGGTAGTTCATCGTTGGGCAAGTGGGTTACGTATTTGCCTACCGATTCGGTAGTCGCGATTTCGATTCCCTGCCCTGCCAGCATGGAATCAAAATGAATTTATTTCTGCTGATTAGAAATTCATTTCTCGATATAATGTGGTTCGGATCCCACAATAATCTATAGGTCCCGTTGCTAGGTAACCAGTCGGTTCCTAGCCACGTATGAAATATCTCATCCTTCGGGGCAGCCTTAGGAGAGCTGCTAATCACCTCAGTGGTCTGATAAAACTAAGATAAACTTTTTTCTTTTTTAACGGGAAGAGGTAATGGAGTTCAGATGAACCAATTCTCTAGCTGGTTCTAAGCATGTATTCACTCACGGGATGAGATCTCTAGCCCAGCATCCTCCCCTTCCCAAAGTCAAGAGGCTTGCTTGCCCACAGCGTCTGGCTTCTTGACGGCCACCCATCCAAATATTGACCCGATCCAAAGCTGATGGAGGAATCTGTAGTATAGTTTCATACTATGAAAAGTATTATCTTTCACGAATCCTGTAAAAGCTTTTAACGATTACAATGACCATAATATAATAGGGAAAGTTAAACATAATGTACACATGAGAATGAGTAGCAGCAGTTCAGGACCTGGCAGAAATTTGGAAGAGCGCTCACCACACCCCAAAGTGGAGAGCTATTCGGGCATATTTTGTCTTTTATGCAATTCCTGCTGAAGTCAGTGGCTTTATTTACAGAAGCTATCTTCTTATTTATACTTTAAATTAATCTATATTGCATAGACTCTATACTTCTTGTTTTTCTCTTCAGACAAGCTTCTCACAAATAAAGGAAATTGATTCACGTTTCTTCCCATCTACTTATCATAGTCGACCGATTGTTTCCTCGCCTATTGGTGGCGTCTACTGCTGCCCGAACCCGGTCAACACCTCGTGATGCGAAGTAGTACCTCTTCCCCAAGTTCCCCCCTCACCCCCCCCCCAAACCCACAACCACGAAAGATGTGGGAGTCCACCGACGTAGAATAAACTTTTAGATGCACCGAAGGGACATCTCAAGCAATGTTCCAACATTTCGTGGATGTCCACGATCGTAAATCCAAACTGGAAAAAGTGTTACAAGGCACAGATATCGCTCCCTGAGAAGCCTGCTTCTTACGGTGAGTGTACTTACAACAGAAGCCGTAAGTATAAACCAACAACAGCCTGCATTAAACATACAAAAGAACGCGGAATTCGTCCTCCTTTCTTCTTGAGCATCTGAAGGAGAAAACGAGCGACAAAACTCTCCCGATTACGACAGAAAATACCGATAACAGAGCAAATCAAAAGGATCGCCCAGAGACGGAAAATCGCTCCCTCGCTCGCGCCCTTTGTCGCACGACGATGCATAACGAGTGTCCTGCAGAGTACCAGAAATGCCCTTGCTGCCGCTCAGACTACTGCTACTTCGGACGAGAGAATGTGACCCGGCGACCAATGGAAATTCGTCACCCTGGTGACTCTAATCTTATATTTTAGGATTAGCGGGGAAATCCGAATTTTGCAATAAAAACTGTTGATGGCGATATAACACTTTCTCTCCTATCGCTCTTTTTTATTCTGGCCCAGAGATAAGAGAGGACTGAATGACATC
Source organism: Macrobrachium nipponense (assembly GCF_015104395.2). Taxonomy (NCBI): domain Eukaryota; kingdom Metazoa; phylum Arthropoda; class Malacostraca; order Decapoda; family Palaemonidae; genus Macrobrachium; species Macrobrachium nipponense. The sequence goes on along the minus strand of NC_087208.1, from coordinate 71,025,247 downwards.
GTCAGCGACCGCAGCTCACCCTTGATTATCTTTTCCTCTTCTTTCCTCTAAAGAGCTGGCCCCCGGAGGATTGTAGTGTCTTCAATACATCTCACACGGTGCACTGTGAACATTACTGAAGGTTCTTTGCAGCATCTTTCGGCCCCTAGCTGCAACCCCCCTTTCATTCCTTTTACTGTACCTCCAATCATATTCTCTGTTCCATCTTGCTATCCACGCTCTCCTAACACTTGCTTCCTAGTGCAACTGCTTTGAGGTTTTCCTCTACTCTTAGTTTAATTGTCTGTCCCGAATGACCTCGTAAGTCCCAGTGCTTGGCCTTTGGGATACAATTCTAAAGTGCTGCGTCGTGAGTTACAGGCTGATGAAGAGCAAGAGCCCGTGCTAGCACACGGCTGGCAAAGTCTAGACAGAAGGATATATAGATTTTGTGAATTAGTCCTGAAGGCGCTGGGCCTTAATTTGTGAACTTCTCCGTCACGGGGGGAACCTTAGCTGTGGATTTCGCCCTTGACTCTGCCCTGTGGACCACGACACCATTAATTCTACAGTGAACATTCACAAGAATTATTCATTTCAATCCTTGACCCCGTAATTCGATTATTACACAGGATTCTGCTACCTGTTAGATTTACATTCTAAACTTCTAATCGTTTTTAATGTAAATGAATGTAATTTAAAGTTATCCTAAATTGTTTTCCGTTTTTCCTGTGCCATTAGCAGTCAGATCCCAGGATTTCATCTGGTATGTAATTATCTCTCTGAGTCCAAACGTGCCCAGAAAATAGCATTTTCCCAGGTAAAAACGTAAAAATATATATATATTACATACACACACATACATATACTATATATGTATATTATATATATATATATATATATATATACATATATATATATATATATTATATAATATATATATATATATATATATTATATACAAACAATGTATACACAATGCAAAGTCAAGGCATCACTTTCAATATTTAACATTCTCTTACCTTAATTAAGTGACAATCAACTCGGGTTTCTTAAGAACTGTATTTCTTTTCCCTGTTGCATTGAAATATAAAACAGATAATTACTATTGGACAAATGACAAACTCCTTTCTATTGGTAGGTAAATGCTGGAAGGAAGCATCGTGTTTTGTTGGATTCCCGCCCTTGTGGGAAGGAGCAGACGGTGCTTAGGAACGTGTGTCCCAAATTTTGATACTCAAGCTTACGATGTTACTGGAATAGAATGGAATATAGAATTTAGGCCAAAGGCCTAAAAGCGCTGGGACCTATGAGGTCATTCAGCGCTGAGAGGGAAATTGGGAGTCGAAAGGCCTGAAAGGTGTAACAGGAGGAAAATAACACAGTTGCCCTATGAAACATTCGTTAGGAGAGGGTGGATAGCAAGATGGAAGTAAGAGAATAGGAACTAAGGTACAATAAAAGGAATGAAAGGGGTTGCAGCTGGGGGCCGAAGGGATGCTGCAAAGAACCTTAAGTCATATCAGCCTACTGTGCACTGGGTGAGGTGCACTGACGACACTACCCTCCTAAGGGGTCGATGTAATTCAAGTTTAAAATAAACGCAAATAAATCCAGACATATTTTAATAACAGTTTTCATGACCTCTGAACTTCACAGTGGCCTAATATTGTCGCTGTAGAATAAATCTTGGACTATATTCTTATCTTTTTTTTTTTTTTGGTTATTCTGGAGGCGGGGCAGCCTCACCTGCTATTATATGAAGTTACACCAGTGCGATGGTCGTCATTAAGTCGTTTCTTTCTGGCCGGAGCCCGAATACGCACATTAACCTAGATATTTGCTGCCAGAAAAACTTCATGCTTGGACGCACTGCAATCGCGGCTTAATTTTGCTTTCAAAGAAAGCCAGGAGGCGTGGTGAGCCTTTCACAGGAAACGTCTGCAAAAGGATCATTATTGTTAGCATTTTCCAACGTTGAGTGGGCCGGGGCGGTGGTTCCTCGAGCATCATACGCGCGCACTTACACAAACACTATATATATGTGTCTATATATGTATATATGCATACATTATATATATATTTATACTATATGTGTATATGTATACAAAATGTATGTATATATACATATATAGACACATATATATAGTGTTTGTGTGTAAGTGCGCGCGTATGATGCTCAACGTTGGAAAATGCTAACAATAATGATCCTTTTGCAGACGTTTCCTGGGAAAGGCTCACCACGCCTCCTGGCTTTCTTTGAAAGCATAATTAAGCCGCGATATATATATATATATATATATATATATATATATATATATATATATATATAATTATATATCATACATTCGGGAGAGGAAAGAGTAAGTTGATATTAACGAAAATTGGCACGAGAGAGAGAGAGAGAGAGAGAGAGAGAGAGAGAGAGAGATATGGCCGTTAACCAGCTCCAGTAACGTCAGAGAGGGAAAGAGAGAGGGAGAGATGAAATTACTAAGATAAAGCACCATTACAAAGAGAGAGAGAGAGAGAGAGAGAGAGAGATGAATATAATCAAGCCACAGAGACGCGAATACCACTGCAACCCAATTTTCGGCCGACGTTTACAACGAAGCGTTCTCCACTTACTTCTTAAAAGCCAATCTTCCGGTGCTTTGTCTCCCCTTGAAAGGTAACTGAAAGAAAAACCCTTTCATGCCAAAGCACAATTCCATCACAACTCCCACTTTTATCGCAAGAGTACGGAACGAAAAAGGGCCTTTGTGCAAACTTCCGAATTGGGCCGTTTTTTTAAAAAAAAGCTTCGCGGTTTCGGATGGGGCGACAAAGAGTTTCTGCAAGCGGCGTCCGTTGAGATGAGAGAGTAGTTAGCGCTAGAGGCTGTCAGGAATGGAATTCATTGCTCGTTCCCTCTCTCTCTCTCTCCGTTTTTCTGTGATGTATAATATATATATATATATATATATATATATATATATATATATATATATATATATATATAATTATATATATATATATATATATCTCCCCATGCACAGCAATCTGATAACGACGAGATATTAAAGCTTCTTCATGGTTTACTTGAAAGTATATCCCCTTGCTCTCTCTCTCTCTCTCTGTCTCTCTCTCTCTCTCTGTCTCTGTCTCTCTCTGTCTCTTACTCTGTCATATTTAAGAACTTTTTTGCAATTCACGTTTCAAAATCAGTTAAGCTTCTCTATAAAAATTCTCACTGTAGAATAGACGGGAAAAGATGGAAAAAGAAAGTAAAACACCATCTTGAACTACATCATGAAAAAGTCATTGAACTTCGCTTCAAATCTGCTGATTATTTTCCATGAAATCATACCAGCGACCTCACAAATTATGTCAAGGTCGGAAGTATTTACAAAACAAACTTAGTTAAAATGGCCGAGATTTTCTTCTGTTATTACATTGGGACCATGCTGAAGTTATCCTCATCAGAATGGGATTCTCTTTTGAGCTTTCTGACCTCTTCCATAAAAATTTGCATGTGACCTTGAAGATGAGGTCACGGTCATTCATTTATTGTTAAGTGACCAGGATCTCATGGACAATAATCCGCGCGCGTGGTTCTCATAACGACTGCTTGTTTGTGGATGCAAGTTGAAAGACAAGCAGAGAACATCACTAAAGAAGACGGGAATAGGACGAGAAACCCCTTAATTCCAAGGCCTTGCTTAATTCAAACCCCGTGAGCGACGTCTGCCTTCAACGAACTTACTTCACGGAACGCCCATCGGTTTCGATTTCGATAGATCCATTCACAGTATGAAGTATTCAAGAACAAATACGCCAATAGAAATACACGCGAACACCTAATGTATGTTTATGTTCATGTCAAATTGAGAAAGACCGCTGATATTAATCGTGCATACATTTATTGATATATCTATTATTTTAATGAAACCACAGGTGAAGAAATAACATAGTCACTTTCGACTTTATTCCCAAATCACTGACGAAGACGTGATATACAGTAGAAAAAATTCACAATATATATATATATATATATATAATATATATATATATATATATATAATATATATATATAAACATCATAAAACACATGGAATATTACAAGGAGAAACACTTCGTACATAATCTCAGTGCATCATCAGTCTGTAAAATTAAAATATACCCATTAAACATATTATAAATAACAGTAACACTGAAAAACTTTTTAAAAATATAAAAAAATAATTATCATAAGCGTTAATTTTAAAAAGAGAGAAAAAAGTCACAAGAATTGTGTACTCCATAGTGAAGGATAGACCCAGTGCCTAACAACCTGTTAAGAGTGGAGGAGGAAGAACGAATGACCAAGACAGCAGACCGACCGAAGACTTCAGTTATGCTAGATATAGACGAGCAGCAGACACGTTGGAGCTTATATATATATATATATATATATATATATAGTATATATATATTATATTTATCTATATATAGTTACAAGCTTTCCTAGTCTAGCAGCCCTCATTGTCAAGTATCTATCGAATCAATGGATACTTGACAATGAGAACTGTAGGTCCTGGAAAGCCTCTAACTTTTTTTGGAAAATATCCCACTAGATACCATCCACTGTCAATGAGGTCCGGTTAGTATTATATATATGTACACACATGCACCCACACATTCAATATAATATATTACATATATATATATATATATCTATATATATTAAATAAAACATCTATATATATATATATATATCGAGCTACAATGTCCTTTAATATCTAATTCGCTCTACCTCGGAATTAATATATTTTCATATATGCTTAACCGAAGGGGAATTTTTTCTCGATAACGGATTTGCCTGGACCCGGGCGCGAACCCATGGAGTCTTTCAAATCCAGGAAACGTCAGTGAAGCTTTTACCTACTACACGTTCCTGTATTTGAAAGGCTCCATGGGTTCGCGCCCGGGTCCAGGCAAGTCTATTATCGAGAAAAAACAAAAAATTCCCCTTCGGTTAAGCATATATGAAAATATATTAATTCCGAGGTAGAACGAATTAGATATTAAAGGACATTGTAGCTCGATATATGTATATGAATCACGGAAATGTGATATGACATATATATATATATATATATATATATATATATATATATATATATATATATATATATATATAATATATCTACACACACAACACACACACACACACACACACACATATATATATATATATTATATATATATATATATATATATATATATAGAGAGAGAGAGAGAGAGAGAGAGAGAAAGAGAGAGAGAGAGAGATATATGCCCCGAACATGCATATTGTGAATTTATTCTGCTGTGTACCAGTCCTTAGTCAATTGGGTTAGAAATCCAGTCGAAGCAGCTCAGGACCTACAAATCTCTTGTTATTTCTTCGCCTATGGTTCAGTTGTATATTAAAACCATTTTCATTGTGGTCATAACCCTTATTATGAAATTCACCTTAGCATAGCTAGGATTCCAGTGCATTCCTTCTGGGTTCGATAAACAAAAGACAGTGAATTGACTCGTAAGTTACTGAGAGCGGCGGAAGTCGATTTCATTCTGCTTAACGTATCCGGACGAATTCAGGCTCTATGAAGCCCGGCATCATGATAGCTAAGTGCCAAGTTTGTAAAACGCATCCATTCAATGTTGTTTCGTCACTATACTCTGTTTTTTTCCATCTGTCCATCCGCCTGTGGTGTTTTTGTATGGTAACACTGCGTCCCGGGCTTTAGATAGTTACGCTATTTGTAAGTTTTAGGTAAATAAAAGGATATCTGGGTGTACATTTGCAACTGAAAAGTGTTTTAATAATTTACTGTATACGAATTACACCGTTAATATTCGAAATAGGATATTATTATAATCGTTGAATGTAAGCTGAATGTAACTATCTAAAGCCCGGGACGCAGTGTTACCATACAAAAACACCACAGGCGGATGGACAGATGAAAAAAAAAACAGAGTATAGTTCACAAGTAACTTTTGTATACTCTTAAAGATGGAGCCACAAAGATCCCTTCACGCAAAATTCACTTTACCTTGTGAATGTCTTACACTTTTAGGGAAAATCAACTGTTTACCTCTCTGGTCCTAAAGGTACATTTTCGAACCTGGCTTGGGAGTTGAACTTCCATTTGAGTGTAAATGATTTTCTAAGGTAATGTGATTTTGATATAATGAAAGAAAAAGGAATCAGCTAGGCGTTATTAACGCAGTAAAATCAGCTATCCTGGTTAAAATGGGTTGATTTCGATTCTAAGTGCAGAAATCAAGTTTAATATCTCTTGATAGCCTAACGGGTGTCCACTGTCACTTCTGAATTCAATCCAAGGTTCGGTCTTGCACTCATGAATAATAATTTCATTCGTGTGTACGCTATTCCCAAGGCAAATGAATTCGATATTAAGGGGGACAATACACACACACACACACACACACACACACACACACATATATATATATAAACATGAATTCTTATCACATCACCGTGATTCATATACATGCATTAAGCTACAAAAATGTCCTTTAATATCCATTTTGCTCTACCTCGGAATTTATATACTTTCATGTATGTTAACTGAAGGGTAATTTTTTAGTTGATAATAATTAAAGGACATTTGTAGCTTAATGCGTGTATAGGAATCACGGTGATGTGATAAGAATTCATAATATGGCTACGTGCGGCAAAAGTTTGACTTGGTTAATATGGCAGAGGGGGTTCGATATCGATTCTAATTACAAATACCTGAGTTCGACTGAAATTTGTAAGCTCGGAATCGGTATCAACTTATAACCTCTCTTGTTGGCCGAGTCGATAATGTCACTGCAGTCCTGATTTCTCCTCTGTTTGTCCGCTGGTTCGAATCCACGGGAGGACGAAATTATTATCAACTAAAAAATTCCCCTTCGGTTAACATATATGAAAATATATTAATTCCGAGGTAGAGCGAATTAGATATTAAAGGACATTTGTAGCTTAATGCACACACACACACACACACACACACATATATATATATATATAAATGAATGTACGTGAAGAAGAGAGAGTATTAATTTACACAGGGTGAGTGAGAAAGTAAGAGACGGATAGACCAAATTAAAATTTCCAGAGAGAGAGAGAGAGAGAGAGAGAGAGAGAGAGAGAGAGAGAGAGAGAGAGAGAATTCCTAACGGTGTTTAGTTGCATGAAGTTACATCCCAAAATGTCAAATATGAAAGCCTGACATGCCAGATCCCCTTGTTGTTGGTGCGAGAACAAAAACAAAATAAAAAAAAAAAAATCTTAAAAAAAAAAAAAACTTTTGGGGATTTTCTGTCGTAAACGGTACATCTGATATTGTTGATTTGTATAAAATCTGCAATTGCATTATTTTTTTTACATTTTTCGTCTTTTACTGTTATTGTAAAATGGGGATATGATTGTTTTTGTTTTCGGTGGTGCGTCATTCTGGGTCAAACACTGTCCGTCTTACCCATTTCTTTCTAGTATTTGTAGCTATTTTACCTCACTTCTATCTTCCCTTAACTGCTTTTCTCGTTTCACTAACTGAAATTCTATAGTGTACATATGCTTGCTAACAAATGAATGCCCTTTGTGCCCTATTCAAATGTGAGTGAACACAAACTATAAAAAAATGATATGATGTTTTGAAGCTTATCTTTATTGGCTACGCCGGTTTTACTGTGGCTAAATGCCGCTCATTTCAGACTATTAAAGTCTGTTGCAAATTTCATCGACGACAATCTTTTCACAAGTCAGTTCAACTCTCCTTTCTTAGCCGGTCTCGTGAATAGACAGAACTCACAAAGAAAAGAATTAAAAGCAATTTCCGAAGCCAGCTATAAAACCACAATTTCACAAACAAAATGAAATAAAAAAAATAGGCAAAAAATACATAGCAGTTCTCAAAGATGCTCTTGAATAAAAGAAAGGAAAAGAAAACAAACTCATGAATCAAAATTTAAAATCCAAAACTTAGTAGAAATACTTCAGATAAACAAATAACTTTCAACAGGTGTGGTCGAGATGGTCAGTATCCCACCCGAGTAGACTTTTACAACCAGTAAATCTTTGATCTTTATTTTACTTCCTTTTGTTGGAGAGCAAAGGCGATAGGTTTATTCGTACCTTAAAAGATGGCATGTGGTCGTATAATCTTGCACGATGAGGTCACTGCTCTCATCAACATGCATTCAAATGCTCTCTCTCTCTCTCTCTCTCTCTCTCTCTCTCTTTTATAAATGTTCCTAAACTGGTAGCGCTAGCGTGATTCTCTGACCAAAGTTTGTTAATGAATCGTTTGTTTGTCTGTGTGTAATAACTGTCTTCCCGTATGTATGTAACATTGTCTATATGTCTGTATGTAGTGTCTGGCCATCTGAATGTCGCGTTCTTTGCTTTTAAATATCATATTTTCGACTGCCTCTCAGGTACCCACCAGCCGTCTTCACCGACACTTGACACAAAGAACCCGAGGCTGAAAGGGTTAAGTCTGTCAAACTGAAAGGCCTGACCATCTCACAAGGGCGGATAATTAGGAAATAGTTTAATTAAGCGTGGGGCCACTGAAAAAACTTTATACGAAAGCTTCATTATGTATTGGAGGTTCAAGTGGGAGCAATGCGTGGTGAACTACATGTCCGGTAGTTACAGAAGAAGTAGAGTCCTCTTCTTTTTTAATTACATAGAGACTCTAAGGAAGGACAGCCAAAAGTCCTTATCAAGTCTATACTCAAAAAAAAGAAGGGGGAAAAAATGAGAGAGAGTGGGGCTTGACGCGATAGAACCACTATGCTGCCCTTAAAGTCTGTTTGACTTATTTATGTAATCTGGCCTAACAATGACAAAGGTCATAAGGTGGGTGGTGTGCCTTGTGTTTAAAGTAATCCACAAAACCTTGAAGCCAAAACCCAGATTTCCATTCTATATTGAATCTATAATGATTAATTAATGAAAACATTTAAGTTAATCAAATTTGTTAATGTAAATGCAAAACAGAAAAATGTGGAAAAAACCAAAATTGCAAAAACATTAAGAAAACATTAATCACACAGAATATATAAAAAACACACTTTAATCAGGAAAGTGGATAAATGCACAAAAAAATCACTTTAGCAAACAAAAAATGGATAAATAAATTAAAAAAAAAAACTAAATTCACCATCACCAAAATGTGAAAAAATGGTAAAAATTTCCCTTGGAATAACCTAAGTAATTTTAGTATTTCAAGAACTTTTTATGTTTAAGTTTAGTGCACTGAACTTACTAAAAAAACTGTTACCTTGGTTTACAAATTTTAAAAGGCCTTTCTCGAAATCACCAATAAATACTTACACACGGGGCACCTGTTACACACTTTTGCAACATCTGTTCAGATTGCACAATTAAGCACTAAGCAATATTAAATAAATCTAAGAAATACCAAATCTAAAATTTATGAGTGACCAACCACTAAGTGTAAAATCTTTACGTTAATGTGAAACCACAATTCTTTCTATGAGGGGAGAGAGAGAGAGAGGCTCCCAAAAACACAACAACCGCGAATCGTCTCTGATATCGGAATGAACAAAAATTGTTCTCATAGTATGGAAACTATCTGTGCTTCAGCCCCAAAATGGTTGGGCAAAAATTTTGGGAACAAGACACAGCTGTTATCTTAGAAATTCTCTTTCAAAACAATAAATACTAGAGAGAAAGTGGGATTACAATCATAAATAACATTTATTATTATGTGATTTAAGACAACAAAAGTCTCTTAAAATAAAAGATATGATTATAGAATTTTCTTGAATAAAATTAATGTTGTTATGTCCGTGAGTGACGTCACAAATCTTTCCACTTCAAAATTTACACTATTTACGAGAGATATAAGAGTTAGTTTATCAGCAATATAAAATAGTTAAATAACAAAAGAATCCATATTTTCTTAAATGAAATGAACAGTATCGTAAGCAAAACTTCTAGAAGCAACTTTACAGTAAAATGGTGAAATCTTCACGCGGTTTCTCGACAAAGACACTCATGTCCGAAACAGATCATGTACATCGTATGATTGACAGGATTCAAAAACAAAACGGAGAACTTGAGTTCTTCTTATCTCAAGTGATGACAGCAATTTCCTGCTTCGAACGAACAATGCTAATTTCTCCCTCTCTTTTCACATTCCACATTATTCCTTAACTTCAAATTACATTTTTTGTGAATTCTGAACGCATGATTACTGAACATTTTAACACTAAGCAAACTAATACAGAATCTGAAAACGTTGCACACACTTTTACAATAAATATTTCATAGTTACCGAGGTGAAGGGACTTACCACAAAGGGTTGACGCAATCTGACTATATATCCCATGTAGTTAGAACTTAAAAGAAGGAAAATGATCTGGGTGTTTTACCAGGAGGGGGAAATTCAGATAAACTCTTATTATAACTAGAAGCACAGGTATTTATATACAATAAACATAATCAGAAGAATGGGCATAACTAGGATAGGTAACTGGGTCCTGTCAGAGTACTAAGTTTAGATAAGACAATGATAACTGGGTGCTGTGATTTCACCGTCAATCAAATTGCAGTTGGTTACCACAGCAATGCAAGCATAATCAGAAGAAAGGATCCATTGCGGGAAAATGCCATCTGCAATGGAGAAGGCATGCGATTGAAATTAGCATGATTAAGGGGCCAAGGATGCCAACGGATTCTTGGGCACAACGTTGTTGAATTCACTTGTAGGCACACTTTGCAACAAAGTCAGGTAAATATGAAAAATGCATTGGAAATCGGAAAAATGGAATAGCAAAAGAAACAGGATTCACGTGACAGGTAAATCTCAGTTCCAGGCACTTTACCTGGTGATGGAGAGAGAAGTCCTCGTAGATGCTCTAATGATAGGGGCTAGGGGCCACATGATAGAGGATTTGGCACTGGAAAAATGCTTTGACTGGTAGTCAGCCACGTGTTGGGATTTGGCTCTGATGGAGTGGAACTCAGGAAGGTGAGCTGGTGTTTGGACTGTTTGCGGTTCCTCTGACAAAAGGCCTCGTTCATTAGTATTCTTATCCTTTCTCTGGATTACCTTCTCATTCTTTTCAGGGGTCATCCGTTTTCTATTGTTTCACCTTGACATTAAGTGCTGGGAGCATGGGAGATCCCATGTCAAGTGTACACCCGGTTTCTTTCTCTTTTGGGGTGCGGACCAGGTTTCCCGGATAAGTACCTCCTGTGGCATTGATCAGGGACTTTGTTAAGTAGTGCTGCCAGTGATTATACGATGTAGGCTCGTCTCCAATGACGCTGAAGTGACCTGGAAAGAGCTTCAACACAGTCACATGGTCTAGGAAGGGAAAAGAAAAGACCGCCAAAGAAAGAGAATAACAAGAACGTTGTAGGAGAGACAAAATCTGTACGACTGACTGTTAATGTCAATAGCAACACGAAATCTCATTATGTTAACGTCTTTTGAAACTATATTTTTTAAGAGGAGGGTTGGCTTGAAAAGAGGGTTCCTCGTTGCAATTATATGTATATATATATATATATATGTATATACATATTTATATACTATATATATATATATATATATATTAATATTATTATATGCATATAATATATATATATATATTTGTATGATATGTATATATGTAATGTATGTATATGGTCCGTAACATACGTATTCAAAAGAATTGCACCATTATATTACATTATCTTTTTTTTCTTTACTTATAATGACAATTCTTATTTTCATTTTTCTTTATTCCCCTTTACGAAGTTATTCCTAGACGTTTTAGTTGTCTCTTTCTGTTCTGTTTATGCAATTTTGGTTCTGACCTTTTACGCTCTTTTTGTTCTGACCTGTGTTTTATTCTCATCTGATGGCGTCCCAAAGGCATAGTAAGCAAGTCTTTTTCTGATATTCATTGGTGGCTACCCGTCCGATTACCTACCTGATTCATCATCGGTCAGTACTTTTAATTAATGGCTTCTAGTTTGGAATTATGATAAAAATGTAACATGTTTGGCGAATTTGCTATTTCAGTGAAAATGTTTTTCGGACCCCAAAGATTATCCCATCTTTACAGTATCCGGGATCTTTCGTGTGTTTTACAAGTAATGCTTAGTGATATGTTGATTAATGACTTCGATTTTGTACGTTTATTATTTGACCTAATTCATTCCAAATTGTTGCACAGCATCCAGAATATGTTTGGTAAACCTGATCACGTAATCTCTCTATTTATGTGTCTATCTTTCTATCAATCGCTCTCTACCAAAATAGTATATAGATACTTTCTGCATGTCCGGGCTGACCTTGGACATGCAGCCCTGCACACTAATGCAAGCAAGGATAATTGATTGTGTGCAGGCAACTGAACTTGCATGTCTTGCATACATGAAGAATATTCATGTGTGCGCCTAGTTAAGTATATCTTAGTTTTACCAGACCACTGAGCTGATTAACAGCTCTCCTAGGGCTGGCCCGAAGGATTGGATATTTTTACGCGGCTAGGAACCAACTGGCCACCTAGCAACGGGACCTACAGCTTATTGTGGGATCCGAACCACATTATATAGAGAAATGAATTTCTATCACCAGAAATAAATTTCTCTGACTCCGCGTAGGGCGAGCCGAGAATCGAACTTTGGACCACCTGGTAGCCGAGTGCGAACACCACTCGTCCAACGTGGAACTGTGTGCGCCTAGTGAAATGTACAAATGCTGTTATGAACAAATGTACTATATGTAACGAAATCTATTTAAATCTCCTTAGTATATGTACACTCAAGGAAGCACAAGTGCCCGCAAATTTTCAAAGCGTGTTTTGAAATGTGCCAATGTTCAATAGAACGTTAATGAAAAAGGTTTTAAGAAATTTATTTCCACTGGTCTCGTTCTTTATAGAACATTTCTGGCCTTTTGTAAACTTTGCAGGTTTCCTTTCCTTCATTGTTCTTTTATTCTGGAATTTGTTACCAATAGCTAATCGCCGTTTCTTTCCTCTGGAATTCTCTCCCTGCCTCTGTTTTTCCTGCCTTTTCACCTTCCTTCTATCATGAGGATGGCGGTTCAAATGGTGTGCCATCGCTAATGGTTTTAAGAAGAAAAAGGAATGCATTTTTTGCTCTTTTCTAAAGTTCCTGCGTATTTGTCTCATTATTTTTTATTTATTTATTTATCTATCTATCTATTTATTTATTTATTTTGACAGCTCGCTAGCTTCACGTGTATCATCGACGCTTTCGTGTCTTCGCCCTTTTCATTAATTTTTTTTGTTTTTTTTATTGGATATGCTTTTCAGTGTCCTTTCAAACTTCCCCTCGTTGTTGCTTGTCTCTTGATGTGTCGACGCTTTTTCTATTATACTGCTCCCTGTTTCCGGCCTTCCATCGCGTTCATGTCGTTTTTCTCTCCCCTCATTTGTTATTCCAACAAATATCGTGCCATTCCTTTCATTTCCCTAATATTTGAATGATATTTTTGTCTCTATTCCGTCATTATATTTTTCATAATCATTTACATTTTGTCGTATGTCTTCATTTGCCATTCGTCCCTTTTTCATTTGCCTTGTTCTTCGTTCCACCTTCATTCAAATGTTCGTAATCTGTTTCTCTGTTATTCCATTGTTCCGGTCCTTCACTTCTTTCGATTTTTCGTGCACTTCGTTTCTCCTTCATTTTTATTTCCTGTGCAGTTCATTTCGCCGCCATTCGTTCCCCATTCATTTTCCATATCTTTTATTCTCCTTCATCTATTTCTCTTCCATTTTCACTTCCCTTTCCTTCATCAACCTTCGGTCGTCCGAAGTTTATTTGTTTATTCCTTCACTCATTCATTCATCTGTGCGTAGCTCTGTCCTGTTCGCTGATCCCGCTGTTGTTATTCTCTCGTCCTGCTGCTTCCCTCGTCCTCCTCATCCATCTCGCGTCCTGCCTCTTCTTTTTCTTATCTTCAGCTGGGCATGACCCGCCCCCCTCCACTAGGACCCCCTTCAACTCTTCGCCCTCCCTCCTCCTCTTCCTCCTCCTCCTCCGCCTCCTCCGTCATCTCTGACGTTTACTCCATCATGATCTGAAGTTCGTGACGTGACGTCATGTTTGCAATGTCCGCCTTATTTAGGCGCGTGAGGTGAAGGCTCTCTCTCTCTCTCTCTCTCTCTTAGGATAAGTAGTCGTGAGAGATATTTTCCTCCTCACACTCGTTGTAAAAGTAGTCATTAGGAATTCTCTCTCTCTCTCTCTCTCTCTCTCTCTCTCTCTCTCTCTCTCTCTCTGTTGTGTAAGAGGTAGTAGCATGCTTGCCAACTATCTAGACGGCCTGAGTTCGATCTCAGGTGATTGGATGCTATCTGAACACGTTCCGTAATACTCATATTTCTTCAGTTGACTATTCGTGAATGAAGTACCTGGTTATGAGTCAACTTTCAACGAAAAAAAAATTGAAGTGTCATATTCTGTGTTCTTGTATGTTGGGGAGGCGCTAAATAAGTTCAAGTGAATTTCGCTCTTCGGTTTCTCCCAATTTATTCTTCCAGGTCGTGGCATCTTACTGTATCATCATCCTCATTTATTTCTTGCATTTTATCTCTCATGGCAATCAGGTCATACGGTACATCACGAAAGTATTACCCAATGTGTTGGTTCCCATGATGAAACACCTGCATTCGTTACGGGAATAAGAGCTCTCTTTGAAAGAGAAGGCTGTCCTTTTTTCTTCTTCTTCTCCTTTTTTCACTCATGCACGTGTATTGTTGCTATTCCCTCTCGTACGCCAGTCGCGTGTTGGTTGGTGGGATAAATACCGTCTCTGAGTTTAAACAGGATACATTGAGCCATGCACTTAGACACACACACACACACACACACACACACGTATTTGAAAACAAGATGGCGGTGGGTTGAACCTTAGTGAAGACTAACAAATGTCAATCAGATCGTGGTCATAAAATTATGCATTTATCTGGTTAGATCTATACTGCTATACGGCCATGAATCATAGTCTTACAATGAAATTAGGCTGTATGAAAAAGATTTTGTCGATTGGGTAGAATCCTTTGAGTCAGACGGCAGGATGAATTGACAGGTGATATCACGAGGGATATCACGGAAGGTCCATATGTAGGGGAGATACTGATGCAGGGGAGATGGACATGTCCTGGATATGTCCTTCTCGTAACCTCTAGGATAGTAGAAGGTGATCGTGTGTCAGCTGGATGGACTCCTCTTGGCACAGAAGAGTTGGCAGACCCTGACCTGGGTGGATCAGAAGAACTATGAGACGGGAGGCTGGAGATTTTTGGAAGATAACCTACAAGATTGACATGTGTATTTGAGCTTCATGAGGGTTTTTACGTTGCACAGCATTAGAGGTGATAGTGTAAATATTATATATATATATATTATATATAATATATATATATATATATACATGCTTAAAAATCACATTAGATGCACGTGACTTCGTTAAATAAGCGAATACCACAGGAAAATGATAGGCAGAAATCCAAAGGCGTTTCGTCTCTACTAAGACATTGTTCCTTCACAAGTCTTAGTGATGACGAAAAGTGCTTGGATTTCTGCCTATCATTCTCCTGTGGTATTCGCGTATATATATATATATATATATATATATATATATATATATATATATATATAATATATATATATATATATATATATGGTTGTACCTGCTACTGTACAACTGTGGATAAGAGGAAGAAACTGATTTGACAATAGCCTTAGCAAGGAAGCAATCATACACAAAATTGCGGTTGAGGGCCTACTTCAGATTTGGGTAATAGTTGGGTAAACCCTAAACGTTTAGCTTAATTGATTTTATTTACGTTCTTAATCACTTCAGAAGAAAAAGGATCACACTCTATGGGTTCGAATGGGACGCAAGGACACCGTAACACAGATTACAAGTAACAATGATTTAGATCTTGAAGTGGGTGACCTTGTGACCGGAGGTTTCCGGGCATGTGGAGCGAAGAAAATAATGGGGAGAATTTCCCCCTAGAGCACAATGAAGTGAGAGTCCAGAATCCACAGCTGCAAAAGACAAGTGGTCGAGGATCGAGGGGGATGTATGGAATGTACCTAGCAACTCGATCTCAAAAGCT
>NC_087208.1:70999125-71004125 GCF_015104395.2 Macrobrachium nipponense | reverse complement strand
GTTTATTAGTTATGTGATTTCCAATTACTTTGTTATATATATATATAGATAGATAGATACATACATACATAGATAGATAGATAGATAGACAGATATATATATAATTATATATATATAATATATGTATATATATATATATTATTATATATTGCTACTTTCTAAAGGCATATTTCCCCTTTTCGATTGTATATTGTATAAAATATTGTGTATAAGATTTTGTGCAACATTTTTTCAGATTCCTAGATAGCTTAGATATAGGATGTTTTAAATGTGTGTTCAGATTTCGCATAACATAATGTAAAAGAATAATATATATAACGTAGAATGTAGAAAGAGAGAGATTTTCTTTGTCCATTCGAAACTACGATTGTTTCCCTATTATGTCAGCACTGTGAGATTAGAGGAACTCTGAGATCTCAGTTTGCTTTCCTAATCTGTCAATACATTTGATAAGCGAGCTCGAGACTTCATTTGTGTTTTGAGATTCTGTCATCACGTAAGATAAGGGCTTCTGCTTCGACCGATCGAATTGAGTCTTCGCGTTGTTATGAAAACACATCAATCTTGATTATCGCTCAGCCTCCATTTCGATCGGCTACGTGTCTGTTGAGCAGAATCGTCTCATACATTTATGTCTTTTTCAAAGCCAAGTGCAGATTACACATTTTGTATGTAAAGTTGCGTAAGATTTCGAAGCTTCTGGAAGCATTATTGCCAAAAACATTTTTTGTCATCCACTGTCCAGCCTCCGTAAGGAAGAGAATTTCATTAGATCTTAGATACTCGAGGCGTTCACATCTCTCTCTCTCTCTCTCTCTCTCTCTCTCTCTCTCTCTCTCTCTCTCCATCGCATAGCACTTTTGATCTTAAAGTAAATGGTCACTCGTAACTTGAGAATTTCATATTTGATATTTCTTAGAGTTTATTTAGTGTTAAATAGTGTTTTTGTGGAATCTAAACAAACATTGTTGTAATGGCGCCTGGTTACGAGCTGCAGCAAGAAAGAAAGTAATTGGTACACCAAAAAGGTAGTGTGTTATATTTTTATTAGTGGCAACTAATAATGGATAGGAACAGTGGTTAACTAATAACTGATAGGAACAGTGGTTAGATAACAACTAATAACTGATAGGAACAGTGGTTTGGTAAAAACTGATGTTTACAATGTTTTGAGTGAAAAGATTTACACTTTCACACAGTGCAAATTTTTGTGTTTTGTGTTTGTTTCATTTTTGAGAATTTGTTCATTTTCTTATTGAAGTGTGCCTTTTTATTTTATATTTTGTGTGATTAATACTTTTTGAAATTATGATATTTTCCACGATTTTCTGTATTTTCATTGCATTCACAATTTAATTAACTTAGTTATTTCATTGCTTAATCGTTGTACATTTATTAAATTTTAACACTTGTGAATTAATTTGCATTTACTTAGAATTATTTTAAAGTTTTATTGTTGTTTAGCACTTGTGAACTAATTTCCAATTAGTTCACAATTGAATTTCAATTGAATTAATTTTCTTGAATTTTGTGATAAATCAATTTTGATTTAATTTTACTTAATTGATTCCAGAATTAATTAAACTTTACTTTGTTTTCAAGTAACAGTAATTTTCCCTGATATTGTGAATTTCACTTATAAATTTTGAGTTTAATAATAATTTTTTGTATTTAAAATTTTTTTAAGTGTTTTCTTTATTTTATACCTGTATATAATTATATTGATGTTAGGTAGAAACATAGAGTGGTAATTGATCTGTTTTCCTTCAAGTAACTTGAAGTGACTTAGAACCAGGGAAGTACTTCGACTTCTAAAATCAGGGAAATACTTAGACTTTTAATGTTGTTGATGGAGTGATGCCCTTTTATTAATTTAATTACTTACAAGATTACCTCACACCTGTTTTGATGATCTTAGTCTGATTTTCTGCAATACTGGTAAGTTGTTAAGGGATCACTGTTGCCTTTAGAGTATTCAGTCGTTTAATGTCTGTGATGAAGGTTCAGGTATCTGGCTTTTGTGAGGTAACGGTTAATGAATGGTAAAAGTGTAGTAACCAGATATTTGCACTTCGTCACAATATATATATTATATTATATATATATTATATATATATATATATATTTATATATATATATATATATATATATGATATATATAATATATATATATATATATATATAGTATATATATATACAGTAGCAGTCATAATACTTTGCGTGGTAGGGAAGATGGAAGAAGAAAAAGAGTACAACAAACTAAAAATATTCAGGAAAAATCAATTATTAAAGCAACCATCATAAAATTTGGAATGAAAAATCACCAACTCCTGCCCTAGTACTTGATAGGCATGCCACAACGTTTACAGACTTCCTGGAGTATCCTGGGCCTTGAATCTGAAAACCGCTGCAGGAGGGACTCGTCCAGATCGTCCCAAGCGCGTTTCAAACTTTGCGCTGCAAGACGTGTCCACATTCAGTAACTTTCTTTTTATGATTGCTTAATGATTGAAATGGCTGGGGAATTCCCTGGCTAGTCGTGGATATATTCAATTCCACAATCTACAAGCCACAAAGTATTCTGTTTGGCGGTATGATCCCCAGTGCACGAATCTTAATCCAATGCCATTGAAAATCAGCCATTGAAACGAAAAAAAATTCGGCTGAGTGAAATTGACTAATTGGGAACTTAACTAGAGCTACTGTCTCACTCACAGAAAGTGTAACTCTGTGTAAGAGCTCTTCAGTAACCTGTTGGATGTTGTGACAGTTGGATGTCAAATTCTTTTCTCGTGCCCTGCCATAGCCGTTGCTAACATTATTTTGTTTGGTTGAGTGAGTGTGGTTGTATTAACAATGTCTAAACCATATACCTCCATTGAGATATCGTGTGAGAGTGATACAACTTTACGAGGAAGGCCTCAAAACTGGTGTAATTAGCCAAATAATTGGCGTGAAACAACGGACTGTCCAGAACATTCTGAAAACTTTTCGTGAGTCGGGAGGGAAGGAAGTACCCAAGGCTAGGACCAGCACTGGGAGGCCCCCTATTATTAGTAAGAAGGCATTAAGTGTTCTCGCCAGGAACATTGAGGTCTCAATGTTCTTGGCGAGAACTCTTAACTCCCTCTTACTAATAATAGGGGGCCTCCCAGTGCTGGTCCCAGCCTTGGGTACTTCTTTCCCTCTCGATTCACGAAAAGTTTTCAGAATGTTTTGGACAATCCGTTGTTTCACACCAATTTTTTGGCTAATTACACCAGTTTTAGGGCCTTCCTTGTAAAGTTGTATCACTCTCACACGATATCTCAATGGAAGTATACGATTTAGACATTGTTAATGCAACCACACTCACTCAACCAAACAAAATAATGTTAGCAACGGCTATGGCAGGGCACGAGAAAAGAATTTGACATCCAACTGTCACAACATCCAACAGGTTACTGAAGAGCTCTTACACAGAGTTACACTTTCTGTGAGTGAGACAGTAGCTCTAGTTAAGTTCCCAATTAGTCAATTTCCCTCAACCGAATTTTTTTTCGTTTCAATGGCTGATTTTCAATGGCATTGGATTAAGATTCGAGCACTGGGGATCATACCACCAAACAGAATACTTTGTGGCTTAGAGATTGTGGAATTGAATATATCCACGACTAGCCAGGGCAATTCCCCAGCATTCAATCATTAAATAATCATAAAAAGAAAGTTACTGAATGTGGACACGTCTTGCAGGGCAAAGTTTGAAACGCGCTTGGGACGATCTGTACGAGTCCCTCCTGCAGCAGTTTTCAGATTCAATGCCAAGGACACTCCAGAAAGTCCGTAAACGTTGTGGCATGCCTATCAAGTCCTAGGGCAGGAGTTGGTGATTATTCATTCCAAATTTTATGATGGTTGCTTTAATAATTGATTTTTCCTGAATATTTTTAATTTGTTGTACTCTTTTCCTTCTTCCATCTTCCCTACCACGCAAAGTATTATGACTGGTACTGTATATATATATATATGAAAATATATATATATATATATATATATATATATATAATATATATATATATATATATATAATATATATATATATATATATATATATAATAAATATATATATATTATCACAGGGCAGGCCGGGGTGTAATATTTTACTCTGGAGACAATTGGGAGGAACTGACTACGTACCTTACAAATGCCATTTTGGAAACAACAGCCTTACCACTTGTGAGCAGAAAAAGTGAAAAATATATATCTTTAGCAAATCTCAATAAATGACTCTCAAAAAAGGATTGAAAGTAAACTTATTATGTCCAATTATAAGTATAAATCACTAAGGTAATCAGAAGAATAAAAATTACAGCTCTCACTGGCCCCGTGGCACTGAATCACCACAGAATATTGTGTACAATATCAAGAACAAATGTGCCACTGGGTTGCAAGCAAAAACACTAACACTAGTGAGTAAACATGGGGCATGGGGCAACGACCAAACTCTTAATAATAACACACACACACACACACACAAGGTAGCACTGTAAGCAATGATTGCTCCCACTGAGATCTCAGGAACACTATACCAAGAATGGCACTGGCAGTAAATGTTGAGTGGCACTGTTGAACTACAGAAGGCGGCACACAACGGGAAAGTTTACACAAATCTTCTAAGCTGGTAACGTTGTAACACAAGGAATAGCAATTGGAAAGCTTAAATAACTGAACAGTACTCAAATGAAAATATGCAAAATACAAGGTGTATCAAATATTAAATGAATGCTAATCTGATGGAATTACTGCAACCATGACGGAGTCCGGAATGCAGACGGTGGAGTAGAAGAGTGAACTAGCCGTAGATCTTTGTCAAGACTTCAGTATATTAGAGCAGATTGCCGAGTCGTCAGACTCCACCACGATACCTCTTCTTCGGGCTAACAGCCGCGGTAACCTGCTAGGGCGAAATGCGATTTGCCGGGGTGCAGCAGCCCATATCTTTGTATACTCAGTTCGGATGC
>NC_087208.1:70959125-70994125 GCF_015104395.2 Macrobrachium nipponense | reverse complement strand
TTCTGTCAATGTATCAAACTGGCCTAGGCCATATTGCAACTGGCAAGATATCTCAGGCAGACCCATTACAACTGTCATTATTTGAGAATCTTGGGTGTCATGCTGCCTTGTGCAATATCTTCTTTGGACAATCTTGGTGCAAGGATCCACATTCTGTCAAGGTATCACTTTTCATTGTACCAAATTGCAACTGATTAGGTGTTGCAGGCTGTTCTGTTACAGCTATTATTGATGGAGAATCTTGCATAACACCTTAATATTCTGCTAAGGTGTTATGCTTTCCTGTGCCAAAATGCAACTTGTAAAGTGTTACAGGCATAAATTGCAACTACTATGAGATTCAGGGCCTCTGTAACACAGTTTTTCGGACTTTGCTCCTTATCAAAGCATCGGATGTAGCTGAAAGTTGACATATGTATATTTTACAACCACACACAAATTTTGTCAGCATTATCAATAACCTAAACCCGATAGTTTTAATTTTTATAGATTAAAAATGATCTAACCGACGCCATGGCCAATGATTGCGAGCCAAGAGTCGAAAAACATTCATTACGTAAGCAAGGTAAACATCGTTTTACGAAATGTTGCCCCGCCCATCCACCAGCCCACAGAAACCCATTCACCTTATACCATTGGCTCTGAAACTCACAGTAGTCAAGAATGGCTAACAGGATTTGGAATTGTCCCCGTGGTTGCAAAACTGCATTTGTCTTATGACTTGCAACTTTATACAGTCAAGAGAAAGCCCGTGGTCATACTTACTATAGCCTGAATATGTAATTATTCAGTTTCTAGTTTAAATCCAATGTTTATGGTCTGATTTGTATTTAGCGTAACGTGATTATAATACTTGTAATGTCATTCAGGATTTTGAACATTTCCATTAACTATTCACTATGCCACCAAGAGAGAGAGAGAGAAAGAGAGAGATTGTATGTAAACAGTCTTTATATAACTATTTTTGTTAAAATAAGATTTTTATCCAAAGTAAATACACGCTTATATGTGCTAAAATCTCCAGCAGACCAATGGATCATCCGATTTAATTTTTTTTCTTCTTCTTTAGTCTGTACGACCATGTTGGATATAAAGACTTTATGAATGGCGGAACGATACATAGCTGTGGGTGGGGTATCTGTGCTAGCGTAGTAATACTACTGTAGCAGTAGTGCTGCAAAAATTAGTAATAGCAGCAATATACATGAATTAAACATTTAGGCCAACTGCTGGGATCCTTGAGGATCATTTAGCACTTCTTACAACTGCTCGAGAAATGAGTTTTTATAGCTATAAGTTAGATTTTCTAATACAACAATGTCCGTGATAGCCTTCAGTGTTATCCTGAATACGAGGCCAAAGTGGGTGGAGCCTCATGAAGTCATCATTCTGACGATAATTATTGGTGAAGGTTTAAAGCCAAAATACGTTACCGGCTATTTTTTTTTTTTCTTTTTTTTAGTAAATAGGTAGATAGCCGATAAATAAAAATTGCTTGACATTGGATACAGCAGTTATCAAATCAAGCTTGTCTACTATGTCTTTGAAAATTACCAACTATTCCCTACATCTTGTCAATCTGATTGTGAACTATAAAGTAGATTATAATTTCTTAGGACACTTATTTTGGGAGTTAGACTAATAATCAAAGTGTTTTTGTAATTATTAACATATTTTGTTGGTTTGTTCATTATGACAATTATCAGTGGAGATGATTCAGTTCATAAAGGTGTACTGCTTTGCTTGTATTTAAATTTTTATGTCATCGTTATGCATAGCCAATCATCCATCGAGAAAGAGGGAAGAAATGCTGTCATAAGTTACGTAACGAGTGCGTTCGAAACCTTATCTCTGAGTAAGTTGGCCCGTCTTCAAAAATAGGCACTTTTACATTATAAGTACCAAATTTATTCAACCTACGTAATGCAGAATACAGTGAAAATTTATGTGTAGATATAATGTGTATTCTGAATAAGCATTATATCTATGAAATGCATAGATAAAAAGTTATTGCCAAAAATCCGTGTTACAGAAGCCCTGAATCTCATAGTAGTAAGGTGTTACAGGCAATACTATTACTGTTGCCTTTGGTGGAGACTCTCGGTTGAAGCATCCACATTCTTTCAAGGTGTCATACTTCCCTTTGCCAGATTGCAACTGGCAAGGTGTTGCAGGTGGTGCTGTTACAGCTGTTATCACTGGAGAATCTTGGTGCAAGCATCCACAATGTCATGGTGTCATGGTTTCCTGTGTCAAATTGCAACAGGTAAGGTGTTACAAGTAGTACTGCTAGAGCTGTAATTGGTGAAGAATCTTGGTGGAAGCATCACATTCCCTCAAGGAGTCATGATTCACTGTGCTAGAGTGCAACTGGCTATCTATTACAGGCAACTAGCAAGGTTGTTACAGGTGGTGTGTTATACCTGTCATTGGTGGAAAATCTTGGTGGAAGTGTCCACATTCTGTCAAGGTATCATGCTGCCTAGTTCCAGATTGCAGCTGGCAAAATTTTACAGCCTGCACTTTATAGCTTTTATCATTGAAGAATCTTTCTAGAAGCATCCAAATTTTTCAATGGTTTCATACTGTAAGATGATCAGTAGGTGCTTGGTACAAACTGCAATCGTTGGAGAATTTTGGTGCAATCATCCACATTCTGGTAAGGTGTTGCACTGCCCTGTGCCAGATTGAAACTGGTAAGTGATTCAGTTGGTGCTGTTACAGCTGTTATCACTTTAGAATCATAGTGCAAGCATCTACATTCCATCAAGGTGTCATGCTGCCCTGTGCCCGGTAGCAATTAGCCAAGTGTTACAGATGGTACTGTTACAGTTGCCACTGCTGGAGAGTCTTTGTAGGAGCATTCACATTCTGTCAAGGATACCACGCTGCCCTGTGCCAGATTGCAACTTGCAAGGTATTACGGGCAGTGCTATTAGAGCTTTTATCATTGGAGAATCTTAGTGGGAGCATCTACATTCTGTCAAGGTTTCACATTGCCTTGTGCCAAATTCCATCTGGAAATGTGTTACAGACAGTGCTGTTACAGCTGTCATCATTGGAGATTCTTGGTGGAAACACACACCTGTTGAGGTGTCTGTTGCCCTGTACCAAATTGCAATTGGCATAGAGTTAGACAGTGCTGTTACAGAGATGACATGTTGGAGAATCTTGAGTGTCATGCTGCTCTATGCCAGATTGCACCTGGCAAGTAGTTACATGCAGTAATGTTAAAGCTGTCATCGTTGGAGAATCTTGGTTGCAACTGACGAGGTGTTCATGCAGTGCTGTTAAGGCTGTCGTTCAAGAATCTTGATGGAGGCATTCACATTCTGTTATGATTCACACTGCTCTGTACCAGATGGCAACTGACGATGTGTTACAGGCATTGATGTTACATCTTTCATCACCGAAGAATCATTGTGAAAGCATCCACATTCTGTCAGTGTCAAACTGCCCTATGCCAGATTTCAACTGGTAAGGTGTTACAGGCGGTGCTATTACAGATGTCATTGTTGGAGAATACTGGTGCATTTATCCACACTTTGTTAAGGTTTCACAGATGCCTGTGCCAGATTTGCAAAAGGCAAGGTGTTATAAGCGGTGTTGTTACAGCTGTAATTGCTGGAGAATTTTGGGGCAAGCACCTACACTCTGTCAAGGTGTCATGCTGCCCTGCACCATATTGCAATTTTCAAGGAGTTACAGGTGGTGCTGTTAACACCTGCCATCATTGGAAAATCTTAAGCGTCATGCTGCCCTGTTCCAGATTGCACCTGGCAAGGTGTTGCAGACAGTTCTGTGACAGTTGTCATTACTGGGGAATCTTGGTTCAAGCATCCACTTTCTGTCAACATTTCATGCTTCCCTGTGCAACTGTTAAGATGTTACAGGTAGTACTTTTGCAGCTGTCATCATCAGAGAATCTTGCTCCAATCATTTACACTGCCAGGTGTCAGAATGCAATTGATAAGGTCTTACAAGCAACTGGCAAGGTGCTACATGATGTTCTGTTAAAGCTGTCACCATAGGAGAACCTTGCTGCAAGCATATTCTGTCACAATGATACACTTCCCTGTGCCAGATTGCAGCTGGCAATGTGTTACAGGTTGCGCTGTTCCAGCTGTCTTTGTTGGAGAATCTTGGTGAAAGCATCCACATTCTGTCAAGGTTTTATACTGCCATGTGCCAGATTACAGCAGAAAAGGTGTTACAGGCAGTGGTACTACAGTGGTCATCCTGGAGCTTCTTGGTGTTAGCAGCTATATTCTGTCAAGGTGTCACACTGCCCTGTGCCGAAATGTTAGGGAAAGCACCTTACTCTTCGCTTCAAAGAATCCGCAGACTATCTAAAAATACCCAGATTTTCAGTGCTAAAAATTGATCATTCCCAAGTTATGATTGATGAAAAACAGATCTAAGTTGTTTACCATAAATTTCCTCTCTCTCTTTTTTAGTTATAAGCACTGGTATTGTCCCTTATACACCACACATTCATTTAAGATTCCCACCTTTAAAAAACACCCACCGAAATGCATTTCACTGGAAGATAGGAGTAGTTTGAGAGAGAGAGAGAGAGAGAGAGAGAGAGACTATATACTTGCAGAGACTGAAGATTTACGGATATAATGACCTAATTCTTGTTCACGTGTCCTATTTCTGACCATCGTTTTATCTTAAAACATTACACTAGTTATAAATGCTAGGCAAGAATAATAGTTCACTAGTAAGCAGTTTCGTCTGTTTTTACATACGTCGTATTTGATTTTGAAGGCTCCAAAACGAAAAGTTTAATTCACATTCACGGTCTAATCGCTTACAATTAGTCAAAAACAGAATAGTATAGTCCCTAGATCCTCAAGCCCCTCATTTGAAGACATACAATGTTGTAGGTCTGGCTGGATTCCTCTTCGTTCTTGGCATAAAATACCGCAAAATTTCATATCCTTAACACATGGCTAAGGTCTCTCATTTTCCTCTTCTCGTTCAAAGGATCTCCAATGTTCTCCTTTTCTCTACAAGACCAAGCCATCTCAAAACACATATCTGTCTATTCACCTAAGTTTAATTTTGTTCTTCATGGTTCGCAGTCTTAACTACACATATATGCAATCCAACTAAAACCAAGTCTCCATTTTGCGTTCCCTTCACTTGAAACAGCCACACTTCACTTCTGTAAAGGCAAACTGGCTCAAAAATCTCTTCAAACATTCAAGCATTTGCTCCTTGGGCACTTGTCTGCTTTCTTTCATACAACCACCACTGCCTCCCTTGTCTTACTTATTGCATAACGGCCCTTTTTTTTTTATAGAATCAGCCATAACATTTACTCTCAAGCTAATTTAATTTGTTCACAATGAACTATAATACTCGTCAACGCCTCTTCTGACTGATACCACAAAAGGACCCTGTATCACCTTACCTTACAGACCTTACATCTTGTTCGGGTTGCCCCAGGTCCCTCAGTGTGAGGCACCTCTAATGTCTACCAGAGAGTTGCTAGTACATCTTCCGGTATATTTTGCATCTTCCAATCTTGGATGGTCTGGGATGCAGTTTAGATATTTGTCGAGCTTATTCTTAAACACATCTACGCTCACTCCTGATATATTCCTCAGATGAGCTGGCAACGCATTGAATAGACGCTGCATTATCGATGCTGGTGCGTAGTGGATTAATGTCCTGTGTGCTTTCCTTATTTTTCCTGGTATAGTTTTGGGCACTATTAATCTACCTCTGCTTGCTCTTTCTGATATTTTTAGTTCCATGATATTTTCTGCTATTCCTTCTATCTGTTTCCATGCCTGAATTATCATGTAGCGTTCTCTTCTCTTTCTAGACTATATAATTTTAAGAAGTAGTCTTTCCCAGTAGTCAAGGTCTTTAACTTCTTCTATTCTAGCTGTAAAGGACCTTTGTACACTCTCTATTTGTGCAATATCCTTTTGATAGTGTGGGTACCATATCATATTGCAATATTCAAGTGGACTACGAACATATGTTTTATAAAGCATAATCATGTGTTCAGCTTTTCTTGTTTTGAAGTGCCGTAACAACATTCCCATTTTTGCTTTACATTTTGCCAACAGAGTTGCTATTTGATCATTGCATTACATGTTCCTATTCATCATCACACCAAGGTCTTTAACTGCTTCCTTATTTGTGATTGTCTCATTATTAGGTCCCTTATATGCATATAGCTTTCTTTCTCTGTCTCCATAATTTATTGATTCAAATTTATCAGAGTTAAATACCATCCTATTTACCTCTGCCCAATCATATACTTTGTTAGGTCTCTTTGTAGAGCGTTCCTATCTTCATCACAAGTAATTTCTCTACTTATTCTTGTGTCATCTGCGAAACTACTCACTACCGAATCCTTAACATTATTGTCTATGTCTTCAATCATAATAACAAACAGTATTGCAGCTAACACCGTACCTTGCGGCACACCGGATATTACCTTGGCTTCATCCGATTTCTCGTCGTTTGCAATAACTATCTGTTTCTGTTGTGTAAAAATTCTTTTAACCATCTTCCTACTTTATCCACGATATTGTGTTTTCTAATTTTCTTCGTAATATATTATGGTCTACTTTATCAAAAGCTTTTGCAAAGTCTAAATAAACCACATCTGTTTCATTTCCGCTTTTCATATTTTTGAATATGTTCTCACGGTGGACTAACAGTTGGGTTTGTGTACTTTTTCCGGGTACGAAACCATGTTGTCCTTTATTAAACAAATTATTTTTATTAAATGTTTCATAATATTTTTCTTCATTACCCTTTCATACACTTTCATAATATGTGATGTTAGACTCACAGGCCTATAATTACTTGCCTCTAGTCTTGATCCACTTTTGAAAGTAGGGGTAATATATGCTAATTTGTGCTCATCATAAATCTTGCCTGTATCTACACTTTGTCTTAATAATATTGCAAGTGGCTTTGCGATAGAATGAACTACTTTCTTTAACAAAATAGCAGGAATTCCATCAGGCCCTGCAGCAGCTCCATTTTTAATTTCATAATAGCCTGCACAATATCAGCTTCATTAATATCTATGTCAGCTAAATATTCACTATTTTCGTCCCTTACTTCTATATCATTATCTTCATTATCTATTCTAGGGGTGAATTCTCTCTTATATCGTTCTGCCAGTATGTTGCAAATTTCCTTTTTTTCATTCGTTAATCTCCCTTCAATTCTTAGAGGGCTATTTCTATTCTTCTTTTATTCATCTTCTTCGCATATGAGTATAATAGTTTGGATTTTGCTTGATATTTAATAGGGTTTTTTCTTCCAAGTCCCGTTTTTCATTTTCTTTTGATTGTATAATCTTTTGTTCTGCATTTTCTATCTTACTTTTTAGTTCTATAACTTTCCATGCATTTTTTTTTTTTGCTAGACCTTTTTTCCACTTTCTGATTTTCTGGAACAAGATCCTTCTGTCTCTTGGTATGCATGACTGATGTTTTACTTTTCTTCTTGGTATATATTTATCCACTAATTTCTCTAATATTTTATATAATATCTCCGTATTTACCTTTATGTCATCACTTACGAAAATATTACCCAATCTTTGTTTAATTCTTCATTTATTTCTGACCATTTTATATTTTTACTGTAGAAGTTGTATTTTCCATATCCTTCCCACTTTTTCATTTC
This sequence comes from Macrobrachium nipponense, assembly GCF_015104395.2. Classification (NCBI taxonomy): domain Eukaryota; kingdom Metazoa; phylum Arthropoda; class Malacostraca; order Decapoda; family Palaemonidae; genus Macrobrachium; species Macrobrachium nipponense. Next base: position 70,986,457 of record NC_087208.1, on the reverse strand, counting down.
TTGCTTATCTCTGTTTTCACTTGCTTTGGAATGGACTGTTAATTCTATGACATTATGGTCTGAAATACTCGCATTATAAACTATTATTTCTTTAACATAATTCATCTCGTTCACAAATACTAGGTCTAAAGTATTTTCCTTTCTTGTTGGCAGGTGATTTATTTGTTGAATGTTGTATTCTAGTAGCATATCTAATAGCTTTTCGAATTGCCTCTTATCTTCTGCACTACTATTACTCTCTTTTTTATATGTATAAGTACATCCACAATCTCCTATTCGTTCTTTCCAGTCTACGAAAGGAAAGTTGAAGTCTCCAGATAGGAGAATAGTCCAGTCCTTGTGATTTCTACATATATCATCCAATTTTTCTATTATTAAGTCAAACTCTTTAGTATTAGGAGGTCTATATATTACTATGTTCATTAATTTTTCAGATTCAAATTCTACCGCTATTAGTTCACATTCTGAGTTACTATATTTCTCATATATTTTTCCTTTTTCCTTGTTTTTGTCTTTCCCATATATTGCGGTTCCCCCTTGATTCCTATTTTTTCTATCTGATCTATAAGTTTGAAACCCTTTTATTTGATCATCATTCCCAGTCTCTTGGGAATACCAGGTTTCACTATATTCATTATCTATTTTCTACTTTTCAATTGGGTTAGTTCTTCTAAGTACTCTATTTTCTTTTTGAGTTACTCGTAACTAAACCCTGCGCATTAATCACTATGATGGTTTGCGTGTTTTCTCCTTCATTTAATATTGGTAATAATAAGGATTTTCCATGTCTCTTTCCTGTTCTGGTATGTTGTTCTTTTTTTCATTTCCAGAAATTCTGACATTAAAAAATCCAACTTTCCATAATATTTGTTCTTCCTTCATCATAATTATTCATTTTGTGTCTGAATCTGCAATTTTCTCCATATCTGCAATATCCCCTTGCATAATAAAAAAACAGTTATTATCTCTTGAGTAGAATCTTGGAGCTGATGCATTGAAATTTTTTGCTGGCACCTCTGCATATCTCGTTGATGGCTTGCTTTTTTCTTTTACCTGATATTCTTCATTCTCTCTTTATTTGTTCCTTTCTTATTTTGGATTTTATTGCTTGATGGTTATTTATTTGATTATTTTTCATGGCTACAGGGTGCATATATTTACATTTTTTGTTTTTTTTTCGAACTTACATCCTTTTCCTTCTTTTAGGTTTTTGCATATTTTTGGATGTAGATATCTGCAATCATCCTCATATCCACTTAAGTATGCACATTTACCATATATTTCATAGTTGTGACATACCTTAGGTGATGTTTGTAGTAACATTTTTCTCCATATCTGCAATTCCCTCTTTTCAAAAGGTTGCAGACTTTGTCTTTTTTGTATATTTTTTCCTCTTTCCCGTCATTGTGTAGATCTGGGTAGAGCCTCTTCGGCATTTTCTTTTGTGCTGTCATATCGTAATTTATTTCTTCGTAGTATGCTGCTTTATAGCCTCATATGTAGTATCAATGAGTATCTCTGCATCCATACTTTTATCTTGTTCTTTGTTTTCCTTATCTTTTTCTGTCATTTCAGTTTTGTTTACTTCTCTTACGTTTTTCCTCTCTTCTTCTTCTTCTTCTTCTTCCTCTTCTTCTTCTTCTTCATCCTCAACTATTTGTACATTCAATCTTGATTTAATAACATTGTCTATCCATGGTAGACATGTTGAGCAAAAAAATTCTTGTGTCTTTCTCATATCTTGCATTACCTCAGCACACTGTGGATGGGTCGGAATGTTGCATGCAGCACATTTTCTGATTAGGTTTTGTGGATTAACTATGCTATACCACACCTTACACAGTTTACATGCTTTTTTGGCATTCTTTTCTAATGCATCAAATTAGGATATTCACAAGGTTCACTTTATTCATTTTCTTTTTTGTCGGAATATGTTGGTTTATGTATATTTTCTTTATGAGTCTCTTGACCACTGGATTTTATTTGGAACTTCTTCAATTATTTTCAAGATGTTTTTCATTTGATTTGTTCCAGTTTGAAGGATTGTATCCTTCTAATATATCTATGAATGATTTCGTATCTTTTTGGTTAGGACTGTTGCTGATTTCATAGATCAGAAATGCCAGTTCCCTTCCGGCTACCTCATCGTATTGCGAATCTGCCAAGCAAGCTAAATCTCGCCATTTTTTTCCGCAGTTGGAGCTTACTGCCATCTTGTTCTGATTTACAGTATTCACTTGATAAACTAACTTAGAAGACGCTTTATCCTACTATTTCCACACTAATCTTATCACCGATAGTTCACGAACACTTCTAGATATTTCTCAAATTCTAGACGTATGTTAAACTCTATCTTCCATTTACAACCTTTGTAGTAAGTAGTCACCTAAAATTCCTAGAACGCGACTATTATACGTTTACGCACCAAAGGAAACAGAAATATTAGTGAAAAGTTACTGTCGAAAGGATGATATATATATATATATATATAAATATATATATATTTATAGTATATATATATATATTATATATATATATATATATATATATATTGTGACGTTTATAGATCGTTCGTCTACCCAGATATCAATTGATTAATTTGATTTGGAAAATGGCAGCCATTTCTTTAGAATATCAGCTGATTTTTGGTAAACGCGGGAAACCCAAAACCCGCCAGCTAGAGATAGGGAGTTCCCCAGTTGGGGGAATATAGTCTTTTGTCAGCTTTAGGGACGTATCTCAAAAGGGAAGGATGTAGGCAGATTGGTACTTCTTAGACCTATATCTTAAGCTCTCTTTCCTGTGACCCCTCTGCTGGCTGTATGTCTGTTTTCCAGGATTTGCCTTGCTCATGGGGGGTTAAGCTGACTTCCAACACCCAAGCAAACGACCTGCGTTCTGCCTCAGTCGGCTGCAAGACGTGATCTCGGACGGATGTCCGACCACTTGCCTTCCATTTAGGCCTACCCACGGCGTACTGGCGCACACGAACCCCAGACCTGAACAAAGCCGGGCGCCACATTTTCTACAAAGGTCCACACTGAACATTGCATCCAGGTACGTCTTGTGAAACAGCATATTGCCAGTCCCTTATCACCTATTATCATTTGATCCTCATTCTCCCAATTCAATTTCCAGCCCCAAAAGGAATTCATCCTTTTGTTCCCTCTCACTGCCTCATGGCCGCATGCTTCCCCTTGTGTGATCGTCCCAGACCAAGGAAGTCATTGCATACCTCAGTGAAACATTAAAAGTTCTTTCTCCCCAGTGTTAGAGAATTAATTAATCAAAACAAGAAGTCATTTTTTCCTTTTATCTTGTTTAATCTGGGATTCTTTTCCAGATTCCATGAGTCACGTGCCGTCTCTCTGCCCGCAAGTGTGCATTACAAAAGTTTATGAAAACCAGCTTGAATTACTCCAGTTGGAGCCATCATTTACCTTTTCTCCAGGCCAGCACGGGCCTTTTTGTAAATAAATAGCTGTAAAGTAACGAGCTGAGTTTTCTGGCGACCTTCCCTCTAAAGAAATTATCAATAACTATCAGTTTACGGTAAGTTAAAGCAATTCCCTCTTGAAATCCCTCAATTATTTCCGTTTACGTATCTAGCCTCTCTCAAGGCCGCTAAATACGTAAAATTGGCGACCTTGCCAGGAACGAATCTGGGCTTGCTTAAAAAAAAAGCTTGTAAATCGCGTTACCCGTTGTAAAACGTAAACTGTAAATTGTTTTTCAAAAAAAAAAAAAAAAAAAAAAGCACACTTGCAGAGAAAGACACACTGACTCACGGTAAGGTATGCCATTCATCAATATGATTATTCTATAACCAATGTTAGCTTAAGGTACGTTTAAGTATTTTTATTGTAGAAGTGTTTTAAACAAATGTGAAGGTAGAAATATTATTGTAACGGCCAGAGCGCCGAGCGAATTCTGTTATTTTGTAAATCGCATTGTTCTCGTAGGACGAGACAGCACGTGTGTAGAATAGATGCCAGAAAGGACCAGATCAAACTAGGAAGTGCTTTGCCAGGGTTTATTGCTGTGTTTGAAAGCCTAGCTAGTTAGGAGTGTTTTACTAATAGTTACGGCAAAAGAAGTGTACAATTCTTTTGTCTGTGATATGTTAGGGTATTCATTTTTAACTTAGTTTTCATTCCAAGTGTTGGTAACCGCTTACCTCTCAGCTTAATTCAGCTTCGCGCAGGCGCTCTCTCAGGCCTGCCAGCCAGCTTTTGTTTCACTCACAGCGGCAGCCATGTTTGTTATCTCTTTCAGCATTATCTAAACAATTTAAGCAAAGTAACGTAAGTCTCGAAGTTTTAACGTAAATAATATCAATCTCAGTACTAGTATCTATCGTTCTGCCAGAGAAATTAACGTAATTCGCCTTTGAATAAGTAAAGTAGAATTGGTGTTGTAAATTGCTTCGCATTTACAGAGAATCAGCTGTTTTGAACGACACGCTGTGCGCTATCAGCACTACCCAACTCGCCTCACGTGTTTCACCTCGCATCGCTCACTCGCGCGCTGAGCGAAAGTTTCATTTCACTTCGTACTTAACGTAACCTCATTCACAAGTGTTTGCTAACATTTTCATTTTAAAATCCTTACCGTCATTTTACTGTCCACAGGGACCTAGTAATCTTACATAAATTCTTAACGTAAATCTTCAAGTAGAGTAAATCACAAGAATTGTTAACGTAAAACGCGTCTTTGTAAAATTCATATTGAACGCAAATCATTTCATAAGCGCGATGCCGCTACTAGTAACGGTAAAAAATCGTTCACCACGAGCGCGTATCATTTCATAAAAAAACGTTATCAAAAGCAATTCTTTCACTAAAAACGTTAACGGTAAGTAGATAATTTAACGCAAGTTGTGTCATATTAAACTAACATTAGTAGTTCAATTCAAATATAAGGGAGTTCATTCATATATCATTTTCACCCTCTCCGAGAGAGAGAGAGAGAGAGAGAGAAAGAACAACAAAACCCAGTATTCACGAAGCCAAGAGTACTACATCTTACCATTAATTAGAGCATGCAGAATTAACATTATTTTAAGTCTCTTGTCTCATTTAAACTTTACACAGCGTGATACGTACGCGCATGTGTCCATTGCAGTTTGCAAGCATTTATTTATTTCATTTATCGAGTACTTCAGCGAGGGACTGAGCATTTCTAAAATTTCCATTACCTGTCGTTGCCCGAGTGGTCTTTTCATTTTCGTTATCACGAAAGACTTGCTTATACCGCAAGCACAAACCGCACAGTGTGCCACACAAATTCATCACTTCCAGACAGGGAAGTCGTTTACCAGTTTAGGACTGGCCACCACCAGTGCACGTCAGGTCTTACCATTTTACAGTGCCACTAATTCTTGACACTGTCCATCGACTGGCTGCTGAAGTACTCCCACCTTTTACTTTCTCTCCTCCACTATTACCCTCTGCCACGAACAAACCAGTTGGAGTCCCATGTTCCACTTTTCAAGGTATATTTTAAGTATACCGCATGTAGTGTCCGGGACACACCAGCATGATACCAGTGCTCCAAGGAACACCTCCTCATAAGTGCCATTGCACCTGTACAGGCCGTACAGGTAGCCATTATACCTGCGTGTCCGTCCTTACGGAACGCCCAAGTAAACCTGCGTGTCCGTCCTTACGGAACGCCCAAGTAAACCTGCGTGTCCGTCCTTACGGAACGCCCTATTCTTTAGTGTGTCCATGTACGAGGATCAGTGATCTTTCGGACCATTCCAAGGGAACGCCTCCCCCAAAGCTGCCGCAATACCAACCCTAAGTGCTGTCAAACCTGCGTGTCCGTCCTTACGGAACGCCCAATTCATTAATGTCCATGTACAAGGATCAGTGATCCTTCGGACCAATCAAGGGAACGCCTCCCGAAGTGCCGCAATACCAGCACTACTAGTGCTGTCCAAAAGGAACGCCTCCTGAAGTGCCATCGCACCTGTACAGACGTACAGGTAGCCCATTCCAACGTCTCCCAAGTTGGGAACGCCCGTAAGTGTGACGTACGCCGCACACTGCATTCGATCTTTTCACCTCATCAGAAGGTGCCATTCACAAAGTGCCACCGAGCACCCAGTCTTTTCAGACTTTTTCATTACCACATTGCAGAACCCATTTCCAAGTGAGTGCTACTTTCCACAGTAGGCACTCCCATTCCATTCAGTACCCTTTCCTGGCCATTATTTTCATTTTCCTCCGAGCCTCTACTGCAGCCTAAGGGAAATGTCTTCTCCTGCTTCACGCGACTTATTTGTCAGAGAGCTAGAGAAGCTCGGAGCCCTCATAACTCTGGGCAAGGAGGCTGGTTACACTGGACCAGCACTTGACCAGTGGATAAAGGCGCAGCAGGCTGCTGCGCGCCAGCAGGAAAAGGAAGAAAGAGAAGCAGAGAGGAAAGCCGGAGAAGCAGAGAGAAAAGAAAGAGAAGCAGAGAGGAAAGCCGGAGAAGCAGAGAGAAAGGAAAGAGAAGAAGAGAGAAAGCATGAGCTAGCTCTCCTAGATGACACAATCTCTCTGCTAGTTTTTAAGCCCCAGACCATGAGCTGGACTCCCGGTAAGAGGTGGTTGCGGAGGTTCTGCACCACTTGTTGTGTGCGTGGGCATGCTGTGGATTCCGACCAGTGCCCAAGTCGGTCTCTACCTTGGGAGGAGAGCTTCCAGGGTGAACTTCTCCAAGGCTACCATGTAGCCCTGCCTGATGAACAGTCTCCTACGGCCTATCAGTGGGTGCAAGTCATGGCCGACACCGAAGCCCAGGTCTCCCTTATTTCCAGAAAGGCATTGCCTAGGGGTGCCAAAATCCAGACGGACGAAGAAATTCAGTTCGAATGGATTGACGGTAACCTCTATTCTGTTCCTTCGGTCCTTCTGAATGTAAAAATGCCCTTTCTGGACCAGGTGACCAAGGAAACCACATTGTGCCGCCTGGGCATAGTTGACCCATTTCATGATGTTTATCAGGTGATATTGGGCCGAGATTTACTTAAGCCGTATCTCCCCTGGACGCAGCTCCCACCAGATGCACCGGATCCCTGCAGCATGCCTCATAATCAATCATCAGTTTTAGATTCAGAGGCTAGTGCCTCCGATGTCCCAGACATCCCTTTTATTTGTGAACCTGGCCCTGACCCAGTATCAGAGCCCGAAGTTTCTTCCGCATCATCTCAGCCTCTTACCATCTTACTGCCTACCTCCTCCACTTTGGAAGAGGTAAGCCCACCAGTTAACCCCGGACTTGTTTCCGAGGGTGATTCAACGGAGGATTCCTTAACCTCCCTACCTCAAATCACTGCCAGAGAGGACTTTTCACCTGTGCCAGAGCACACTGCCAGCCTTGGTGACTCCACAGATTCGCAACCTGTGGGGCCATCTCGGCCTTACCGTCCAGTGCCACGGGAAGAGGTTCTTGGAAAAGCAAGTTTGCCGAGACTGGTGGCCGACAATGGGTGGCATAACATGTCTGCAAACTATGGAGGGTGCGCAAATCACAATATTCCCGCCATCGCAATGGCCGTTTACTAATCCTTCCTCCACGAGGACCCCCAGCTAAGGGCCCTAGAACCGTCGCACCCCTCCAAAACCATTATCAGCCAAGCCACGTCAGAGCCTACGACGACTCTGGCCCTCAAATCTCCCTGATACGGGAAGATCGAATCCCCCTAGGGCGAGACATGAAGTCTCCCTCACCGTTCAAGAAGCCTAGGGGTCCTAACCCCACAACAAATCACTCCAAAGCAAGGAGTCATCGAAATTCTACTTCCTCTAGGAAGTACGTCCACCAACAGTCTCCTCCGCTACCAAGGAGGGAGATTGATCATTCGCAGTTCCGTTGCAAAACCTGCAACGTACTAGGGCACTCCACGAATTGGCCTAGGTGCCCTAGCTGACTACCAGCAGCGGACAATGTCCATTTTCCACAAGGCTTAGCCTTCAACAAGAGACAAGAGCCTCTCTCTCCCATTCCAAAGGGCACGCTGAGAGGTATTGCACCTCCGGTACCCGCCACAGGTCCAATCGACCTCAACTCTCTTGCCCAGTGCCACCCTTGGCAGCACGAGCAGTGCCAAGCTCCGTCCAGCCTGGGCAGTAGAGCCCACCACAGAACTTGACTTCTGCGCCTGGCCCGAGCTAGTGCCGGCGCCTAACATTATCAAGGGTCCTCCTACAGGAGATCCTCCAACAGGCGTGGAGCTTACCGCAGCCCATGGCCAATCCAAAGTCCATGAGTCTTCTTCACCCTCACCACTGACGCCCGAGGATGAACCTCCGGCAGACCTAACCTTCATACCTCCTCTGGAAAACCAGGAACTGCCCGACCAGGAGTCAGCCTGGAGTTTTCCCCTTACGACGGCTGTCGCAGCAGCCGGAGTGAGGGCCTCCCCTGCAGTAGGTTCCACCTCTACGACGGTTGCTGCAGATACCGAAGTAGGGTGTTCTCCTGCAATCCCTCAGACTACCACTGCCTCTGCTCCTGACGGCGTTTCTGGCCTTTCCCCAGAGTCTGTGCCTCCGTCTACTCCTAGGACTGGTATAGCCAGGTCCTGGAGGAATAAGAAGAAGAAGAAGAAGGGACATCATTAACATATTAACAAAAGAGCCACATGCTCTCCTTGACACCTGTGCCCGAGGTACAGTGTCGCATTCAATTGCAGAGTGATCCTGGCACCTACCCAGAGAAGGTAGCCAGCCTGATCTCTGCCAGTAGAACTAACCCTCTAACCCCTAGAAATTGTGATACTAACACTCATGTAAATGTCATAATTACCTCATTACATTTCCATCCTGGTAATGCACTAACCACTCATCATCCTCACGCATCATTACCTCACCTCATGTATTTTAACAATTCCGTCGCTGAACTGCTGCTGTGCGTACCACACTCTGGAATGATTGCGTCTCCATTTAACTGTATTGAGTAGGTTAGGCTAATGATTTTATACCAGGGCATTAGGTTAGTAGCAAGTAGAATTTTCAAGTAACCTTATCTAGGGGTAGAGTAGACTGTCGTCACAGACAACCTATAAGTTAGGTAGGCCACTGTAGTTAGCTGTATCGCTGTTCAAAAAACTTCAAGTTGGAGTAGGAGAACTGGGTAGTCGAGACGATCAATTTATTTAAGCCAAGACCTTCACGCCCGAAAGGGAGTGAATGCCTTCTTAACAGGGGGAGCTGTGACGTTTATAGATCGTTCGTCTACCCAGATATCAATTAATTAATTTGATTTGGAAAACGGCAGCCATTTCTTTAGAATATCAGCTGATTTTTAGTAAACGCGGGAAAACCCAAAAACCCGCCAGCTAGAGATAGGGAGTTCCCCAGTTGGGGGAATATAGTCTTTTGTCAGATTTAGGGACGATACGCAAAAGGGAAGGATGTAGGCAGATTGTACTACTTCTTAGACCTATATCTTAAGCTCTCTTTCCTGTGACCCCTCTGCTGGCTGTATGTCTGTTTTCCAGGATTTTGCCTTGCTCATGGGGGGTTAAGCTGACTTCCAGCACCCAAGCAAACGACCTGCGTTCTGCCTCAGTCGGCTGCAAGGACGTGATCTCGACGGATGTCGACCACTTGCCTTCCTCCATTTAGGCCTACCCACGGCGTTCTGGCGCACACGAACCCCAGACCTGAACAAAGCCGGGCGCCACATTTTCTACAAAGGTCCACACTGAACATTGCATCCAGGTACGTCTTGTGAAACAGCATATTGCCAGTCCCTAATCACCTATTCATCATTTGATCCTCATTCCCCCAATTCAATTTCCAGCCACAAAAAGGAATTCATCCTTTTGTTCCCTCTCACTGCCTCATGCCGCATGCTTCCCCTTGTGTGATCGTCCCAGACCAAGGAAGTCATGCATACCTCAGTGAAACATTAAAAGTTCTTTCTCCCCAGTGTTAGAGAATTAATTAATCAAACAAGAAGTCATTTTTTTCCTTTTATCTTGTTTAATCTGGGATTCTTTTCCAGATTCCATGAGTCACGTGCCGTCTCTCTGCCCGCAAGTGTGCATTACAAAAGTTTATGAAAATCAGCTTGAATTACTCCAGTTGGAGCCATCATTTACCTTTTCTCCAGGCCAGCACGGGCCTTTTTGTAAATAAATAGCTGTAAAGTAACGAAGCTGAGTTTTCTGGCGACCTTCCCTCTAAAGAAAATTATCAATAACTATCAGTTTACGGTAAGTTAAGCAATTCCCTCTTGAAATCCCTCAATTATTTCCGTTTTTACGTATCTAGCCTCTCTCAAGGCCGCTAAATACGTAAAAATATATATAATATAGATATATATATCCTATTATATATATATATAATATATATATATATATATATATCTATATATCTATTATAAATATATATATAGATATATATATAGATATATATAGATATATATATACATATATATATAAATTATATTATATATATATATATCGATATATCTATCTATATAGATATATATATATACTATATACTATCTCTTATATTATATATATACTATATCTATATATATCTAGTCTCTCTATATATATCCTTATTTACGTATTTTAGCGGCCTTGAGAGAGGCTAGATACGTAAACGGATTAAATAATTGAAGGGATGTTTCAACGAGGGAATTGCTTTAACTTATTGATATATATATAATAATTATATTATATATAAGTATATATAATATATTATAATATATATATAGAATATAGATATATATATAGATGATAAGATAGGCGAATAGATGTATGATAATCGAAGATCTATACAGAATATTAGATGGAGTTCTTCACGAGATAAGATATTATATGATATATAGTTAAAAGAGAGATGAGAGATATATATATATATACTAGAGATATATAGAGATATATATATATAAGATCTAGAGAGATATAGAGATATATATCTAGATATATATATGAAGATTAATATAATATAGAAATATAGAATAGTTATCGAGAGATATAATCTATATAAGATATATATATAGATCTAGATATATATTAGAAGATCGATATATAGAGCTAGAGTAATATATCTATATATATATAATAGATAGATATAATAGATTATATTATTTTATAGATTAGCTATATAGGATTACATATATATATATAACGATATATATATATATAATATAACTATATATATATAGTATATATAGATAATAGATATCCTTATATATATATCTATATAGATATAATTTATATATATTTAATATATATATAATTATAGTAATAGTATTAGTAAATTTAATTAGTAATATATTAATATCTATATATATAAATATATATAATATAATATCTATTTATATATTATATATATAGTATATATACTGCTGTCACAAGCACTGCAAAAGAAAACTTAATTGTCAGAAGCTCAATATCGAACAGTAGTGATTGCGAGAAATACTGTGTATCACTAAAGTACCCATGTTGAATAAATTTTCGAAAAATAAAATGATACCACTAAAACACCATAAAAAATGATCCAATCTTAAAACAGTCAATAATAAACAAATCGTTCAAGTACAAAACACTAAAGAATAAGGAACAGACGCTAAAACTCTGTAAATGCACTTTGAGGCAACGAGTTAAATACAGGACTAGGTCTCTGTTCTATATAAAAGCCCAGCCGAAAAGTTATAGGTAGCAAAACTTAGCGTTCAAGGATGATCCAGCTACTCTCCTTTTGAGGTGATCATTGACCATAGATACCATTTTTTAATCGTTAAGCCCACCCTTTAGTACGTTCATAATTCAATTTTATGGACTGCAATTTCTCACTGAACACTTCCTTTATTTTTTTTTGACAAGTTCAGTCCCTCAATAAAATTGATCATAGTCATCACAGGGGATCCTATAAGTATTTTCCAGACTGAAGAGGAAACCGATGTCTCAAAACCGCCTGTGAAATATACTCTTCTTCAAATTTATGGTTTTTCCTGAGGTTTTGCAAAAAGCTTCGTTCCTCGCCTCGAATATATTACACTAAGTAACTTCCAATATGTCTGAGGTTTGCAAAAGATCGATTTCTTGCACCATTTTTGTCCATCGTTCCTTGTGCATTATTCCTATCTGCAATTTTATACATATACTTTTTCCTTTGTATAGCACCTAAAAATGCTTCTGTTTATCAGATTTTGACGAAAGCACCACAAGAGATCATGCATTTGCAGGAAGGTCAACGTTGTGTCCTCTCACCTACACTCCTCGCTTTTTTGTTTCTTTTCCACTGAATGGGAGAGCGGTCTAGACCATTTCCTCTAGATGTTGTGCGCTTGTGGATGCGACTCATGTCATCAAGTCTATTATCAACCTTTGAAGGGGGGGGGGGGATGCCATCATGTCCCACGCTATTTCCAACAGACATGGAAGAACTCGGGGGCGAGCCGTGTGAGAGGAACCCGAAGAATTTCGTCTGTCATTCCGGGTTGGGAATCCGGGCCTTTCCTGGCCTATCATCGAGGTCCTCCCCTAATGATCTTGATCCTCCAATGATTGGGGTCGGTGGATGGCCACATCTGATTTAATTCACGCCACTGGCGTATTACTTCACACCCATTGCAAAGCTGCAACACCACCATTATCAATCACGAAACATTAATCTTAAAATCCCCCGAAATACCTCTCATGGAGGCGAACAGGGATAAATCTCCATTACCACAAAACGTCCCCAACCGACGCCTTTACATTCTTGCAAAAACATCCATTTGTCCGTCTCTCAAAGTATTCTCCTTTAGAATTTTTTTCGAAAATAAATGATTTTCCTAACAAAAACGGACTATATTCAACGTCTTGACAATGGCAATGCATTTTTCACAACTCCGTTAAAGATGAGTCTAACTTCTCCTTGGTATTTAGTCAAATATAATTCTCTTAAAGGTATGCATTTATTAATTTTATCGTATAAAAAAAAGTCAAGGTATTTGTAGCCTAGCCAAGACTCAACAGTAGGTTCAGGTAAGAGCGTAATGACGTCAACTTTGTGGTTATTTCACATATGTTTGCTCCCTTGAAGCTGTGAAGTCCTTATTTACTGCAGGATTCTGTGCCTTGGCTTTTTTTTTTCTAAGTTTAAGTATATTTTTCTAAGTTTAAGTATACGGAAAAAGAAAGACACAGTAAAGTCCCTCTATCCACGCCTATATCAGAGTTTGTAGGATTTGTTATCACGTTCTACGGTGGAGATATTTTCACCACAGTGTTTATTTAAACTGACATTTCTGCCATTTAGGGAAAGGGACTACAGTAGACAGCCATTCTTTCCCAGTATTTCAGCGTCCACGAGGGTGTCGATCTTTGGTTGCAAACTGGCAAACATGGACGTCTTCACTTTTATCTCCAATCGTAGAAACTCTCTTTCATAGCCCACGCTGTTCTTCTTCGACCCACAACGCTCATCTTATAACAATACAAGATTAGTAAAAGCAAGGAATTTCATAAAAAAATTAAGTACATGTACTTTTAACTGTTTAGAATTTCAATCAGAAAGATCCAGGTTATACTATAATGGATTTTTCAGAGAGAGAGAGAGAGAGAGAGAGAGAGAGAGAGAGAGAGAGAGAGATCAAAACATTATACTTTCAGTCACACAAGCATACACAGAAATACTGACCCACCGCTGGGACGTTAAGTCCCGAAGCTAAAATCAAGATCCGTTCATTCTGGGGTACATGCGCATTAGGACAGCGTGACAGAGGTTGGCACCTGACATGATGTTAAACATCAGAAACATAAAATATAGTCTCCTAATGCAAATGCAGATAGATAAATATCAGTATAACAATAATAATGATTTTAAATTAAGCGTTCACGCTATAAAACATAGTGCATAATAACAATAATAATGATTGAAAAAGAAACCCACAAAATTACTGTGTATAACGTGTTTGCTATTAAATATTTACATTTTGTTTTACTCAACACTCGAGTACTTTCAGGCCCTATCTGTGGAACTGCTTGGCCTTGACCCTGGCTGACAACCTACTACACATCTCTTGAAAAAGGGCCACAGATATGGCCTGAAAGTACTCGAGTGTTGAGTAAAATACAATTTAATACTTTTAAGTAAATACATTATACACAGTAATTTTGTGGGTTTCCTTTTCAATCTTCAGAAGAAAACTGAAAGATGTTTTTGTTTGGTTAATAACAATGATGCCGTTGTTACTAATACTAGTTTGTAATGGAAACACAGAAGGTTTTGGGTTATTGGTGCTTATGGTTGGCTTCAACAGTTTTGCCTCGTGTAACAGACTTCTGAAAATGACAACATGACACTCTTTTTACATTTGCACATGCAGAAAAAAATTTCGATAATAATCACATAACCGGCAGCAGTCAAAATAATAGCGGCGAGACGATAATAACAATCATTATACGAACAGTTGTTAAATTTAATAATGATCTATGAACAATAACATCCTTGCATGATACCAAATCCCGCTAACATTTAAGTCTGCCCCTGGGCCATCAAGGCTCCTCCACGTTAAAGGTTAACAGGTCATTTTCAATAGGTCATTTGCTCTGGATGCATGACTGGGTCGGGCGAAGTCGTCAAGATAAACCTGGAGGAAGCGATTAGACCCATCTACTTAATAACCTTTCAGCACTTTTTCACTGCGTGCCTTTCCACCTATGTGGTTTGCAACAAGTCTCGTCAGGATGAAATTATCACACAAACATCATGTTCAAAGTTGTAACCTTTGCTGGGAAAGGAGAATACTACGTACAAGCCCAAGGGTACCACTGCAGTGTTGCCAAGTCTGCTTACCATCTCGTTCCATCATAGGGTAATATATCCCTACGTCGAGTGTGAAGTCCCTGCGTTTAATTATAAAGTTTTTTAAGCGACAAATTAACAATAAAACAAGGAATGGAGGAATTATGATAAAGGAAGTGCACAAAAAACCGTAATATATTGACTCACAAAAGGAAATTTCAAAGTCCCTACGTTTTACACCAGCAAAGTCACAATAAAACAAGGAATGAGGGAATTGTGGATTAAGGAATTGCACGAAACAGTAATACACACACACACAACACACACACACACACACACACACACACACACACACACACATATATATATATATATATATATATATATATATATATATATATATATATTTATGTATGTATATAGACAAGAGATCATATGAGCAAGACTTTTTCAAAAATTCAGTCAAATGTCCCTACGCGTAGGGGCAAGTGTCCCTACACTAGGCAACGCTGGACACCAGTAGGGAAAACAACGTAGTACAGAAAAGTAAATCAGGAAATAAAGAATGAATTAAGAAAGAGAAGTAACAAAGAAAACAACTGAGATAAAAAAAGGTAAAATAGATAAGGCATTCAATATACAAACTGAAGAGACATTTTGATTACCTCACACAGCATATATAAGACGCATGAGTGAGATACAGTAGTTGTCATTCTCTCGCTCTCTCTCTCTCTCTCTCTTCCTCTGTCAAGCCATGATAGATATCAATATTATATATACATATATATATGATATATATCGTATTATATATATAGATATTATATAGAAGATATATAATATATATATATTTAAATAGATTATTAATATCTTTATATAATTATAATTAACATCGATATATGTATATATATGTGTATTTTATATTTTATTATATATTAATATATATTATAACTATTATATATAATATATATATATATCTATATAATATATATATTATCCACTTGTCATTTTGTTGAACTCATTTCAGTCTTAGAAAGTGTTCGACAATGCACAAATGGATAATCCTCAATTTCCTGTCCATAATTGTCACAGTGGGGAGATATAAAGACGAGATTATCAGTAATATGCCAACAAAAGGAGAGAGGCTGATACACCTAAGGCGAGGGGAAAGAGAGAGAGAGAGAGAGAGAGAGAGAGAGAGAGAGAGAGAGCCAGGATGGGAAAAAATGCAAACATGAAAAAAATGCACCCCACTGAGGGGCTGCCTCATTCCCTCAATGATTATTTTGAAATTGAGATGAGGGTTTCGTCCGTCAGCAGGTTCTTTATCTGGTCCTTTAATGTTGGGAACTTGGGAGGAGGAGGAGGAGGAGGAGGAGGAGGAGGAGGAGGAGGAAAAGGAGGAGGAGTAAGACGGAGGTATGGTAAGAGAGTGAAGGGGCAACACGCAGATAAGTCTGCATGGAACTCCAGACTGCTAAAAAACATCATGAAAAGTTGATTTTCTATTCAACTCTTAACAATTCTGAATTGAATGAATTGAATACCAGTTCTGTGACTAGCAAATTGTCAAGTCAGCCACGACCCAGTAAACAGAGCACTGGGTACTCAAGAAATCATAACAAATTGCCTGTGTGGCCTTGAACTTGACCACATAGCTATGGGTCAGGGTTCAAATGTGCCTCAACCCAAGCAAAAACAAATACTAAATTACATACGATGTTTTGGACTGACAGACGGACAGAAAACGATGCGATAGAGCGATTACTGTATAAATCATCAACATTTGGTGGAACCGGACAACAATGTAAATAATGCCTCTCAGAGAGAGAGAGAGAGAGAGAGAGAGAGAGAGAGAAAGTGTTTTAGGACACAGGTCAAGTACTGGGACCCACAGAGAGAGAGAGAGAGAGAGAGACAGAGACAGAGAGAGAGAGAGAGCCGCAGCAAATTATCCATAACTCTAGTGCAGTGTGTGTAATTGATCAAATGACACGAGAAAGAGAGAGAGAGAGAGAGAGAGAGAGAGAGAGAGAGAGACGTTCTGCCAAAAGGTCGTTCGGGACGACGCACGTGACCTGAAAGTCACGTGCGCTGACATGCCTTTGGAATTCTTACGGGGCACGTGAGTACGAGTGTCTAAAATTTCACTCTATTATTGTTGTTTTCAAGATTTTCATGACCTTAAGACGTCAATATTTCTTTCGCTGTCTGAGCTATCTAATCCTGAAATGATAATGATGAGAATAGAAAGGAAATATTCTTTTCGAGATTCATGCAAGACAGCTGTTTCGTAACTACCTAAGCTACTAAAATTACATGCTGGGTAGGAACGACAGCATATAATTAGATTTTGGGCTCTCTTTTTCTTTTTCTCACATTCTCACACGCGCAAGCTAGCACACACACAAGTGTATATATGTGCACATAAAAATAAATTACATATATACACACACACACCCATATATATATATATATATATATTATATATATATATATATATATATATATATATATATTATATATATATACATACACCATTCGTATTTTTGCGCTTTTCTGAGGGAGTGACGCCACACCTGAAAGACCTTAATAATAAGTTTGCTGGGTTCACTGGATTTTCTTCGCTCTAGGGGAGTCGAGTACCCATATAAAGCTCGTCGGATTAGTGGGAAGCAAACCGGATTTACTTCCAGCAATCGTCAGACGCACACGGAGACTCCTGAGTCATCCGTAGCACAAGTTGGAATCGGAATCGTACCTCGTGAGAGGCTAGTTTATTGGACGCCCCCTACCCTCTTCCTGTGAGAGGCGTAGCAGCAGTAAGAGATACATATACAGGACCCAAAAGGAATAACTCCTGTCACAAGTAGTAACTTTAATATTGAAGTAAGTACAGTTCGAACTAAGCGTATATAGTATATATATCACATTTACACTTATATATAAAAAAGTAGTCAAAAGAAAAGTAGTGATACTCTCTCCTAAAGGAACACTCGTCTGAGGCTATAATAGTAATAACAAGAGCATAACACATACTGAAAAAAATAATAACAATGATAATAATAGTGTTAAAAACCGATACACATAGCAGGCACTAATAATTACAATGTTCATAGCCTTTGCTACATTAACTGTAACAGTGGAATCTACACAAGATCACAGATGCAAAAGAAATAGACAAGGACTAAAAAAGGATAACCGTGTCACCAGTTTTGACTTAAATAAGCATTGTCATAATTACATAATAATAATATTCCTAATTTGTCACTTTTCTGGGCACCATCAAAAATTTATTTGGGCATTGCAAAATTTTAAAAGATTTTATGTCACTGATGGGCCCTCATGCAAGTACATGTATTACTTGGTCTGACAAAGTTGTGAGATAGTCATCCGTATACTCCTGTACATTATGGCATGTCATGACATAGTGATGGTGTGTATATCCATCAGTTTCACTCCATATTCTACAGTCACTTGTGCTGCCCTCTTTGTTTCCAATGACATCCCATGGGTAGCTGTATTCTAATCTTAATCTAGCATTTTTATGTCTACTAAACCCCTTTTATTCATATGTGTATGTAGTGTACACTGCTACCTTGTTTTAGAACTGAACTGATCTGTGTGACTCCCTCTCTATCTGCCGCTGTATGCTATAGTTTCCAATATCTGAAGACTACCGACCCCTGTTTTTATCTGCTCTATTGATAACCTAAGGTTGTAATCAATGGTGTCCTTTACAGCAGCCTCTTTAACCAGCTCATTTGACCTTTCATTACCCCGGATTCCCAATATGTGTGGGAAGAACCCACATGAAGTAGACCTTTATGCCCCTTACTGTCAGTTTCTTGATTTTCCTTTTAACTTCGTTGACAAAATTTTCATATACTGAGACCTTGCTAGTTTTTAAGGACAGTAGGGCAGGCATACTGTCAGTAATAATTAAGGAATCATTACCCCTCCGACTGATCTGTGTCAAGGCCAACAGTAAGGACATCAGTTCAGTCTGTGTGGATGAAACCCAGCTTATATCCTGACCTTTATGTCTACTTCTGACTTAAAGGTACTACCACTATTCATTAAAATTAGCGGGGCACCATCACGTCCCGTGTCTGTGATCACTGATCCATTACTAATGCTGCTTGATAATGCAGTCTCATTTCAAAAGTAGACAAGTCTGCCTTTAATGGACATACACTCCAATACAGGAAGTGGTTGCCCAAACGTGTTTGTTAACAGACCAAAATCTACATTGCATTGCTGAATATCTTTTAGCTGTTACTGCAGTCCAGTTGTTCCATGCTATTTGCTCCAATCCAATAACATTCAGTAGTTCTGTCTTTGGAAGAGAGTCTCTGTCGTCTCTCAGAGCTTCATTACCAATAACGGTGTTGATCTCTCGAATTCTTTCTGCTGTCGATGCCAATCCTAACTCTATCCCCATATTCAATACCCCTTGCAGTTACTGGGCAGCCCAAGATAATTCTCATTGCTTCATTTTGAATGGTTTCAAGCTTTGCCAGTTTTTGATTATGAAAGGCAGACAAGAGCAGAAGCAGCATACCTTTATGTCAACTCTGTCTGTAGTGATCTTACCAGTGTCCTGGCTGCGGCCGAATGGTCTTAGCGTTAACCTGTATATTCCAAGATGCATTTGGGACACTTTAAATGGTAAACAATCGAGAGACACAGCTTCTTGGAAATTCCTTTTACTAAGGGAAGTATCTAAAGTCAACAGTATGAAAACATTGCATAAATACTTATTAAGTAACTTTACATACATACATACATACTTATGTATATATATATATATATATGTATATATATATATATATATATATATATATATATATATATATACATTGTATAAAAGCTTGTCAAATAACTATATATATATATATATATATATATATATATATATACACATATATATATTATTAATAATATATATATATTATATATATATATTAATATTATATATATATATATATATATATATAATAATTATATTATACATATATATTATTAATATATATAATATGTTATATATCTATTATGTTATATAATATAATATATAATAGTATAAGTATATATATTATATATAATTATATATATATAATATTATATATATACAGGTTGACTACATCAGCAATGTTACATGACTCTTAAGTTTATAGCAGACTCTTAACCCTAATTATAGAGAGACAAGCAGACAGAGCAAAAATACAGACAGACTACATATTATGGAAGGTTTCATTCACAGGTGAGTTTTTCCTTCTTCGAGGTCCTCCTTTCTGTGGATTACGCCGTTGTTGTAATTGTTAGCTTCAACTAGAAGACAATGCCACGTCCCTAGCTGGTTTAGGAGCGAAAAAGAAATCAAGAGGTAAAAATGCACCGAAGTTTCTTCGGCGCAATCGCGTTTTCTATACAGCGTATAATGCTGTATGAAACATCTCAGCTACGACCGCACAGCGCTCAGTTGCTCCCTAGTTGCGGTCAAGTGAAGGTAAGTCGGCGACGCCTCCGGAACTGGACTCTTAGAGCAGGAGCCAGCAGGGGTCAGGGTAGCTGAAAAGTGAAAGAATTTTTTTTTTTTGTTACATTGGCTGTAGGACCTATAAGAATTACCTGGAAAAATTGTCTGGGTCAGCTCAGAATCCAAACATGCGAAGCCTACACCAAAATGAGCCTTATGATTCAAACTATCAAGAATTGCCAATGCCAGACATTTTTGGTGGGGGTTACCCGCTGCCAGAGTTACCTAAATGATGCATAGAAAATGGCCTAGATTAGCTGGAGGGCGAAAGAAATGAAACTAATTAGAAAATGTCCAGCATAGTCCCAGGTATCTTGAATTGGCAAGGTGGGGTACCCCCACCAGACACACCCAAAAGACCACACCCTGCATCTAACCTAGATCAGCTGAAAAGTGAAAGAATTGATACCTACTTCAAAATGTTAAGCAGATGCACAGACATCATGAATTGGCATTGCCAGACATTTTCATTGGTGGGGTACCCCTGCCAGACACGCATTAAGGACCACACCCTATAGCTGATCTAGATCAGCCGAAAAGTGAAGGAACTGACACTGATTCCAAATTGTTTAGCAGACCTCCATGCATTAGAAATTGGCACTGCCAGACATTTTTATCAGCGAAATACCCCCGCCAGACATACTATGGCTGATCTTGCTGTATGGTCATTGATATTTAACAGAAATTGAAAACCTAAACAAGCTTTCTTTCAGATAATACAGACAATTCATTTGGGTCAGACTCGCACAAAGCACTAAACCCTATGGCTGATCTAGATAAACCAAAATGTGAAAGATTTTAAACTTTAAAATGCCCTCCATCTTATCTGATGTCATAATTTCTGTCGTACCAGACATTTCCATAGAGTACCACGGACTCTAGACCAATGATCCATGCTGAATTTACGAAACCAACTTCAAAGTGACTTCCAAAAACAAAGGTATCAAAAACTGAAACAAAGATATGCTTTTACATGATTTAATATCAGTTCATCAAATTCTCCACACCCCGAAGGAGGCTAGGGCCAGACTACCTACAGAATAAAGACCCTTATTTTTGTTTGGTTTAGAACAGCTACAGGCCTGGGATGACTAATCTGTGACATGTACTTCACCCCCCAAAAAATAATAAAGTATAATAACTGGCATAAATAAAACAAGTAAGGGTATCTTTTGCTATCAAATGAACATGAAATCCCTGCAATGTATGATTACATCAAACAACTATATTCATATCTAAACCAAATTTTGGCGCAGTCTCTTGATCAGAATCTCCCTATGTGTAGAGAGCTAGAATGAGGGGTCAAGAAGAACAAGGAATGACTACTGAGTTATCGTAAGTTATATTACGTAGTCTACAAAAGAACAATACAGGCTGGGAAACTATGAACTTTGGATATTTGCCTTAGTAGTCTTACTGTGAGAAAGAATACGAATCAACTAACCATTTATTATCTACTGATCCTCTGCCGCTTGCAGCAGACTGCTATGGATTGTTGCAGTATCAATAATTTAATGCATAAGGTCGAGACTGCAACTTTGGGCTCAGCCCTACTCTTATCAGCCCTTGGGGGACTGACAAAAGGGCGCACATAAAGTCTCCTGGCAGGAGTTTATACATGAACTAAGTCTTCGCTGATTTTGTCAAGGCGCATCCTGGACGCTTTTACCCAAGCTGTCCCGTTGCTTGGCTGAAGCTGTTGGGACGGGGGAGGGGGTAGGGGGTTGGAGAAGAGACTCAATGTGGACCTCTAGATTCTCACCAACCAACGCAGACGATGTATCAGTAGTGAGTGGGAAGGAATGTATTATCGGCGTGGGAATTTCTGTGACTGGTCTGATAAATGCCAACCATAATTTATGTGTTGCAAAGTTTATCTCTTCAGGAAAATACTTGTAGTAATGGCAGCAAAGCTGAATTTTTCAAGGAATTCATATGCTATTTGTATAAAAATGTACACAAAAAGTTTCAATGAATTTGAGCAATAAAGCCAATTGAAATCACATGAAATTTGACGCTTACGGTTTACAGCACAAAACCATAAACATTATCACTAATAACCCACTTACTCAGTCACGCAAAGGTTATAATGAACAATGTCGACATTGTTCGTCTTGATAATTAAAGTCGAAAATACTAGGTGATTAGGGGCGGGGGAATCGTAGGGCCAGGGGTGTATATTAGGGAGGAGAGAGGGAGGGGTTCGTGGAAAGGCAGAGAGAAAACACTAGTCATGTTATTAAATTTATTTGTCAGACCACACTCCTTGTTATTCGTGAAACTGACAGCTGACTTCGCGTGCGTTTATCCTAATGTTATTGTTAACTCACATCAATAAAACAATAATGATAACATCAAAATTAAAAATAAATATACAATAAAAATAAAAGGATTTATTATTATTATTATTATTCTCAGCTTGCCTGGCCATTCCGTCACTCCTGTCTGATGGACAGGAATGCTATCGAGATACTTTATGAAGAGATCGCTAACTGATTTGAAATGGAATAAATAATGCCGTCAAATGACCGATGCTATCCACGCAAAAAATAATCAATATGCTAACCTAACGTACTAACACCTAAAAATACACATATGTAAATACCTACAAATGAAGCCACAAATATCGTGTAACATCAAAATCACTACACTTCTGGAATAGCTTTTCGAGCTCTGGTCGGGGCACAAGCCTTATCTATTACAATGCAATGTAAGTTATTCCTAGGGTAGGGTGAATATTAAACGATATCTGTGGCGTGATATTTGTGATTACAAGTCACGCGTGTACTATAAGTGAAAAGAAAATCATGAGTACGTACCTATAAATACCACCCTTGTGACTTAAAAAGTACCTAAAATTGGGCAGGGGTCGTCATGTTTTTCCTATTTTTCATTTTACATTCAACCGCACGATGCCATCTACAAAGTATCTTTTTTCCATGGAAATGGATATAAAAAAAAAAGCTTTATGGAGCCAGGTTCCTTCATAATCCTTGGTAAATACCCGCTAGCTAAGTTCCGCAGAAAAGAATGGCCTTAAGCTTAAAAAAAGGAAAACAGCAAAGAAAAATAATGATAAACAGAACAGAGAGAGGAGATGAAAGAGCAGATAACCAAGCATAATCCGCCGCGAAAATGAGGAAAAGTAGGCCATGACAAAGGCAGAAAAAACAAAAAAAAATAGCGAAGGATAAACAAAACAAAGCCTCCCGATATGATACGCAAACAACAATGAAAAATGGAAAGGAAATTATGAAACCACACGACCGCAGACTACCCGCAATACAATCTCCTTGCAAAATGACAATCGCAAAACCGCATCTGTGTACGTCTAGGGGCACAGAAACCACACCAGGATATCGCATTTCGTTATTTTTTTCTTCTGTGCCTGACTTTCTGATAACGAATATCTGAAATGTGAACCACATCTGAAATCAAGAAGCGCCGTTACAAAACGAAAAGTTAATTACAACGATCTGGTTTTCATCTTTCACAGATGAAATGAAATTTGTTGTTTGGATATATTATATTATATATATATAATTATATATATATATATTATATATACATATATATATATATAATTGTAAAAGCCACAATGCCCCATTAATTTCTCGAATTCTTCTCGCTTTTTTGGATACGTTTGTCACTACAAAGCTTTAAGACCTAAGTGCAAGAAATATGAAGAAATTATGATGTCTAGCCGCGGGAAACAAACCCGCGATACCTTGATCACGACGAGATCACGTTACCGACCTGACAACGAGTAGGCTTTGTAGTAACAAGCGTATCCAAAAAAGCGAGAAGAATTCGAGAAATTAATGGGGTATTGTGGCTTTTACTTTAATTATATATACATATATGTATATATGTATATATATAATTGCGAGAAGTTAAGAGGGCATTGTGGCTATTACAATATCT
This sequence comes from Macrobrachium nipponense, assembly GCF_015104395.2. NCBI lineage: Eukaryota > Metazoa > Arthropoda > Malacostraca > Decapoda > Palaemonidae > Macrobrachium > Macrobrachium nipponense. The sequence goes on along the minus strand of NC_087208.1, from coordinate 70,962,253 downwards.
ATGTATGTATGTATCTACATCTCTCTCTCTCTCTCTCTCTCTCTCTCTCTCTCTCTCTCTATATATATATATATATATATATATATATATATATATATATATATATATATATATATGTGTGTGGGTGTGTGTGTGTGTGTGTGTGTGTGTGTGTGTGTGTGTGTGTGCATATGGACAGGTGGTTGATTTGTACAGGTGCTAGGCCATATGCATAAAAGAACATGGTGAGGTGAGAGAGAAATGCGAGTCACAGATTAGATCAGGCATGGAAGCTAGCAGGTGTGCGCAAGAGAAATAAAAGAGACTTGGAGCGCCTATGCGCACCATCGTGGTAATATGCGAAAGGCATGTTGCACCAACACTCTGTTATGGGAGTCAAGTGTTGCTGTTGAATGTGAATACCAGTAAGAAGACTGTAGCTCTTGAGATGAACTGTTTGCGTAGTGTATGTGATGTAAGGAGAACTGGAGGCTGAGAGATGCTGAGATACATAAAAGTGGTAAAAGGCTGTGAACGGTGTAATGAGGAATCCCGGTGTTTCGAGAGGGTCTGGCTGCGTGAAAAGAATGGACGCTGTTGAAAAGCGAGCATGTATAATTGGTCAGGGTCAAGGGCGAGAAGGAGAAGAAGATCTAGAAGTGCTGGATAGTGCAGGAGAGGTATAGGGAAGGAAGGACACTATTTTAAAGGAAGCTTCAGAAGTAAATGGCTCAGAATGTGTGTGAGTATGTGTGGATGTGTGGATGGTGTTCGATGTGTGGCTCATGAGCCCTTCGTAAAGGTCTGGGGAGCAAGTAATAATGCTTCTTTTTTGTGTACGGGAAGTTCATCCATTATCCAGAAGTTCAAGTATGAATATATAAGTGACCTTGTTTACATTAGATATAAACTCAATATATATAGATATATATCTGTGTGTGTGTGTGCGCATTGAAATAGGGAAGAGAAAAAAACCAAACCCTTTTGTCTATGCGGTCTCTCTCTCTCTCTCTGTGTCTCTCTCTCTTGTGGTAGGGCGTGTCACGTTCAACTCGATCCTTGAGTTATCAATAACTTTTTATTTCTCTGATCAGGAGAGAGAATCAGATCTTGCCAGATATATGACTTACTGGACATATTTCCCCCAGCAATCGTGAAAGGCAATAATAATAATAATAATAATAATATTTGTCCGAAAAATCAGTCATATTTTCAAGATTACGGAGAGAAAAGGAATGAATTCGAGATTGATTTTTAAGAGTCAATTTCGTTCTTGATATTGTCGGTGCGATACTTCAAAGAATAATTTTGTAAAGGACAACATACAAAATGGGTTTTGCTTCATTGCACCGTCATTGTTTCGTGACCTGCACTTCAGAAATTTTCTCGCTGTTTTCTCGGGTAGATTCCTTCTCTTTTTTGGCTTCGCAAAATTACTAATTCATTCTTCTCCACATTAACAACAAGATCATTACCCAGAACTGCTTCACTGTAAGCACTTTCATCGTAATTCAACAGTAACACTTCAATTCTATAAAAGAGAGTTGGCTGAACACTACCCTGATTCATTTTAACACACGCGCACACACACACACACACACACATACTAGCTGACTAACCTGGTGCTGCCCGGGAAAACTTGGAAGAATTTTCTTACATCCCTTATGGTTTGTTTTGTGGTGTAAAATATGTGTACTATCATTGAACATACCTTTTTCCCTATGAATAGGAGAGAGAGGCAGGAGAGAGGGGAGATGAGAGAGACGAGATATGGAGAGGCTAGACGGGGAAGGAGAGAGAGAGAGGAAAAAAGAGAAAAAATTGACTGGACTTGCTGGTGGCAAAACATTCTTGGTTTCTTCTAGTATGACTTGATTGATTTTAACCCCATTCCATAAAATAGAACTTTATAAAATTGAGAGGAGAGAGAGAAGGAGAGGAGGATAGACGGAGGTGATAGAGAGAGAGGAGAGGAGAGACGGAAGAGTTTTGGTGGAAGTAGTTGTGCCATGTTGAAAATGTTGCTGTGCGTGGTGGTGGTGTTACCAAACTACCCGATAATTAATTTAAGATCTCACTTAAAACGACTTTATAACGTCACGAGCAGTTGCTGCCATATATCTTGCACGTCGGGTTTAGTGGATGAGGAAGTCGTTCTAGGCTGCAGAAAGCGCATCTCTCTCTACTTACAGAAATGATCAACATAGGTTTTCAGTGTATTTTATCGAGGTAATTAACAAATACATTAATAATGATCATATATTATGTTTAAAATTCACATCAATTCTGATAAAAAATTTATATTACAGGGGATTAATTGTTACACACTAATCATACATCTGACAGCGTCTGGAAGACAACCTGGAACAATCAGGCAAAAAAATTACCATTAACCCGTAAACCACTTAAGGAAAACCTGATGGAATTGGTAAGAACGAAAATTCCATTCAATTTGCCTGTGTTTGATAGTCTGTCATTGGTCTACGGGTTTGATTTTGAGTTATAACCTTCTTGGGGTCGCATAGGGGACGGGTGGCAAATTTCATCTGGGTCTATCAAGCGGTTCGGATTTCTATAGCGGGCGAACATACAAACATTCACTTTATATATATATATATATATATATATATATATATATATATATATATATATATATATATATATATATATATACATACATATATATATATATATATATATATATCATACTATAGCTGACCATCCTGGCACTGACTGGGAAAACTTTGAAGGACAAAGACAAATTTTCCTACGTCTCCTTTGAATTGTTTTGATATGAAAAGCATGTGTACTATCATTGAAAATACTCTTCTTTCCTGTGATTCATAATTCTGTCTTGAATTCATTAAAGAAGATTCTCGCCTCGGGGAAAAGGTGACAATGTTACACAGACTTCCGCAACAAATTTCATGTGTACCGAAAGGTTAGTAGGTGAAGAGATTCACTCATGGAAATGAATAATGGGTGGAATGTTGTAGAGATTATAATGGAGACCCTTTGATAAATTACGTATACCCTCCATGAACAAAAGAATGTTGGGGGAGTGATCAAATCAAGTCATATTTAAATGAAAATATCCCACAGAAACTACTTTACCGTGAGTGAGAGCCTGTGCTATCGTTAGCCTTCCT
>NC_087208.1:70886625-70956625 GCF_015104395.2 Macrobrachium nipponense | reverse complement strand
CTTATTTGTTTGGACAGTTAGAAATAAATGAAAGTAGTCAAAATTATAAAACACTTTTGAACATTCTGTTGAACAGATTTACTTAGTCACTTGTTTGCACACGTTAGACTGTTATGACATCGACTGTTACACTTGCGCTTACCCTTGTAACAATTACATCGATTTGTAGAACACTTTTTTTGCCTGTACCACAGCCGCATTTTAAGAAACCCTGACCACGAGTGGTGTAGATTTCAAAGCCTGCCAAAGGGAAACCTGTTCATCTTGTTTGACATCAGACTGAGTGAGAAGTCTCTGCGGACAAAGATCAAATTGGTTGCGTGAATACTTGGTCTTGATTATGCCACTTTTAACAGCTATGGTGTAAATGTCATTTTCATCACGATCAATGATGACACCGAGGATATGACGTGCATCCCCCCGTCCCCTATCCACCAAAAGGAATAGGAACTGCAACATTATCTCCTACTTCCCCTGCCTTCGAGTCTAACCTGCTGCGCTTTACCATGCGCTCAGCTTGCGAGAGCTGCGCTTCTCTTGCTCGCTTCCTTTCCTGTGTTATCTCACGCTCACGTCTTTTAAGTGGTGACGGACTGAGTGGTGGAGACTCTTCATTGGTGTGGTTGGCGATATGAACTCTGGTGTAGGCTGTGGGGATTGGACTGTTGGGAGTGTAGACGGAGCAGTGTCGGCTGGTGCTGTAGGGTCTGGTGTAGAGTGAGTAGTGTTGCTTGATGCTGTAGTGTCTGCTGTAAGCGAGGTGTGAGCTGACACTTCATCTTCTGTTGGTTCTGAAATAAGGGCAAGCAGGTCATCTTCTGTCTGAAGTCTCTCAATAACCTCTGAAGGGAGACATGATGATGTTAGACCCACTTTAGGATCACAACCAAACATAGCTTTGTATGGTGTGCGCTTGATACCTGAGTGATAGGCGGAGTTCTTCATGTTTTGGACAAAACGAAGACCAATGGACCAATCCTGTGTGTTGTTGTCTGACATAAAAGCAATCAACATATCCTTGATGTTCCCATTGGCACGTTCCACATTACCTTGGCTTTGGGGATGTCTTGGTTTTCCATGGACCATGATGCGATCTGGCCAAAGATCTTTTAGCTCTGTGATGACATGAACTGTAATTCAGAACCATTGTCACTTTGAAAGATTGCAGGAGCACCAAACAGCAAGAAGATGTTGAGCAGTTGAAAGGCAACTTCAGCTACTCTTTTTGATGTAAGAGGTCGAAGTATCACAAACTTTGTTAAGTGGCACTGGTGTACCATAATCCACTTGAACTGAGCTTGGGGAGATGACTGCATGTCTACCAGATCAACCTGGCCCCGAGAATTGAGATTGCTGCTTAAAATAGGCTTTACATTTTTCTTGGCAGACAATGCAGTAAGACTTAAACATCTCTAAAGATTCTTTAGTGATGTTTACATACTTTGATGCAAGATGAGCTTTCATTCTGTCACGGCCACCATGACCTGTTGCAGTATGTGCTATCTTGATGATGTCATAAGTATCCTCAATACTGACATAATAAAGTGTTGGTTCTTCAGCTGTTGCGCGTTTCTTGATCAGCTTCTCCACGTCTCCACACTGAAGAACTGCATACCTGTGTGTGTGTGTGATTGCAAAATCTGAATTATGAGTTCGTGGTTACAGGTTTTCAAACAAAGTTCTGCAGGTAATAATGTTTTATTTTGTTGTTGTTTGTAATTTTATGAATATATGATATCTGTTTGTAATTTTTGAAATAAGAACTTCATAAAAAATTAATGAGATATTAAATTGATTAAATATTTCATAGTTGCACTAAATCAGTAATTCTTAATTTCTCACGATAAATAGGTACATTCATAAAAAATCTAAACTACTGTGTCAAAATATCTACTTACACCAGCTGACTGTTTCAGTTCAAGTATGTACGGAAACGATAATAAGAGATAATAAAATCTTACTTCTTGAGAATGTAGTATCCATGACGAGATTTCGAAGATGGATCCCTAGGCAGCTGTCTTCAGGTCTTCAATTGTCTTGTAGCACTCTTCTTTGGCAATCAAGTTCTTTTTACACTGATGATATTTTTGAAAAAGCGCTTCTGTAAACTTGACTTCAAAATTACACTGAGTTATTACAATCTGCAAACACACGGTAGGCAAGTTTATAACCTGTACAACACCATGTAGACACTGAATTGCAACTAGAATCTCCCTCCCCTCCCTCCCGCCCTAAACAGTTTTTAGCCAGGTTGTGTAATGAGGACACCAATTTTCCAGCCATTTCACGTGATAGCTGAATATTTTAGTCGTTTCACGAAATGACCGAGTGAAATGGTCATTTCTTGAAACGACTGAAATTTCCAGGCATTACATGAAATGGCTAGTTTCACACCTTGACTGTAACATATATATATATATATATATATATATATATATATATATATATATATATATATAACACACACACACATATATATATATATATATATATATATATATATATATATATATATATATATATATATATATATATATACATATAGATATATATATATCTATATATATTATACAAAAAGGATCATTCCAGGGCCTGATTCTAAAAAGGTATTTTCGGAATGAACTTGTTAGCTCAAATGCACTGCCAGCAAGTCAGCAAACAAGCAGATACATTATTCACTGCTAGTGTCGTGATGACTTTACAACTCAAGATCATATTTTATTCAGACTCAAAGGTCATGATACCTAGTCTAAAGTCATTCAGATTTAAATTTTTTATTGAGATCAAGCGTAACGCGTTTTCTACAGGAGTTCAAGGTCATTCAGTTCTGTTGTTATTGGAGATTAAGCTGGCCTTAGGCCAGCATGGGCTCTTGCTCATAAGGCAGCCCGTAGGTATGCAGTTCTAAGGTCACTTACAAGGTACAGAAGAGGCCCACGCGTTCCTTTTTAAGTTTGGAAACCCTAAGGAAGAAAAAGGAGCGATAAAAAAAGTGGATGTTAACTGAAAAGGAAGAGCACATCCACCTATTTTTGATGGGTGAAAGTTATAGGAATAGAGCACCACAAGCAAAAAATGCACCAAAGAAACAAGCAAGTATTTTGTACAACGTATAAAGCTGTATGAAACTCTCAGCAACGGACCATGAAATTTTCAGCTGGTGGTGGCCTGTGTTGCTGGCACTTATAGCAGTGCTAGGCGCACGATCATGGTTAACATTAACCTTGAATAAAATGAAAACTACTGTGGCTAGATGGCTGCAATTTGGTATGTTTGATGATTGTGGGGTGGATGATCAACATACTAATTTGCAGCCCTCTAGAACTCAGTAGCTTTTAAGATCTGAGGGAGGACAAAAAAAAAAAGTTAGGACGGACAGAAAACTATAAAACCAAGACAGCAGTAGGATTATTAAAAAAATGAACTAGTATATGTATAGTTCACACTTCGTGTGTGTGTGTGTGTGTGTGTGTGTGTGAGAGAGAGAGAGAGAGAGAGAGAGAGAGCACCAAACTGGTTTCCTCACATGATTTCAACTGGGTTATGTAAATGTTCTGTTGGGAAATTCAAAGCGTCAGAGGCTATGAAGCTAATCACCCCACACGATTATGTTATTTTATCACGTATTTGACATCCGTCTTCCAACGTGTGCATACATTAAAGTAAACTGAAAGAGAACGTGAGATCTAACTCCCATCATGCATTCCGATTGTATCTTCTTTTTAATCGGAACCGTTCATATCAGAGGCTTTGGATTTCTTATATCTTTGTTCCCTATGTCCCGTAACATTCCTACTCACAGGAGAAGGATCTAGTGGTTCCTACAGGATTAGGTCCCACTCTTAATTTTCCTTACCATTTCTCTAAGGAGTCACTGAGGTCTGGGTAAGAAAAGGACTCTCGAATGATATTTCCTCACAACTCATCATCATTATAATACCAACTTGTCCACTTATTTTTATTAGCTCCCTTACTATTTATCATTATATCAAATTCACCATGAGTCATTATTTTCAGATCAACCTCATCATAATTCATTAATATATCAGCCTTCTCAATGAATATAACTATCATTATTACTAACCTGCCCTCCTTTTTATGAAGTACTTAATACAGATGACAATGAAATTATTCAGGAGACATACTTATAACACAATGCTTAAGTGATAACAGACCAGAAAGAAATTGCAGAAAGTTATATAATAATGAGAGAGAGAGAGAAAAAAAAAAGGACAAAAGAACAAAAAGGGTAAAAACCAAGGTTGCAAAATTCGCCGAATGAAATCGACAATTTCACAGCCCACGGTGACAAATATAACCGAGAGGAGAGGATGCCTGATGTCCAACGGATTCCTCTCGAGTAGCATAAACAGCCTAATGGCATCGCTGAGAAGTATCAGCCTCTGAAGGAGCCTTGATGTGAATTATATTCGCAACCTGATTCTTCCGATCACCTCATTTTTAATGGCAAGGGTTCGTGTTACACGACTGGTCTAAAAATAAACGCTTCAGCTGAAATGCAATAAGTCTTCAGCGCTTGACTTCAATAAAATGCTGATCATGTTACAAGGTTAACAGCGTCATGGCGATGATGCCAAAATAGACTGATAGTGTTTGCATCAAATGTAAAACTATAAAAGTCAAAGTATAATATATATATTATATATATATATATATATATATATATATATATAATATATATATATATATGTGTGTGTGTGTGTGTGTGTGTGTGTACCTGTGTGTATATACGTGTGTATGTATGTGTTAAATACTTTAGGACTAGGTTCACTGAAAATCGAATGCCCTTATCACCGTTTATTTCGGATAGTGCTTTACTCTTTCGTTACATAATATTGGCTTGCCTTCCATACATACACTCATATATACATATATGTATGTATGCATGAGCGTATGTGTATACTAAAGATATAAAGCTGAAATAGACTTATTGCTAAAGAAATAATTTCCAGAGAGAGAATATCATATGAATAGTTTCTCTCCGGTCTCGTGAAAATACTTTACCGAAGACCTTCGGTTTCGATGTTACTGCATTTTGGCGGAGTAATGAACATGCATGTCTGGTTAAATCTTTTATCTCTCCTCTCTCTACACAAGGCCCGATCAACAACGAATTGCCTAAAACACCGCTGAGCTCAACAACGGCATAGGCCTAGACAGAGAAATGTGTGTTATCATTGCGCCACGAGAGAGAGAGAGAGAGAGAGAGAGAGAGAGAGAGAGAGAGAGAGAGAGAGAGAGAGATGCTATCTACCCCTATTGTGCAATATCAGCACTTGTATCCCCAGATAATTTTCAGCGAATAATTCATTGTGAATTCTCAGCCCTGAATCGCATAAGCCGCCTCTTTTTTTATCAGGCGAGTCTGTCATCACTTAGCACCTTTATGCTGTGGGACGGTGCTCGTTTTGGACAGCTTTTTTCCATACGTGTCTGTACACCAGATAACCTAATTTAAGCGACTGTTTGTTCCTTACTGCTCAAAGTTGTGGAATTTCTTCCCTGCATTTCTTCAACCTTCCTCTTTTTAAGGAATAATACGAGGGCTATTCACCAACTGTAATTTTTATCTAATTATACAAGATTATTATCGAGACAGTCGAGATCAAGTCCCGGTCACATCAGCCTTGAGAGGTCCCGCATGAATTACCACGAAACGCTAAATTACACGTCGAAATGGCTCTCCAGTTCCTGACAGTCGTATAAATCATTTGATGTCGCTGTCAGAATTCAAGTAATTAGTGAATCATAGAGAATTCCCATTTCATGCACGTCCCGAATATTCAGGTATGGCAATAGTAAGCTTGTAAATAAACCTTTGTTGTGTTAGTGTTTATTTCTATATTCGTATCCCCAGTTTCAACTGTTGGTGTTGAAATATTTTTTTTTATTATTTCATATCGAACCTGAAGCGGACCTCTCTCAGAGGCCGTAACACGGACTAACTTGTTCTCTGTTTCTCTCTTTGTCAGAAAATGTTTGAGCATCATGATCTCACTGTAGATAAGGCTATAGTAGATTCACATCAACCGTGCATTTGATGTCTAGGCCCGTCCCTTACGACGCTAAAGATTGGCTGTTGATAAACCAATCACAGGGCTGGAAACTGTCTCGAGAGAGAGTTCACATAGGCAGGATGTACGTTCCATCTCTCCTGAGGGATGATACGTCTTTCAAAAGTATACCTCAGGAGATTTGGAACATACGTCCTGCCCATGTGAACTCTCGAGAGAGACTGAGAGATTCTAGCCCTGTCATTGGCTTATCAACAGCCAATCGGGAACGTCGTAAGGGACTGGCCAAGACATCAAATGCACGACTGATGTGAGTCTACTAAAGTATCTAACCCCGATACCTTAGAATCTGAACGGTTCATTATCATCATTATTCAGAAGATGAAGAACCCTGTTTTATGGAACAAGCCCACCAAAGGGACCACTGACTTTGAATTCCAGCTTCCACAGAATAGTAAGGCGTTCGTTAGAAAGAAGTAACAGGAGGTAGTAGGAGATATACTAAAAAGAAGTACTATAGAGTTTTATCTCCAGGATACAGAACCCCTACGTGCCATTTCTGTAAGAACCCCTACATGCCATTTCTGTATGAACCCCTACATGCCACTTCTATAAGAACCCGTACATGCCATTTCTGTAAGAACCCTTACATGCCATTCATTCTCCTCCAGACCAATCAAGAAGCCTCCGGTTCGTCATTCGAGTTTGGCGGCCTTGGCCCTCCCCCCCTACCGCCGCCGCTGAGTCGGATCTGCGTCTTCAAGCGAGGGCGACGCTTCCGGCCTCCGGTCGCCTAAGGTCATGGCGAAGGCCGGTGCCAAAGCCCCCCTACGATGGAGGGGCAACAGCCTCACGCGCCTCGACAAGAAGGCAACTACACCAGGTATATGTAAGTGGACTGACGGGGTTTTGACGTCGACAGGAGGTTGGGACAGACTTTAATGAACACGTGTGGTTTTCTTGACATTCAGATGACATAGAAAGTAGAATAATTAATTATAGTCTCTGCTTAGCAAGCATTGAGGTTCATTCTGTATCTATAAGAAAATTTGAGGTACTTAGTCAGACAAGAGTTTAATAGGAAATACCTCCCACAATTCACTAAGCAATTTAAAAGATAAAGAATTACTATTATGTAGATCACAGTAACGTGTAGAAACCACCACAATTATTGCGTTCATCCACTGGGAGAATCTGCAGTGAACCAAATAGCTTCATGAACTGCCACATAATTAATTTGTTTTCGTTATACCCTTAGTTTCATCCACTGTTAAACCACGAATTTCCAAGACATGAATACACTGTAATCAAGAGGAAAGTAGCCCACATCCCTATGACATCAGACTTGTTTATGCATGGTGCAAAATACACTTAGCTTAGGAAATGAACTTGGCACGATACCGTAACATTAATTTCATAATCTGTTACTCGAGATACCCATCAGAAAGAGAGGTCTTCATTACGGCGCTGAATACCCTTATGGGTTACGGCGCTTGGTCCTCATGACCTAAATTTCATAATCTAACCTAACCTAATCTAACAGAAAGAGAGAGAGAGAGAGAGAGAGAGAGAGAGAGAGAGAGAGCGGCATTATGATCCTGCAACACTTTCCTTCATTCCAGGGACTTCCTCTACTCCGGATAAAACCAAACCCCGCAGAGGAAATGCCAATTCCCCGGATGTACTTGGCCAAGTGGATTTGCGTTGCATTATTAGCGTAGAAAAACGTCGTGAAAAGGATTCACCAGACTCCTCTTTGGGCCTGGCTTCAGAGCGGATGCTGCTGATCGGCCGTCATCTCATACTTCTTTCCAATCATAAACAAGACGTCGTGGATGCTGTTGAGGGGGGGCCCCTTCCTGCCCAGCGTTTTCTAGGCCCGATGGGGAAGAAGTGGGCGTTGTCCGAATGATGTAATATATAAAGCTTCTATCTTTCAGATAAAAAACCTAGGATCTATGGGCGGTACATCGACGATATATTCGTCACAATAAAAGAACCTGACGATGCCAGAAAACTAGCAGATGCTCTGAAAAGAAACTCAGTGCTCAACTTCACCACAGAGCACAGTCAGCAGAAGACTTTGCCATTTCTTGATGTCCTGGTAAGACAACAAGAAGGACAGTTTAAGACGGCCGTTTATACGAAAGCAACGAACGCTGGCCGTTGCCTGATGCACGCGGGGAATGCCCGGACGCATACAAAAAGTCTGTCGTGAGTGCGTATGTCAACAGAGACTTCACACACAGCTCATCATGGAGAGACATACACAACGAACTCGATCGAATTCGCCAACTGCTGACAAACAACGGCTATGCAGATCAAATGATCGAAGCAGCAATAAAAAAGAAAATGGACGAATTTTACCAACCCAACACGATGACGAAAAACGAGGATAACTTGATTATTTACCATCGTGTGCATTATGGGTCTGCATACAAGGAGGATTGCTGCACGCTACGCGGGATAATAAACAGAGGCGTAACCCCAAAAGCCCCTTACCACAAAATAAGCCTCAGGATATACAGTAAGCCCAACCTTTTAGCAGCCTTAATAATGAAAAACAGCATCGCTCCGGGGGGACCGAAGGAGATCGTGGCACGAATGTAGTTTACAAAATTTACCTGTTTCAGGAGATGTGTAAATCTCACAGCCAAAACTACATCGGGCACACTACAACGACCCTTCGGAGACGTCTGCTGGCTCATAGAAATCAAGGGGCCATCCATCAACATTACATAGATGTACACGACAGGAAGCCATCTCTACAAGAGCTCATAGAAGGCACCCAGGTCGTGCACAGAGAAGACAACTACGGTCGCCTCTTAATAACGGAAGTGGTGAGCATCACTATTCAGAAGCCGACCTTGAACGTCCAACAAGAATCGGACCACATACTCCCCTCCAGCAGGAGAAGGAATACTCATGCCAACAGGGACCATACAATGCGCACCAACCCACCGGGAACATCGCGCCCCTTAGAAGACATGAGAGGACCCAGCGCCAAAGAAAGACAAGTAACATCCTTGCTCAGGTCGCTGAGACTCCGCCCAACACGAATCTGCAGCCGTTAACCAACGTAGACCATTTGGACACACACTCACACACACACACACACACACGCTCACTCACTCAAATTTAAATTATACACATTTATGTATAAACAGAAATTATCTGACTTGTACCTTTATGCATGCTAAACTATCTTATATATATGTATATATATATATATATATAGTATATATATATATATCTATATATTATATATCTATATTATATATATATACTTAGGGGGGGGGCGGTGTTGCCTTGTATAATAAGGCGCCCTATGAGGTAATGTTAGACTTGCGATAATCTTACGCTAAGTCGGTTGGTTATGCACTTCCATACTCATTGGAGTCTCTTGGGGTTTGCTGATAACTTACGAAGTGGTTATGACGACGATGTGTTAAACTCATGATGATATCTTTCCTGATGTGAGGTTTCTATAGAAAACACGAAGTATAAAAAATAGTTTCTATTCTCTGAGATTACATGATGAAGATCAAATAGGATTGTACAGGTCTGCCAATGATGATGGCTTGATCGCTTCTGCCAACGATGATGGCTAATTCCACTCTGTTCTCACTACCATCTCGGTACAAGTCATAAAGGAAGCAAACAGTAGCCCGAACATATGAACATACATACAAATGAGACACATTAGAAATCACGTAGGCCGTTTGAATTATAGGTCGCGGTAGTTGTCTCAAGCAGGAAGCTTGGACTAATGTTTTCAAAACAAATGAAGGACCACAGATGACGGCATGTCATCTTAGCCTATTTTATTGTATAGCATACTTTATCGTCTCTGGTCCGATCACATTCCTGCAAGCAATCTGGTTGACCTCTTTAGTTTAGTTTTTTATATATATGGAATAAAACATTCCATATTTTTATCTTATGTATCACTTACATAAAAAGCTCGGTCAGCTACAAAACCAGCCACCTGAATATTACTCAAGCTTGACTTGCATTGACTTATAGGAGTGTGATACAGACACTATGTGAATATATATAGATATATAAGAAATACTTATAAGTAAAAAAAAAAATTCATGGTGTACACAATTACAGATTCAAGTACTAGGATATAAAACATAATATGCATATGATGATATTCGTAAATAATAGTGATCACGTGATATATACTGATACAGTTTTTCACTTAATCTCTTTAAGACACATATGCTACAGAAAATACTAATGTACTCTGATAATTGCAATATGATAAAGATTAACATGATAAAAATCATATTGTAACTGATAAAAATTCTAATATGAATTATAAAAAATTTATTTTAATGTTTATGCGATTGATTAGTTGATTTTTATGCTAATGGTTATATATCTGCAGTTATTGATAAGATAAAAGGTAACAGATTGATTATAGGCTACCTGATTTATTTATACATATGTATATGGATTCATATAATTATGATCAATATATGTGCACTTTATACAACTGATTACATAAACGACTAATCTAATAAGTGATTATCTAGGTGCACTTTAAATAGATTCCTAGTGCGTACACGCAAAGATATATTTCGACTCTATATTTATTTTGATATTTATATATAGGATACATGATACTTTATATATAGGATACCATGACCGAAGTTATACTATACACATTTAACTAGCGTGTTCGAACAACTTTTCGTCCATTACACAGTTCCAGACAACCACCTATAGCCAAATGAAATGGCCAATTCCAAATGGTTAAAACAAGGGAAAATTGCCTGGTCAGGGTCCAACGTTTTATTTTGCGCTCATACTTGTTTCTCTCCATCCTACCAGCCACACGAATACGTTCGCGATGAATAAAATCATCCCCAGCACGAGTCCTTCGCTAGCAACGTAGAGTTAAATATCCTTCTGGTCGTAATTGTTGGAAGTATGTCCCTTTTGTAGTCGATTTCCGACAGCCGCCGGAGCATTCCGCATTAAAACGAGATTAAACGACGGGATTACAGGTGCAGTCGAAGAAGTCCCCACGAAGAATAGAAAAGCTTGTTCACTTATGATGGTGCTTATTCCTTTCACATTGTAGGCGGTTGTTACTTGACTGCCATCGTCCGCAGCGACGAACGATTTTTGAAGTTGCGGTGTGGAAACTCTCGTACTGCAGGATACTGTAACCAGGTTCCATTAATCAGCCTGCAAGTGAAATTATACTTGTCACAAGGGCAAAGTAAATTCAGACAACATCCAAATTCGGGAGGGTGAAAGCCATTAAGAACCAGACTTAACCCACATGAATTCGCTGATATTTTATGGAATTCAAAAGAGTCAGCTGTACAAACTTTTTTATCCATGGCATTATAACAATAAGTGAACCTATCCAGGTCTCTGATGACTGTAAAAATATCCATAGTTATAAAAAATAAACAGATATCAATACGAATCCCAAAGAAAATTCGATATTACTGGTAGTAAGTTAATAGACAAAGAAGTGGAAAACCGAGCTATTTGTAAGATTGCCAGCCAACATAAGAGTCAAAGAGAATATTAATCATGATTCTGTATTTCTCTATGCTAACTGAAATTAAGCTGAAATACAATCCGATCCTATGTGCCCCTAACAAAAGTTTCATCTTCAATTTTCTCGCGCGCATCCTCTTAGGTTAATTTTTAGGCAGGAGATTGCCCCCTATGATAGAACCCACTATGTAACTAATTCTATATAAACTTTGGGTTTTTCAAGAAAATGTGACATTTTCCCATGAATGTGATTTACTTGAATTGTAAAAGACTAATGTTGAAATAAATATTTCATATCCATGACTTGATACTTCTAAATGTCCGTTTACCAATGTCATAAGCTGAATTATTGACTCTAATTGTCTATGAGGTTCAGTTAGTTCATTTTGATGTTATAGAAATTCTGTTTGCTTATTTTGTTCATTAATTTTAAAACGATTGCAATTCCTTAACTAAAGTTGCATTGCACATACGGATAGACACGTACCTAAACGTCTGCCTTGCCCATGAGAAGTTCGGGCTAAGCATTCCTCTCTCCAGCCACCCTGCTTTGCAAGCGGTTTATTGAGGTTAAAAGGAACAATGCTGAATGGGCAAACGTGCCATGCACCTTCAGGACTGATGACCTCATCATCTGGCGGGAGATTGCTCCCAGCCAGCTAAGAGTTACGTTACTTGCTGTAATAAATATGACTTAAGTATAAGTTGTGTATTTTTTGTTTTTAATACTCCACCCACATGAGGAGAATGTCTCAAAAAAAACAGAATACCAAATTGAACAATATAATATTAGTTTCATGTTGGAAATCTGCATGATTGTTAAAATAAATGTAATTATTTATGTTAAATTAGATATTCCTTATTCAAACTAATGAAAAGGGTTTCCATACAGATTCTATATATACTATTTGCCCTGTAAGATCCATATAGGATTGCTCCATAGATATACATTTTCACTTCTAGACTTCCTGACTTTAAAATCTATTTTATTTATTTTATTTTATTTATTTATTTATTTATTTTATTTATTTATTTTTCATTGACTACGAATATAAATTACCGGTGGACAAGACAATATGTCAGTAGGTTTTGATATGTGTATTTGAACTTTGTTTAGCTTTATTTGTCATTAACTAAAGCGTAAGTTAGAGTTAAAATCTTTAGCATATATATTTGGATATTTAATTAACCTATGGTTACGTTTTGCTTATTTGATTTTATCGTGATTCCTTTTTTGTTATAATTTGTAACCCTTCCGACTTCTTACGGAGTGTATTATATTGGCTCCACTTGTATCCATATTTATTTTATTTTTTTATATTTATTTATTTATATATATTTTTTTATATATATTTGATAAATTAAATGGTTGGCTTGAATATGTGGAAAAGTGTCCTAGCGGCGTACCGTATAAGGCTACTTGCGGTATCATTTCTATAGATACAAGATATGAATGATAAAGGTATTTAAAAGTGCGAGAACCGCTATAATCCAGTTCGGATCCAATATCACGAGTTGTAACTCGTAAGACATTGACACTTTCCTATTTATCCGTTCTACCAAGCCGATTGACTCTGGGTGATAAAATATAGTATTGATTTGTTTTCTTAATGGAAAGGAATTCACACAACGAGTTAAGGAGATATTATTGATTTACACCACCCGAGTCAGAGATTATTATGTGTTGAATTCTATGTTTACTGATTTAGCACTCATAAATATTCCTAGCGCACTCAATTGCTGTGTTTGTTTTTAGTGCTATTAATTCTATATAGCGTGTCAAGGGAACTATTAACACTAAGGAGTGTTTATTTTTCCTCTGTCAGACTCGTAATTCTGTAATTCATGTATATCTTTCAAGGATTGATTTGGCACAGGATAGGCCCTACCTAAACTGACGGGTGTCTTAGTGTGTCCCTTGTTTTCATGACACGTGTTACAATTAAAAGTTAGTGCTTTTATATCTGTAAGATTTATAGGCCAGTAAAACAGTGATTTGGCTTTCTGTGACATAATAGAGAACCCTGGATGACGGAATGCAACCAGTTTAGGAAGATTGGTATGAAAGAGATTATTACTACTACCTGGTCGTTAGTCACCTGCTGTGTTCTTCGGGTTTTCCTCGTCACGGACCTACATATAATATTACATTTGATTACATAATTCTGATGCACATACTTTAAATATACTTTTGCTTTAGGGTTTCCGTTCGAAGTGTTTATTGTTTTGCTTAGCTGCTGACCCTGTTTCCGTTCGAAGTGTTATTGTGCTTAGCTGCTGACCTTGTTTCCGTTCGAAGTGTTTATGTTTTGCTTAGCTGCTGGCCCTTGTTTTGTTCAGCTTGTAACAGTTCTGCGCTCCAACCCAGCTATTCAATGCTCGCGATCTCTTGGGTTAATGAATTTTCTTGTTTAGATATGGTTTTAATAATAGGCACGGATGTTTCTATATCTTTTAGTCCAATTAATGGTTCTTTGCAGTATGGTGCGGGATTGCGGGATAATGCGTCAGCTATGATATTTGCTTTCCCAGGTAGATATCTTAACTTGGCTCCAAAGACCTGAATGATCATATGCCAACAAGTTCCTTTGGGACTGTGTTTAAAGCCTTTGAAAAACTCGGTAAATGACTTATGGTCAGTAAGGATTTTAGCAGGATAGCCGTAGATTATGAACTTAAAATGTACTAGTGAGTTAACGATACCTAGCCCTTCCTTGCCTATCACTGCATAGTTACTTTCAGAGGGCTTTAGTTTACATGAATAAAAAGCTATAGGGACGAACTGTTTATCATATTGCTGAAGTAGTACCCCTCTTACCCCTTGGTCTGAGGCGTCTGTTGCTATAAAAAAAAAAGTTCCTTATTTAAATCAGCGATTTTTAAGTTTAGGTGAGCTGCATTAATTCCCCCGCTATTTTAAGATATCGAACGCCTGTTGATGCTTTTTAGACCATAATAAATCTACGCCCTTCTTCGTAAGATCTGTTAAAGGAGCTGTCATGATTGAAGAGTTACATATTTACATACGATTGTAATACCCACTACTGCGCAAAAGTGCTGTATCCCCTTTTTAAGTTAATAGGTACCGGAAGTTATGAATAGCCGACACCTTACCATGGACTACTTTAAGACCTTGACTAGACACATGAAACCTAGATAAACATGTTCGGTTTTTAAAAACTCACATTTAGATATTTTACTCTGAGATTATTTGTCTTTGTCTCTGTAGCACTAGCTCTAGTTTATGTGAATGTACTTCTAAGGTATTAGAAAAGATTACAAGACCAACCAATAGGCATGTTGGGTATCCCCTAAAAGTCTCCAAACACTATATTGTAATTGGGCGCAACGTAAGCCGGATGCATACATAAAAATTGATAATGTCCCCTGAGTGTGCTGAAAACGGTGTATGAGGTACAATCACTTAGGTAATGGTATCTGGTAAAAGCCTTTAAGTAAGTCCAAGCTGGTGAAAAAAAAAAAAAAAATTTTCTGACTTAACAAAGATAAGATATCGTCGGTTCATGGCACTGGAAAACGATTGAGAATCGTTTCCTTGTTTAAACAACAGAAATCTACGCCGATACGTCAAGTCCGATCTTTTTTGGCATAACGTTTGAGGGAAAAATTATATGGGCTATTTGATTTCCTAATGACTCCTATTACTAACATTTTTTCAACTTCGTCATTTATCTCTTTTTTGAAATTTCATTGGGAGTCTATACGAAGGTACGTATATAGCTTTATGCTTGTCCTTAGACCGTATTTTGTTTTCAATGACATCCGTTTTTCCCCAGAGATCACTCGCTAGTGGAGAAACTTCCTGGCATTCAGATAAAAGATAAAGAAAATTTCTGCTGAATCACCCCTGCTTGAATAACTTTACGGATATTACTTTAGATCGAGTATAAGAGAGATTCGTCTACGACTGGTTGGGCGTGATTAAATTTTAGCAATAATAAAAAATGCGATATTTATAACTTCCGTATCCACGATATGTATAGGTTTGTGGATCACTAAATTTAACTTGTTGCTGCAAGTCAACCGTGTCTAGGGCTTTGTTCGCGGAAATCGTTATATTTCAAAGTGTCGGGAAGGATTAAAATTTCAGATCCCAGCACAGTCTTTTTTCACGCACTAAAACATTCGTGGGTGCATGCGTCTCGAGATTTTTGCGTGCAAACTGCAACTGCGGTTGTGGGAGAATTCTGTTGGGTCGTTGAACAATATCACGATTTATGAGACAAATGAATAGTTCCTCTATATAAGTTATTATTTGATTTACTGTCTCTTTTTGTTCAAAACGGATTTTAATATGTTTGAGGGTTTATAGAATTTTCCTTTGATAAACACGCCTTATTTGGCAGGGGGTAAGGTAATGTTTTGTATACACATAGATGGATATCTTACAATTACGCTAGATACAGATCAATGTTTTTTATAACTACAGAGGTATCTGTAAGCGCTCGCTTATCCGAACTTCTCAATAGGGAAGTTCGAACAACAGACGGTGAGTCCGTAAATACAGGATATTACGTGTACTAAAGGAATAAAACAAGATATTCTAATTTTTACGGCGTGTACAGTCGGGCTTAATCCACCACTATTAGAATAACTTATTGTATTAAAATTACGAGAACCTGCTCTGATTACTTGATACGGTCGTGTGATTCATAGGAAAATTCATTTTTAATTTTTCCAACATCGCTCTTCCTCTCCGCTGAAGTCGCTTATGTGGAATGTGCTTTGCTTGCTACACTCGGCAGATTTAACTGACCCTGACCGTTGACTAGATGACACAGTAACCAAGTTTGCTTAAGCACGATTTGTTTGATTTCTGATTTTTAGGGCTACTGTTTACCTATTTCTTTTGATAATAATTAGGATTCTTCTCTTTATTACCATCGGCAACGTATTGTGTGTTTTAGCATTATGTTGCTGTTAGTCTATAAAGCAACGAACGTATGAATGACTTGAACTATACAGAATTGAGCGATTACTATTAAAACAAGTTATCTCTACTGCGTTATCGTGTAATTGCTGTGGTTTACTTCATTCTTTGCTAAAATTTGAAATAGTGAGGGATCCTGGTCAGCGCATTTAGCCTAATGAAAGTGTTTTACAGACATGTTATTCCTTGCAATCCAGCCGTATTTTTAAAGTTAAGTTGAGTCATTGAGGTTCGATATTTTATGCATATAACTCAAAAAACTCAAGGCTAAAACTGCGATCGGGACCTTGCACAGGAGCATTTTATTGTCCTGACCCGAAATAGTGTTACCTCTAATTTATCTAGATTTGTACGGGTGTTCCACTTGTTTTGTGTGTTTTCTAATCACTACGGTGCCTAACAACCCTATCCATGCATCTGTATAAATACAGATGTCCACTGAAACGCATATTCACTGTTTAATATGATTTGTTACGTAAAGGATTAATATTCACCCAAGATGATAAAATTAACACAGTATATGATTATGATATTTCAGTAGAACTTCTGGAAACAGAAACTCAAAGATAAAAACTCGCAGTAGCAAAATCCTAATGATGTAGATAATTTCTGTAAAAATGTAAGATTAAGAATGTCTCATAACTTCAGCCACAGGAATAACGAAAATTCGACCTGTAAAGGAAACACTCAGTTACTCCAAATGAATAAAAAAATTGTACTTAGCTTGATTTTGTGGGAAGTCACGGTGTTCCGATAACGATGTGCCCTTGGCCCTCCTTCTCTGTTTAGCGGATGACCTGGTTTTTTGGCTTGAGTTTCCCCCGTGCGCGTTGTTTGGATGATTCGTGTCCTTTAAAGATCCGATGCTGAAAACGCGTTCGGTTTGTTTCTTGAAGTTATGTACTGCTGAAATCGCTCACTAAACGATGATACTAAGTTGCTTAAAGAATCTCTTGCTTTCGTCGTCGTTGATTTCTGATATGATACATTATTCGTTATTCTTCGGAAGACGTTGAAGAGTTCTTGTTGTTTTTCTAAAGTCGCTCACTAAAACGATGATACTAAGTTGCTTGAAGAATCTGTTGCTTTCGTCGTCGTTGACTTCTGATATGATACATTATTCATTATTCTGGTTTTTCTTCGAAAGACGTTGTAGAGTTCTTGTAGTGGTCTGCCACCAATATTAGGGCTGTTGCCTTGTATAATAAGGCGCCCTATGAGGTAATGTTAGACTTGCGATAATCTTACGCTAAGTCGGTTGGTTATGCACTTCCATACTCATTGGAGTCTCTTGGGGTTTGCTGATAACTTACGAAGTGGTTATGACGACGATGTGTTAAACTCATGATGATATCTTTTCTGATGTGAGGTTTCTAATAGAAAACACGAAGTATAAAAAATAGTTCTATTCTCTGAGATTACATGATGAAGATCAAATAGGATTGTACAGGTCTGCCAATGACGATGGCTTGATCGCTTCTGCCAACGATGATGGCTAATTCCACTCTGTTCTCACTACCATCTCGGTTACAAGTCATAAAGGAGGCAGACAGTAGCTCGAACATATGAACATACATACAAATGAGACACATTAGAAATCATGTAGGCCGTTTGAATTATAGGTCGCGGTAGTTGTCTCAAGCAGGAAGCTTGGACTAATGTTTTCAAAACAAATGAAGGACCACAGATGACAGCATGTCATCTTAGCCTACTTTATTGTATAGCATACTTTATCGTCTCTGTTCTGATCACATTCCTGCAAGCAATCTGGTTGACCTCTTTAGTTTTAGTTTTTTATATATATGGAATAACATTCCATATTTTTTATTATGTAATCACGTATATATATATATATATATATATATATATATATGTATATATTATTATATAATTATTCCTGTATTTAGATTTCTATATTCATTTTCATTCCTGTATGTAAATTTGTAATTTTTATCTAAAACCAACATGTAACATATTAAATTTTAAACATACATTTAAGGAAACACTAGCACATGGTATTGTATTTTGAATATTTATTTAACCACTGTTTAAACTTTCACTTTTATTGTCACAGTACATATGTCCTTATGTTCTTTGTATTCAAAACAACGGCCTTAAGCTGTTAATCCCTAGACTAACCAGTACCCATACCTCAAGGTCATACTTCCCACACGATGAAATAAATAGGCCGAAAGGCCAGATTGTAAGCCAGTAGACGCTTGATAATGCCATAAGGCGAAACAGCTGTCGCGACAAAATTCAATAAATGGAAGAAGGAAGTCTGCGTATTTTTCACCAGAAATTGACGAACGAGAATCGGAGAAAACATAGTCGGTATGAAGATACCTCCAAGAAACTTATTGATGCCACTAAAGCAATTGCTTTTAACGAAAATTGTATAAGAGAAAAACTATGCCCTAAAAGTGTGTAGTAATATAATATATATATATATATATATATAATAGAATATGTAATATATGTATGTATATAAATATATATATATAGTATATAATATACATATATATATCTATATTATATATATATATCGTGTACCATACATAATGTGGGAGTGATTACTAGAAGTACATGTACAGCATTACGTTTATATTTCCGTACATAAAAATTCATTAGCGCGCCTGTATTAGGTGAAGCCTTATGAAATAAAATGTTACTTTTTTATACACAATCGGTGGAGACTGTACAGTCTTACATCTCACAAAGAACTCGTCAAGGTTTCTAAGGAATCCCGGAAGAAAGGTGATTTGAAATATTGTTATTCTTCGGGGATGGATGAACCAGTGCGGAGATTTCTGTAGGGTCTCTTAATGAAGAAATTAAATCCATATTATATTTGTTATGGACATTGATCTCAGTCAATCCTGTACCTGGATAATATTTGCCTTACAAAGATCGTCAGAGTTTGTAACTGAAAATCTACAGAGTCTGGTTTTCAGCTTTGGTGTATAAAGCTCCTTAAGGCCAGTCCCCAGTATTGTACATAAGCATGGGATGACCTACTGTAGATTGGCCTTATGATTGTATGAATAAAAGAAATATATATTGTTTTTATATTGAACTCGATGTATATTGTTACATTTTTGAAGACGAGTTATATGATTTGTTGTACTTCATCCTGACACATTCGTTGAAGAAAAAGTTCGCCGGTTTGACAAACTTCGGTCTGTTTCTTGAGTCATTTAGATAAATTTTAAGTTTGGGTTTTCCCTAAGTAAGAAAAAACCATGGGTGGATGCAGTTTCCCCAACATAATCCTAAATAACCGGTTTTAAAATCTTAACTAGATCAAAGGGAATGTTGTTATGTTTATGAATTGCTTGCATGCAAACATTCCATGCATTTTGCAGTACAAATGTTATATATATATATATATATATATATGATATATTATATATATATATATATATATATTATATATATATATATATATATACACACCACAACACACACACACACATATATAAATATATATATATATATATATATATATATATATATATATATATATATATACTATATATATATATATATCTATTTCTGTAATGTATACATCATTCGTTTGTAGTTTTCCTTCTTGTTCACTACGGTGTTTCTTCGATCATCAACATAGGTTTTGTTTAGCCTTTTTTTCAATGAACTATTTTCGTCCGGAGCTTTTTAGTAGAGGGAATGTTAGGGCAATTGCATTCTTTACGTATTCTCGAAGGTCAATAAAGAATTATGGTTATTTAAAAAAAAAAAAAAAAAAAAAAAATGTAACCAAAATCTAATTCTCTGTTATGTGAAATGCTTCCGTTGATGCTTGTGAATTGTGTACCATAATAAAGAATGTATATTGTGGCATTTGGTAGCGGGCTTCTCACAGCCGAGAACCCGCGTTCGATTCTGGTAGAGTAAAACATTCGTATTGCTACAAAACCATTCCATACATAACGATCAAACAGCAAGCAAGCATTCTTTTATTGTCAGCGTCAAGAGGAAAACTGTTGAAGTTTGAAGTGGCATTTGCTTAACCAAGATCAGCAAACCTCCAGCCCCGCATGATCACATCGGGATCAAGAACAGTCAGAAAACTGCAAGTGTCTTATTCTTCTTCTTCTTTCCCACCGTTATCCCTACACTAAGGGGGGTTGGTTGCCTGATGCGCCTTTCCTTACACCAGGCATGGTTTATAGTTTGGTAAATGGGTTTTTACGACCACATGCCCTTGCTGTCATCAACCACAGGTATCGGCGGTGGGCCTTACCTTTGACTAAAAAGTCCACATGTAAGGCAGCAGTTTCCACAGTTATTAGCGTTGGGCATAGCCTTTTTACTAAAAAGAGTAAGACTGTAATGCAGCGTCTGTCCTTTTAGTAGCCTTTTACGGCACGCAGGACTTAGGGTGGTAGTATTCTTGTACCCCTACCACGGGGTCGCTCAGAAAACTGCGTGTGTCATCTATCGATTAAGCCCTAAGTATCTCTGTGCATTTGAGGGGTGTTAGGCGATGCCCCAGAACTTGTAAAGTGTCTCTCGAAAGAATAGTGAATAACCCTTCAGACTATTCTGTGCTGCTTCGTCCTGAACAACCTCTCTAAATCAAACATACATACGTAGACCAATACTCATTCCACCATGAACTAGTCACACATGCGTCCTCCATCAGACACGTGGCGCAGCAGCAACAGACGTCTTTTGTTTCTCCCACCTGCCTTGATGATGAACCATAGTGTCAATCAATGGAGTAGCGATCTCCCTGCTAATGTGTGACTTCGAGCAGCTATATATATTATCTTATTATTATTACTTTTAATATTATTATTATTGTTGCAATAATGAAGGAGACCCTCTTTCAAACAAGTATTATTGAAAGATATTGCTGCGTCAGCTGCATTTAACTTGTAAATAGTCTTCTTTATTTTTCTAATAACTGCTTTCTCTCTGCAATTACAACTGGCGAGTATTGCGCCGATATGATTAATTTCAGGGATATTGTTGCTTTAAAATTTATTTATTACAGAAAGTAAATAAATAAATCAAGGTATAAGTCAATTTTAGGTTTAGACGAATTCTTGTAGTGGCCAACGTTTCTCTAGGTATCACACGAGTATGATCACGGCAGTGGGTCAGAGTAGACTGTAGATGCTGTCAAGAACTACTCAATATACAGTGGTAAGTTAGCAGGGAATCAACAGGTCGCTGATTTTTTATTGGTTGATGGCACATTCCGTTCCTGCTGTTGGTTGGAGAAAGTTTCTCTCTAGGCTGCTAACCTAATCTAACCAATCCCTGTCTAATCTAACTACCTTCCCACCTAACCCAACCCTAACCTAACCTAACCACCCTCCCACCTAACCTAACCTAATCAAAGCACCATCCCACCTAACTCAACCTAACCTAAGCCAACTCAACCTGCACCTAACCTAATCAAACCAAACTACCCTCCCACCTAACCTAACCTAACCCAACCAAACCAAACCCACACCTAACCTGACTAAACCTAACTACCCTCCCACCTAACCTAACCTAACCCAACCCCCACCTAACCTAACCTAACTTAACTACCCTCCCTCCTAACGTAACCTAACCCAGCCCCCACTCACCTGTCATGTCCTTTCTTTTCTTCATTTGTTTTCTTTAATTTGTTTTAGTTTATAGATCCTTTATCATTTCTCGCTTTATTCATTGTTAGTTGTTAGAGTCTCAGGAGGCTTAGCAAGACACAGTGCAGGTTTCTTACTTCATTAACACAATAGTAAAAATATACATAAAATTACAAGTTAAATATATGACTGCAATCGAAGTGTGAGCCTTTCTTGAATCTTCTAACCCACAACACTTCTGCCTAGGCTCCCGGCTATTGTCTATCTGCTCCTCTGCTCTCTGCTTGCTGCGATCTGGGAGGTTCTCCAAAGGAAATTACCCCACCTACCAAAGGCGGAGAATTTGCTATTTTCCCGCCGGGTAGTGGTCCTTATTGGCTGAAAATTATCTACCACCGTCTCTTGGGTGTGATTGCTTGACTTGATTCCTCCCCTTGTGAGTGGAACTAATGACGTCACCAGAACTGTCGAGTTTCTGGCGAAAGATCAAAAGCCAGGTCACAGGTGAGATTTTTAATGGGAGCGCTTAGATTAAAACTTCTCTATTCGTTTTCTCAATTTCTTTCATTTGTCTATTAATGGTTCTTTTTCTCTCTTTTATATTTACGCTATTCCTAACTGACATTCTCCTAGCTATCATTACATCACTCAATCACCTACCAACTTGTCCTCAATGTGTTTTTTTTATAAATAACAAAATGGATACAATAAAAATTGGTAATAAATGCAAATGTATATATAAAAATTGTATTTCCAGCTGTGGAGGAAAAGATATGTTCATCAAAATATCATTAAAAGAAATAATCATAGTAAATGTTAAACATATAAACTTACAAGCATATTACATCATATAAGTATAATAAATGAACACAAACAAAAATATTATATAACACCATACACTAATCATGGCTATTTTTGAGTTCTGTCAATATCCCTTGTATTTTCTTGATAATTAAATATCTCACTATTATCATCAACAAAACTGTAGTGACTCTATTACTGCTAGATTTACTAATGACACAACTGGAGAGACCCTTTCTTCCTTGTAGAGAAAACAGTCGTCAACAAAGTTCAAGTTTTCGAGTTTCTTTCATTCTAACTGAGACAAAGTCATCTATTTCATGTGTAATTTTTATATGGCACATGTTTGTTGAATTTATATTCTGTGAAAAAGGTGCGGTTCATAGTATAATTGGTTTGCTATAACTAACTTACATGAGGTTGCAAAAGACATAAAATTTTTTAACTTTATTTCTGTACTAACATTAGGACAAGTGATTGTGGCTCCAACAGTATCTAATGAGAAGACAAAAAGGTCCTGCACAATTATCATTGCTTCAAAAGTCTTATTAAATGGTTGCGAACACATATCCTTCTCTTGATTCTGTTTCAAAACAATTTCTTAAATACATGGATAAAAATGAGTTGCTTTATACAAGTTATCGGTTTTACATACATATTCCCGTTCCTTTAACATGATACATTCATTAAATTGCTTATCTTTAAAGAACAAAATGAATAACCCATGTTCTTCTAATGCAAAATGTAAACTAATCCCCTTTCTAATAATCATTTGATTCTCAATTAACGTAGGAAAAGGGTACAATGACTTTAGGAAATTTGTGTTCTTGGTGTTGAAAGGTATAACTAAAATAATTCTGTCATAGAGTACTTTGGCATTCATTAAGTTATAGTACATAAAGATATCTTCTACTAATGGTATACAACACGTTTCAATTACATAAAACTTAATAATGTATTCTAATTTTTTTGGAGTGATTAGTGTTGGGCTCAAAATACCTTTGTAAGCAAGTAAGACAGCATTGAGCATGTCTTCATGTTCCTGTAACATCACATCACTTTGTAGTGCAAAGGTTTTTGAGAAATTTGTTTTCTGAATTATTCAGTTCCTCTGTTACATTCTGATTAACTTGATTTATAAAAACCTTCAATTTTGCTATTTGTTCTGCCCACTTTTGTAGTCTGTCTATTCTTTCCTTTTCTTGTTCTACATTTGCTTATATTGATTTAAAGCAGTTCCAGTAAAGGGTGAGAGGGATCTTTTGGACCCTGTTCTCAGTGTGTTATCTATGTTCATGTTTAACTTTTCCAATAGTGACATGGCACTGTTATAATCACCCTTCTGCAGGATTGCTTTAATACCATTTTGGATTTCTCTTTATCCACTTTCACGTTTGATCACTGTGGAGATGTCTGTACTAACTATTCCTAGGTCCTTGATCATTTTGACGTTTCCATGTCTTTTAAGCAAAGCACCTTTTCTGAAGAGATGAGTCCAATCATAACTAGTGCTATAATGAGCCGCATGTTTGCATCTGCGAGAATAGACTTTATCAGATTTTTCTGTATATACAAATATACATAAGTTTCACCACATACATCATACTTATGATATTTTCAGTCCAACACTATTTACATATATACAAAGATGTAAAGACACATATTTAACTCTTTCTGTTTTTTAGATTATACCTTGTTGTAATCGGATTTTCTACAGTAGTTTCACTTCTTATGTTATCTATATCTTCAGTAGACCATAGATCTGTTTTTAATATCTTCACATGATTCCAGTGAACTACCCTTTCCCTTAGATCACTTTCATGAATTACTCTATATTTGTTCAATTTTAACACTTCTGTTACTCAATATGGTCCAGTGAATTTGGGAGAAACCTTTACTTTTGGACCTTCCGGTACATGATTCGGAACATAAATGTAAGTTCCCACCTCATTTTTGGTTTGCTGGTATTTTTATTATATAGTACTTTGCTTGAGTATCATGTACGTCTTTCAGTCTAGCTCTTGTTTGCATGATAGTATCGAAGTACTACGTCTGGTTTTCCATCCAACTTAGTCATCATAGTTATAAGTCTTATCACATTACCGTGATTCATATACATATATCGAGCTACAAATGTCCTTTAATATCTAATTCGCTCTACCTCGGAATTAATATATTTTCATATAAGTTTAACCGAAGGGGAATTTTTTTAGTTGATAAGAGATTTGCCGGCTCACGGGTGCAAACCATCGACACCTTCAAATTTATGACGACAGTGAAGCCTTAACCCACCCCACCACCGGCAAATCTCTTATCGACTAAAAAATTCCCCTTCGGTTAAACATATATGAAAATATATTAATTCCGAGGTAGAGCGAATTAGATATTAAAGGACATTTGTAGCTCGATATATAGTTATAAGTATGTCTGGTGGTGTTGAATCGTCTAGCAGTGTGTTAGGCTTAATTCCTTTCTGGTAACCATATAGCAAATAATGTGGGGATTCTCGTATTGTCTCATTGAACTAGGTCTATAAGCCGTTATCTGACACTTAATTATTTCATAAAATTCACATACATAATTTCTGTAAAAGATCACTAGTAAATTCAGCAGCATTATCAGAAAGAACTTGTGGACATGAATGTCTGGTGATAATTCTAGATTTAAAAGCTTTGGCTACTGTAGCTGTATCTGTTTCTTACAGGTACGGTTTCTACGTATCTAGTTAGATAGTCTAAGAGTACTAATATTTGTTTATTTCCTCTAATAGATGTTGGAAATGGACCCAAAAACTTCATAGTTACTACTTTAAATGCATTTAATTCTGATGGATATTTTTCAAGTGGAGCTTTTGGATTTACGTTACCTTTATATTGGTTGCAAAATACACAATTTTGTACAAAGTTATTGGCATCTTCACTACAACGTGGCCAAAAATAATTTCTGGTTATGATTCTGGTCGTCTTTTTATTTCCTGGATGTCCTGCTGACTTATATGAGTGTGTTAGTTCTGAAACTTCTCTGGTTAGTGTTTTTGGGATATATAATCGAGAACAACCATTTTTTTCTGTCGGTATTTTATACAACAAACCATTTATTAACTGAAAATCAGGTTTTAAGGATTTATTAAGTAGTAGCTGTCCTACTATTTGTTTGATTTCTGCATCTTTTTCTTGTTGTATTTTCACTCTTTCTAAATCTAAATATACAATTTGACAACTAAAACAAAAGTTATTAGTTGTAATGCATTTTCTGTTTCTTCTTCAGATCTGGGTAATGCATCTGCCAAAGTGTTAAATTTCCCTGGAATATATCTGAATTCTGGAGCAAACTCTAATATGCTAATGAACCATCTGTTGAATTTCATGTTATTAGTAAAAGCTCTCTTTTTAAACAAATCATAATGTTACGTGTTTATATTTTTATTACTCACTTCGTTATGTTTGCGTTGCGTACCTACGAGTTATTCTCTCTTCTTCTTCTGGTTCTCTTCGTGGCTACGGGTAAAGTTTGAAAGGTTATTTGTTATATGGCTAACCTTCATTTATCACTTGCGATGAGTTGTTTTCTCATAGGAACATTGTAGATTATTTATTTTGTTTTAGCCATGTCTCTCAGGAGGGTTTTCTTAGCTTCCATGGATTGAGTACTTCCACGGATTCTGGGCAAGTTAAACACCACTTAATTAATTTGCTTGTAATTAGATAAAGTACAAAGTTCACAATACAACACTATCACACTACACTGGAACAGAGTGAGAAGGAACACAGCCTGATTTTCTCTAGGAGTTCAAATGAAGTTTGGGACCTAACTGATTCAATTAGCTCCTCCTTAACTACTCTATAAGACACATCCTACTTCTACTTGAGTGGCTTTCCTTACTTCCGGTGCCACCCCTAGATTAGTCTGATTGGTTTCGTCTCTTGACGGTAACCACCCACTGAAGGAGTCAAAGTTCATAGTTTCTGGTGAGGTTTGCATTTTACTGTTTTGGAACTTGACTGCCAATGTTTGGTCTAGTTTTCGAAACTGCAGTCTTATGCTGCACACATCTACTCCCTTTTCTACCTTAACTTCTGGTAGATTCTTCATCACTCTACCTTCACTATATATTTTTCTATCAATATATTTTCCTAACTAATTTGTCCCTACCTATTCTCTGGACAGACCCTCGTTGTTTCCTAACAATAAATGGGTTTCTGATCAGGAAGCACATGAACTTTATGACCTAAAAGTGTGGCTAAATTTCTTTAAAACTCCAATATAAAGCTAAACACACACTTTCTGTGGTACTATAGTGTCTTTCCTCTGAGCTTGAAACTCTTTTAGCATAATATACTGCTCTCATCCCAGTTTTGGCCTTTTGTAACAATACAGCTCCTAGCCCTGTACTCGAGGCACCACAAACTAAATAAAAATCTTTTGAAAAATTTGGGTAGACTAAATCAGGGTTCTTGGTCATTTTGCTCTTTAATGTTTGTGAAAGGCTGTTTCTTGTTCATCCTTCCATTCATATTTAACATCCTTTTTGGTTAGTTCTGTCAAAGGTTTGGCTAAACGGGCGATAGTAACCTACTATGCCTAGGAACCTTCTTAATACTTTCACCTTAGTGGGGAGCTGGATAGTCAATTATGTATTGCCTTTATTTTACCTGCTTGCAACCGCAGTCCGTCTTCACTAAGTACATGACCCAAGTATTTTCATGATTTCATCAGGAACTGAAATTTCTTCAATTTAATTTTTAGTTCTACAATTCTTGATTTCTCTAGGACCAATTCTAATGTTCTGATATGGCTTTCTAAATCTTTACTAAAAATGATAACATCGTCCAAGTATACTGCAACATTTTCTATATCTCCTAGGAAGGATTTGTAACATTAATCTAACAAATGTTAAAGGGGCTGATGTGAGTCCAAATGGCATTACTTCAAAAGGTAAATGTTCTTTATGTGTGCTGAAGGCTGTGAATTGTTTGGATTCTTCATCTAGAGGTACTTGCCAATATCCACTAAGCAAATCTAAGGATGAGAGTATTTTGGTTCCTCCTAATTGAGCTAACATATCTTGAATTACCGAACTGTGTTGGAGTTTAATTTCATGTAAACTATCACAAGTCTCCAACTACCATCTTTCTTTGGAACAAGTAACAATGGAGAATTATATGGAGATTTAGAAGGAACTATTACCCCATCTCTTTTCATTTCCTCAATCAAATTGTCAACATATATGGGTCTCTGGCTTATTGGTAATCTGTAATTAGAAATAAAAAATGGCTTGGCTCCATCATCTAACAAAATCTTATGTTGTAGAACATATGTTCTTACTAGTTTATCTCCTTCTACAGCTATTACATTTCTGTATTTCTCTAGTACTTGAATTAACTTGTTTGTATTTTCTGGAAAATCTGTTTTATTTACTTCCTTATTTATTAGAGAGTTTTGACCATTTAAAGAGAAAAATGCTTTTTCTTCTACTGTTGGTAAAGGATTGTTAATAGGTACTATTCCTATAAAAAAAGACAGTGCCTGCGTATAGTGTTAGTTTGTCATCTGAATAGTTTTGGACTGTCATGGTAATTGCCTTGTAGCAAAGAAAGATAAAGGAAAGGAAAACGCATCTTCGAGAAGTTCTGCAGCAAGGAGGCATTTGTGCATGTATTGGAGGTGCCTGTTCTCATGATGGTTCTAGAATTGGCAGGAGTTTTGTGGAACGCAACACGCGCTGTCACGTCGTCAGAAAATGCACCGAAATATGATGCAATACTTCGTCGAGATCCTTCTAAGATGTTCTGGTCATCTCGGGAGTCTGTGACGTTCGTGCTCCACCCCCCGTAGGCCCCGCCCCAGGTCACCGTATAAATACGACTGACGAAGTAGAAGGATCAGTGAGAGTCACAGAATAGATCAACAGTGAGAGCTCGGCAGCAGAAATCATCAGTTAGGGATCAGAGATCATCAGAGAGAGATAAGAGAAGAAGGAACAGACGAAGGATCAGAGAGAAAAAGGCGCTCGAGAGTTTGATCGGAATCTGACCAAGTCGTCCAGTTAGTGAGAACGACCGGGTTTTCGACGTTGAGCAAGCCTTGAGAGAAGAAACTTTCTACAAGAGGTTTTGAGGAGCTCCTGCCCTTCGAGTATCAAGAATAGACATTGCTTTCCACAGTACGCAGTCAAGAAGATGACTAAAGTTCCACCACTCTCCTTTGTGAAGCCATCGTTTCAAATCGCAAAACTGGCCAGCAAGTACTTTCATTACTGCGCTGTTTCCCCAGTTCATGCATTGTAAGATTTTACCTTTTTTATGTAAATAGGAGACACCATTCTGCATTTATCTTTTTTAGTAAGCTTGTAAATAAACCTTTGTTCTGTTAGTGTTTCTTTCTATATTCGTATCCCCAGTTTCAACTGTTGGTGTTGAATTCTTTTTGTCTATCATAATATCAAACTTGAAGTGGACCTCTATCAGTCCGTGACATGGACATAAACTTCACAATTATCACCATTCATGTGGACTATGGAGTTATCCATTCTGACAAAATCTGGCAATTCGTCATTCAATAATAGAACATCTTTAGCTTTTACATTCTCTTTTGCTCTCAAATATATTTTTGTTAAGCATCTTCTATTTCTGAAAAATAACAAAGTTCTGCATTTTCAGTGGTTTCTTTTGTTACTTCTATTATACTATTTATATATGATTTATTTATTTTATCTAAAAGCAATACTTTATTTATCCTTTTCCCTTCATTGTCATAACTCATTACTACAGTGCTACAGTTATTAGTACATGTATCTGTATAGATATCTGTAAAGAATCCAGCCTCAGGGTTCCTGCAGAGAAAGCCAGTTCCGGATCGTGGGCATCTTGGACGAAGCCTGCAAGGCTGACTTCGTCATGTCGACCCGGTCGGGGGAAGTGTATGCCCAAATGTGTCCATGGATGTTTGCACAGCCAGACATGATATGCCACAGCAATCTGAAGGCAGAGCTGATCGACACCTTCTCCCTCCCTTCCACCAACAGGACCACCCGAATTCTGGACCTGGTAGCAAACCCCATATGCAACCCAACCCACAGGTCTCCTGGAATAGGTTGATGGACCTCATCCTCCTGCCGGAGTGGGATGACCACGGGCAACGGAGGGAGATCAGCCTTAAGTGGGAGATATTCCTCTGCCAGTTGGACCCAGAGGTGAGGACGCAGATTACAGAAAGCCACACCCTATCTGACAATGAGTTGGTCGTGAAGGCCCAAAGGCTAACTGAGGCCTCCTTGGCGGCCACTTTTTCCATCCAATCGATGCCTTCAACCAACTGCCTGATGGAGGACGATGAAGTAGAAGTAGAAGCAGCAGAGATCAATGCCATACAAAGAAGACCCCCAACACAGCAGCGAGGTGGAAGCCCAGCTTGGTGTTTCTACCATAGAAAATTTGGCAAATATGCCAAATGGTGCAAGAAACCATGTTCATACATCCAGTCAAAAAATGGGGAAGGCAGCCACCCCCATGAGCAACCATGGCCGCGCTCCTACAGAGGCCACAACCCGTAGGTATTTATGTCCACGAGGAGGTCTCCGGCTGGAGAATGTTAGTGGACACCAGATCCCACAGGATATCCAACCTGGGACGGACCTACTTGTGGCCTTTTATCATTGCCGACGTCAAGGGTCCCCTTCTTGGCACAGACTTCTTGGTACAACATGGGTTCTTGGTTAACGTGGCCGGCAAACGCCTCCTTGACACATGGACCTGCTGATTCTTCCCTCGCAGGCCCAGGCATTCTTACCATCTGCTCCATAGCGCTCCACAAATACGGAGCCCTCCTTCATGAGTTCCCCGACGTGTTCAAGCCGGAACTTCGTCAGGTGGCCGGAACCCTGACCAAGCATGGCATCTACCATCACATCGCGACCACTTTCCCGCCCACACACACAAAGTTCTGCAGGCTACTGCTGAACCGCCTCCAAGATGCCAGATGCCAAAAGGGCCCTCATGGAAATGGAGCAGGAAGGCCTCCAGCCCATGGGCATCACCCCTCCACATGGCCAAGAAGGCGGACAGAACCTGGAGACCTTGCAGGGATTACCGTCGGCTGAATTTAGTGACTACTCCCGATCATTACCCCCTGCCGAACATGCAGGACCTGACGGGGGCCCTTCATGGAGCAAAATTATTTACAAAAATGGACCTTTTCAAATCATATTTTGAGATACCAGTCCACCCTGAGGACATCCCTAAGACAGCCATCATCACACCGTTCAGGTCCTATGTCTTCTCCTACTCCCCCTTCAACCTGGGGAACGCTGGAGCCACCTTCCAGCGTCAGATGGACAGCATTCTAGGAGACCTGTGTATGCATCCGTCGGGTCATCCACAGCCTCTCACATCCGCTGGGCTGAAGGACAACTTGCCTCCTGACAGAGAAATTCGTGTGGCGTGGCTTCCAAAGGGACTCAGAAATGGGCCAGACATTCATCCCATGCCAGACGAGCAAGATCGGCAGACACATTGAGTCAGGAATTGGCAGTTTTCCCCAGCCCAAGTGGAGATTCGGTCATATCCACTTGGAGGTCCTAGGGCCTCTTTCTCCATCTGGAGGTCACAGATACCTCCTCACAGTCGATTGATCCACCAGATGGCCCGAAGCGACACCAAAGACAGAGGCCACCACCAACATGTGCGCGGAAGCCCTTCTCTCCAGCTGGATCATCCATTTTAGAGCGCCTGACCACATCATGATGGACTGCAGGGCCACCTTTCTGTCAGATTTGTGGGCTGCCCTGGCTCTCTTAATGGGGACTTCGCACCACAGAACCACTACCTATAACCCCACAGCCTCCCTGATGGCACGCTACTCCGGTGACAACTGGGAGATGCAGCTACCTTGGGTCCTCCTCAGCCTCCGCACCGCCCCAAGGGCCAACGATGAAACATCACCCGCAGAGAAAGTCTACGGGGAAACCTTGGTAGTTCTAGGCGAATTCTTCCCTTGACTAACATCGAGAACATCTTGATCACTATACTGCGAGAATCTGCCGGGAAATTCGCCCTCTGCCTCAAGACTTTCTCTGATAGGTCATTTTTGGCCCAAGGCCTTAGCCACAAGCAAAAACGTCTTTGTCTGCGCCACAACACACACCGACCGCCCCCATGCCATGGTCCTTTCTGCATCCTCCACCACTCAGAAAAGGCCTACCTCCTGCATATCAGTGGCTGCGAGGATTGGGTCTCCATTGGCAGGATGAAGCCAGCCTTCCTGACAGAGGAGGATACTGCTGAAGATGAACCCGGCAACTGGCCCAAAGTGCCACCGCAGAACCTGTTTTCCCCTGAGCCCCCAAACTATACCAAGGGCACTGCAACCCTCCTAAGATAGCAGTCAAACCCTCCAGGACTCGTTCCAGGGGTGGAATCTTGCCGCCGGGCCCTCCAGAAGACACAAAGAATGAGAGCCCCACAAAACAGCTGGTGTCACTGAATCAGGGCAACCTCCACCCTCCGATACACTACCAAGATTAATATTAGACCTTCCCATTCCTGTTTTATCATCCAATGTTCACTGCCATAACCAATGTCTTGATGGGGGGAGTATTTTGTAAGGACAACACCTTTTTCCTAAATTTATATATGTAGTTTTCCTATCTGCATTGTACCTCACATCATATGATTAAGTACGTTTTGGCCTTGCTGCCGACATATCATTCATATATATGAATCCATTGTAACGAATAATATTTATGTAAATTAGTATGTAAATTAGCATGTCCATAAACAAATCCATTTCTGTGTCAGTGTTGGTCACATGCTACATATCTGCCCCCACACCTGAATGATGACCTGAGTTTACCTGTAATAAAGGCAGTACTGTTTCTAGCTGCCTCTTTATCATACCCTCACAACCTAACCCAACCCTCACCTAACTTAACTTAACTACCCTCCCACCTAACCTAACCTAACCCTAACCTAACCTAACTACCCTCCATTCTAACCTGACCTAACCAAACCTTCACCTAACGTAACCTACCCACCATCCCACATTACCTAAAACCCCCACCTAACCTAACCCAACCCCCACCTAACCTAACCCAGCCCTCATCTATCCTAATTAAACTACCCTCACATAAACCCCACCCAACCTAACCTAACTACCCTCCCACCAAACCTACCCTAACCCAACCCCTACCTAACCTAACTACCCTCCCACCTAATCAAACCTAAGCCAGCACTCACCTAGCCTAACCTAACTACCCTCCCATATAACTTAACCTAATCCAAGCTAACTAACATCCCACCTAACCTACTTTACTTAGGTACTTAGGTTAGGTTAGGTTAGGTTGGGTTAGGATAAGTGGGGGTTAGGTTAGGTTCGGTGGGACGGTAGATAGGTTAGGTTTGGTAAGAGGGTAGTTAGGTTAGGTTAGGTGAGGGTTTGGGTGTTTAGGTTAGATTAGGTGGGAAGGTAGTTAGGTTCTTTAGGTTAGGTGGGGGGGATTGAGCTTAGGTAGGGAAGGGCATTTAAGGATAGTGGTTAGGTGGGGAGGGGTATAGTTAGGCGTTAGGTTAGGTGAGAGTTGGGTTAGGTTAGGTTAGGTGGTAGGGTAGTTAGGCTAGGTTAGGTGGTAGGGTAATTAGGTTAGGTAGGAAAGTAGTCAGCTTAGGTTGAATTGGGTTAGGTTACATTAGGTAGGAGGGTAGTTAGGTTAGGTTAGGAGGGGGTTAGGTTACATTAGGTAGGAGGGTAGTTAGGTTAGGTTAGCCAGCCCTCACCTAACCTACCCTAACTACCCTCCCACCTTAACCTAAAGCCTAAACCCACAGCAATCACCTAACCCTTACCTAACTTAACCCTCCTATATAACTCAACCTGAACCCCCAACCCCCTAACCTAAAAACTACCCTAACACCTTAATGGTAATATGCGAGCCCTAACCTATTTAACATAACTACATGCCACACCCTAACTGGAACCTTTAACCACTAACTAAACTAAACTCGCCCCCACCTAATCCCTAACCTAAACTTAAACTAACCTAACCAAACTGAGCCTAAAACGCTAACCTATATGCCCTAATCCTAAACCTGGAACCTGAAATCTAAAACTACAAGCCTAACTAAACGTAGACTAACTAACCTATAAAACTAACCTAACCCAAACCTAAACTAAACTAACTCCTCACCAAACCTAACCTAACTAAACCTACAAGCTAAGCTAACTTAAACTACCTAACTTAACCTATTATACTAACCTAACCTAAACCTATCCTAACTAACCCAACCAACTAAAACGAATACTAAACTAATCTCCAAACCAAACTAAACTAAAAACTCCAACTAAACCCCAAGCTACGCTAAACCTAAAACTAAACCGAACTTTAACTAAATAAATAAACTAAACCTAAAACCTACCAACCTATCCGTACCTAACAAGAATAACTAAAAGCTATTCTAAATCTAACCTAATCTAACCTACCTACCTACCTAAACTAACCTAACATAGCCTAATATAACCTAAACTAAACTAAACTAAACTATCCTAACCTAAACTATACCAACCTAACGTAACTTAACCTAAACTAACCTAACCTAACCTAACATACACTAAACTATCCTATCCTAACCTAAAACTAAACTATCCTAACCTAAACTAACCTAAACTATCCTATCCTAACCTAACCTAAACTAAACTATACTAATTTAATCTAAACTAAACTAAAGTATCCTAACCAAACCTAAACTATCCTAACCTAGACTAAACCTATCCTAATTCCTAAACCTAAACTTAACCTTAAACTAAAACCTAAACTAAACTAAACCTAAACCTAAAATATCCTAAACCTATTCCTAACCTAAACTAATCAACCGAAACTAATTAACCAAAAACTAAATCCTAAAAACCTAACCTAAACTATCCAAACCTTAAATACCTAATCCTATTCCTACCTAAAACTTTAATAATACCTAAACTAAACTAAACTATCCTAACCTAACCTAACCTAAACTAACACAACCTAAACTATCTTATCCTAAACTAAACTAAACTAAACTATCCTATCCTAACCTAACCTAACTTAAACTAAAATAAACCAAACTATCCTATCCTATCCTAAACTAAAATAAACCAAACTATCCTATCCTATCCTAACCTAACCTAAACTATGCTAACCTAAACTAAACTAACTTTCACTATCCTAACCTAACCTAACTTAACCTAAACTATCCTAACCTAAGTTATCCTAACCTAACCTAACAAAATCTAACCTATCCTAAACTAAACTAACCTATCTAATTTAACCTAAAATAAACTAAACTATCCTAACCTAACCTAAACTAATCTAACCTAAACTAAACTAACAAAACTATCCAAACCTAATCTAAACTAACCTAACCTATCCTAAACTATTCTAACCTAAACTAAACTATCCTAACTTAAACTATCCTAACCTAAACTAACCTAACCTAATCTAACCTATCCTAGACTAAACTAAACTATCCTAACCTATCCTAACCTAAACTAAACTATCCTGACCTAAACTATCCTAACCTAAACTAAATTAAACCTAAAAACTATCCTAATTAACCGATCCTAACTGAAAATAAAAACTATCTAATCTAAAAACTAACCTAAACTTTCCTAACCTAACCTAAACTAAACTATCCTATCCAAACCTAAACTATCCTAACCTAACCTAAACTAAACTATCCTAATCTTACCTAACCTAAACTATCCAAACCTATACTATCCTATACTAACCTAAACTATCCTAAACTAAACTAAACTAACCTAAACTGGCCTAACCTAACCTAATAAAACTAAACCTTAATCCTAACCTAACCTAAAAAAATATCCAAACCTTACTATCCTATAATAACCTAAACTTATTTCTATCCTAAACCTAAAACTATCCTAAAACCTAAAACTAAATCCTATCCTAACCTAAACTACCTAACCTAAAAATAGTCCTATTCTACCCTAAAACATCTATCCCCTAACTAAACCCCCTATCCTAACTAACTATCCTATCCTACCTAAACAATTCCAACCTAACCTAAAACTATCTAACCTAAAACCATTCCTATCCTACCTAAACTATCCTAACTAAACTAATCCTATCCAAACCTTAAAACATAAACTATTCCTAAACTAAACTATCCTAATCCTAACTAAATCCTTCCACCTAAAACTATCCTAACCTAAACTATCCTATCCTAACCTAAACTATCCTAACATAAACTATCCTAACCTAAACTATCCTAACCTAACCTAAACTATCCTATCCTAAGCCTAAAACTATCCTAAACCTAACCTAAAATATCATAACCTAAACACCTAACTAAACTCTAATCCTAAAACCTAACGGATCCTAAACCTAACCTAAATAATTCCGAAAAAAAACCTATCCTATCCTAAACCTAAAAATATTCCTAACCTAACCAACCTATCTAACCTAAACTATCCTAACCTAAACTATCCTATCCTAACCGAAACTATCCTACCCTAAACTATCATATCCTAACCGAAACTATCCTAACCTAAACTATACTAAACTATCCTAACCTAAACTATCCTAACTTTAACTATCCTAACCTTAACTATCCTATCCTAACCTAAACTATCCTAACCTAAACTATTTTTCCTAACCTAAACCTATCCTAAATCCTAACAAAAACTATCCTAACCTAAACGATCCTAAACCTAAAACATCTTATCCTAACCTAAAACTGTCCTAACCTAAACTATTCCTATTCCTAACCAAAACTATCCTAAAACTTAAAACTATCCTAACCTAAACTATCCTATCCTAACCTAATTCCTAACCTAACACGATCTATCTAACCTAAACTATCCCAAACCCAAACTATCCTATCCTAACCTAAATATTCCTAACCAAACTATCTATCCTAACCTAAACTATCCTAACCTAAAACTATCTATCCTAACCTAAAAACTATCCTAAACCTAAACCTAAAATATCCATAAACCTAAACTATCTATCCTAACCTAAACTATCCTAACCTAAAACTATCCTATCCTACCAACCATAACCTAAACCTATCCTAACCTAAACTATCCTAACCTAAACCTAAACTATCCTAAACCTAAACTATCCTATCCTAACCTACCGATCTAACCTAAAAACTATCCTAACCTCCCAAACCTAAACCTATCCTAACTAAACTATCCTAACCTATAACCAAACTAAAACTATCCTATCCTAACCTAAACTATCCTACCCTAAATTATCCTATCCTAACCTAAACTCTCCTAACCTAAACTATCCTATCCTAACCTAAACTATCCTAACCTAAACTATCCTATCCTAACCTAAAAACTATCCTAAACCCTAACTAAACTATCCTATCTAATAAAACTAAACTATCCTAACCTAAACCTATCCTACCTAAACCTAAACTAAAACTATCTAAAAAATCCGACCCTAACCTAAACTATCCTAAACCTAACTAAATTCCTATTCTAACCTAAACCATCCAACCTAAAACCATCCTAATCCTACCTAAACTAAACTATCCTAATCCTAAACCTACTACCTACCTAAACTCCACCGAAAAACTATTCCTAACCTAAACTATCCTATCCTCAAACCTATCCTAAACCGAAACTAATTCTTTAACCTAAAACTATTCCTATCTAACCTACCTAACCTCCTAAACCTAAAAATCCTATAACCTAAACTATCTAACCTAAACCTATTTCCTATCCTACCCTAAAACTATCCTAACCTAAACTATCTATCCTAACTAAACTATCCTAACTAAAAACTATCCTAACCTAAACCTATAACCAAACCTATCCTAACCTAAACTATCCTACCTAAACCTATCTATCCATAACCTAAAACATATCCTAACCTAGCCAAACTAATAACCTAAACTACCTAACCTTAAACAATCCTATCCCTAACCAAACTATACTACCTAAACTATCAAAATAATAGCCTAAACCGAAACTATCCTCCAACCTAAACTATCTAACCAAACCTATCCTAAAAATAAACTATCCTAACCTAACTATCTAACCTAAAACTATTTTCCTAACCTAAAAACTATCCTAAACCTAAACCTAACTATCCTAACTTAAATACCCCCCCTTAAAACTATCCCCCCCTATCCTAACCTAAACTATCCTAACCTAAAACCTATCTATCCTAACCAAACTATCCTAACCTAAAAACTATCCTTAAACCTAACCCTAAATCCCTAAAACCCCTTAAAACTATTCCTAACCTAACCTAACCTATCCTAACCTAAACCTAAAAATCTATCCTAACCTAACTATCCTAACCTAAAACTAAACCTATCCTATCCTAACCTCCCTAACTAACATCCTAAAACCTACCACCTAACCTATCCTAAACCCAAACGATTCTATCCTAACCTAAAAACTAACCAAACCATCCTATCCTAACCTAAACTATCCTAAACCTTTAAATACCTAAACTATCCTACTAAACCTAATCCTAACCTACCTAACCTATCCTAAACCAACTATCCTACCTAAAAACCTAAACTAAATCCTAACCTAAACTATCCTAAACTAACCTAACCTAAACTATCCTATCCTAACCTAAACTATCCTAACCTAAACTATCCTATCCTAACCTAAACTATCCTACCTAAAACTAAATTCCTATTCCTAACTCTAAACCATCCTATCCTAACCTAACCCCTAAACTATTCCTAGCCTAAACTATCTATCCCTAGCCTAAAACCTAAACCTAACCTTAATCCATCCTAACCTAAACTATTTTCTAAGGAAACCTAAACTATCCTATCCTAAACCTAAAACTATCCTTAACCTACCCTAAACTATCCTAATCTAATTCTAAACCACCTTCCTCCTAACTAAAACTATCCTATAAAACTAAACCTTATCCAACCTAAAACTAAACTACCTATCCTAACCTAAACTATCCTAACCTAACCTAACTATACTAGCCTAAACTATCTATCCGAACCTAAAACTAAAAAAATCCTAATCCTAACCTAAACTATCCCTAACCTAACTTAAAACTATCTAACCTAACTATATTTTCTCCCGATCCTAACCTAAAACTATCCTAACCTAAAAAACTATCATATCCTACCCTAAATATCCTAACCTAAACTGATTCCTATCTAACTAAACTATGTACATAAACTATCCTAACCTAAACTATCCTAACCTAAACTATCCTATCCTAACCTAAACTATCCTAACTTAAACTTATCCTAACCTAAACTATCCTATCCTAACCTAAACTATCCTAACCTAAACTATCCTATCCTAACCTAAACTATCCTATCCTAACCTAAACTATCCTAACCTAAACTATCCTAACCTAACCTAAACTATCCTAACCTAAACTATCCTATCCTAACCTAAACTATCCTAACATAAACTATCCTAACCTAACCTAAACTATCCTAACCTAAACTATCCTAACCTAAACTATCCTATCCTAACCTAAACTATCCTAACCTTAAACTATCCTAAAATAAACTATCCTATCCTAACCTAAACTATCCTAACCTAACCAAAACTATCATAACCTAAACTATCCTAAACTAGCCTAACCTAAACTATCCTATCCTAACCGAAACTATCCTAACCTAAACTATCATATCCTAACCGAAACTATCCTAACCTAAACTATACTAAACTATCCTAACCTAAACTATCCTAACCTTAACTATCCTATCCTAACCTAAACTATCCTAACCTAAACTATCCTAACCTAAACTATCCTATCCTAACCTAAACTATCCTAACCTAAACTATCCTATCCTAACCTAAACTATCCTAACCTAAACTATCCTAACCTAAACTAACCTATCCTAAACTAAACTATCCTATCCTAACCTAAACTATCCTAACCTTAACAAATCTATTCCTACTTAAACCTAAATCCTAAAACCTTAAATATACCTAAAACCTAAAACTATCCTACCTAACCGAAATCAATATCAAACCTTAAACCTATTACTAAATCCTAACCAAAACATCCTAACCTAAATACCCTAACCGAAACCTATCCTAACCTAAACTAAATCCTATCCTAACCTAAAACTATCCTAACCTAAATAAATGCCTATCCTAACCTTAAACTATCCTAAACCTAAACTATCCTCATCCTTAAACCTAAATCCGATCCTAACCTAGCCTAACTAAACTATCCTATCCTAACCTAAAAACTATCCAACCCTAACCTAAAACTATCCTATCCTAACCATTTAAAACTATACCTAAAAACTTAAACCCTAATCCTAACCTAAACCTATTCATTCCTTAACCTCCTAACTATCCTAAGCCTAAAATAAAAAATCCATCCGAACCTAAAACCTAAATCCTAAACTAAAAACTTAATCCTATCCTAACCTAAA
Organism: Macrobrachium nipponense; assembly: GCF_015104395.2. Taxonomy (NCBI): domain Eukaryota; kingdom Metazoa; phylum Arthropoda; class Malacostraca; order Decapoda; family Palaemonidae; genus Macrobrachium; species Macrobrachium nipponense. Next base: position 70,916,328 of record NC_087208.1, on the reverse strand, counting down.
CTATCCTAACTACCTAAATCTAAATCCTATCCTTAAACCTAAAACTATCCTTATCCCTAAACCTAATCCTAATCCTAACCGAAACCTAAACTTAGCCTATCCTAACCTAAACTATCCTATCCTAATCCTTAAAACTATCCTAACCTAAAACGTAAATCCTAATCCTAACCTAATAATCCTAAACCTAAATATCCTATCCGTAACATAAACCTAAAATCCTATCCTAACCAAAACCTAAATCCGATCGTAAACCTATCCTAATCCTAACCAAACTATCCTATAACCTAAAAACCTAAAAACTTATCATAACCTAAACCTTAAATCTAAATCCTAAACCTAACTATCCTAACCTAAACGATCCTTTATCCTAACCTAACAAAACTAACCTAACCATAACCTATCCGAAACCTAAACCTTCCTATCCTAACCAAAAACTAACCTAACCTAAAAACTAATCCTAAATTCCTAACATAAACCTATCCTAACCTAAAACTATTCCTATCCTAACCTAAATCCTATCCGAATCCTAAAAACCTATACCTATCCTAACCTAAAAACTATCCTATCCTAGACCTAAAACTATCTTTAATCCTAAACCGAAACTATCCTTAACCTTAAACGAAACCTAAATTATTCCTAACCTAAAACTATCCTAACCTAAATCCTAACCCTTAAAATCCAAACTAAACTAATCCTAACCATAAAAACCTAAAATTACCGTTCATCCTAACATAAACTATCCGAACCTAAAACTATCCTATCCTAACCTAAAACTAAAACTATCCTATCCGAAACCTAAACTTATCCTAACCTAAAACTCTCCTAACCTAAAACTGACCTAACCTAAACTATCCTAACCTAACCTAAACTATACTAGCCTAAACTATCCTATCCTAACCTAACCTAAACTATCCTAACCTCAACTATCCTATCCTAACCTAAACTATCCTAACCTAAACTATCCTAATCTAAACTATCCTATCCTAACGTAAACTATCCTAACCTAAACTATCCTATCCTAACCTAACCTAAACTATCCTAACCTAAACTATCCTATCCTAACCTAAACTATCCTAACCTAAACTATCCTATCCTAACCTAAACTATCCTATCCTAACCTATCCTATCCTAACCTAAACTATCCACTCCTAGCCTCAACTATCCTATCCTAGCCTAAACTATCATAACCTAAACCTAAAAATCCTAAACCTAACCTAAACCTTATCAACCTAAACTATTTCCTAACTCCTAAACCTAAACTAAACCTATCCTAAATCTAACCTAAATATCCACATAAACCTAAAACTATCCTAACCTAAACTATTCCAACCATAACCTAACCTAACAACCTAAATCCTATCCAAACCTAAACTAATCCTAAACCTAACCTAAACCGATTCCTAAACCTAAAATAAATTCCATCCTAACCTAAAACTATCCTAAAATCCTAACGTAAAACCTAATCCATAAAACCTAAACGATCCTATTCCTAAACCTAAAAACTATCTAACCTAAACCTAAATCCTATTCCTAACATAAACCTAAACCTAAACCTAAACCTAAATATCCAAACCTAAACCTAAAAATCCTATCCTAACTTAAAACCTAATCTAACCTAAAACTAACCTATCCTAACCTAACCATGAAAACTTATCCTAACCTAAACTTATCTTAAACCTAACCTAAACTATCCTATTCCTACCTAAAACTATCCTAACCTAAAACTAATCTAAATCCTAACCTAAACCCTATTCCTAACCCTAATCTAAACTAAACTCCTATCCAACCTAAAACCTAAATCCTAACCTAAAGCCAAAAACCTAAATCCTAAAACCCCTAAAACTAAACTTAAACCTATCCTTAAATCATAAAATATCCTAACCTAACCTAAACTAAACTATCCTATCCTAAACTATCCTAACCTAACCTAAACTAAACTATTCTATCCTAATCTAACCTAATTTAAACAAAAGTATCCTAACTTAACCTAAACTATCCTAATCTAAACTATCCTAACCTAATCCAACCTAAACTAAACTAACCTAACCTAAACTATCCTAATCTAACCTAAACTATCTTATCCTAACCTAATCTAAACTAGCCTAACCTATCCTTTCCTATCCTAACCTAACCTAACCTAAACTATCCTAACGTAAACTAAACTATCCTAACCTAACCTAAACTATCCTAACCTAACCTATAACCTAACCTAAACTAACCTAAAACCTAACCTAACCTAACCTAACCTAAAAGCTAAGTTAACCTAACCTAACTTAACCTAAACTAACCTAAGTTGAGAAGGAAATGAAACACTAGGAGACTTAACCGAACCTAACTTACTTAGGCTGAGAAGTGTTACCTCTTGGTGAGCCGTACATTCGAGGTTTGGAGACATCAGGTTACACCACTATGGAACATGAGACTGTCCTTATTTGACTTTGTCTTAATAGTTTTCTATACAGTAGAAGTTGAATGTGAGTTGGTTGGAGGGAAAGGGAGAAAGAGGGAAGAAGAATAAGAAGAGGAGGCAGGATGGGGAAGGGGGGAGGGGCCTTTTGGGAAGACACGGGAAGTACCTACCGCCTTTACCATCTGGGAGCTGGAGGACCAAGGTGTCTTTGGCCACCAGGATATGGTTGGCCACCAGGATATGGTTGACCTCCAGGGTATTGTTGACCTCCAGGGTATTGTTGACCACCAGGGTATGGTTGACCACCACGGTATTGTTGACCTCCAGGATATTGTTGACCTCCAGGGTATTGTTGGCCAACAGGGTATTGTTGACCACCAGGGTATGGTCGACCACCAGGGTATGGTTGACCTCCAGGGTATTGTTGACCTCCAGGATATTGTTGACCTCCAGGATATTGTTGACCACCAGGTCCCATTCGTGGAGGAACAGGGTATCTTTGGCCATCGGCCAACATTTGTGGAGGACCAGGGTATCTTCGCCCATCAGGTCCTATTTGTGGAGGGCCAGGGTATCTTTGAGGATCGCCCTGCCACATATGAGGCCCAGGCATTTGCGGGCCCATGCCTGGTCTATATCCTGGACCCACTGGGGGTCCTTGGTATCCTTGCTGTTCCCAACCTTGTCCATATCCAGGATAAGCGTTTGGTTCAGGTTGCTCAACATCAGCACCTTGTTTTTTGGCCAGGCGTTCTTCCCGTTTTCTTTGCCTTTCCTTCATCCTCTTCTTCTTCTTTCTCTGCTTCGTTCCTAGGAGTCGATTTATTTGGCCTTTCATTCGTAATACCTGGAAGATCTCTTTGACGATTTTGACAAGAGCTTCTCTAGACTCCTCTAATTGTCCGACTGTAACGGCGACCAAATCAGCGGATGCATGAGAATGAGAGACAGAAGATGATACTGAGAGAGGAGAAGATGATGCTGAGAGTGGAGAGGAAGAAGTTAAGAGAGAAGGATGATATCCCTCCGTTTTGCTTTCCCTCAGCAATCCTTTTGGATATTTCAATGACTTGAAAACCCTTTTGATGTTCTGAATGGCAAGCATCTCAAGTTCCTCCATTTGTTCCAGCTCATTAATACCCCAGTTAGAGGAGGAGAGGAATGGGGAAGAATGAGAAGAATCAGAGAAAAGAGGTGCTGAAGGGGGAAGAGAAGGAGGTAGAGGGGAGGGAGGAGGGGAAGAAGCAGGGGAAGCATGGGGAGGAGAAACAGGGGAGAGAGGAAGAGGAGGAGAAGCAGGGGAGAGAGGAGGCGAAACAGGAGAGGGGGGAGGAGAAACAGGAGGGGCATTGGGGGAAGAAACAATGGAAGGTGGAGGGGAAGAAACAGGTGAGTGAGGAGGAGGAGAAACAGGGGAGAGAGGAGGAGGAGAACCAGAAGAGGGAGGAGGAGGGTTAGTGGTAGAAGGAGGAGAATCAGGGGGCGAATGTGACACAGTGAGAACTGGAGGAGGACTAGAAGAAAGACCTGGAGATTGACTTTGATGTTCGGAGAGACCCGGCCGTACGACATTGGGAGCGGTGGAGGAGGCCGCTGCTGCTGCGTCCTCCTCAGGCTTCCTGTGTTTCCAGCGATAGATCAGGTTCCTCGTCAGCCGATTTATTTGGTGCATTTTTGGGTAGATGACTGTGAACTTTTCGCTTTGGATTTTGTTCTCGTCTAACTCTGAGAAAAGCTTGTCTAAGTTGGCATATTCGTGGTCTAATTCCTCAGCCATAATGAAGACAGGAGGGGGAGAGCGAGGGGGTGGAGCATTGGGAGGAGGAGAGGGAGAGACGGAAGAAGTAGGAGGTGAAGGAAATTCAGGAGAAGGAGAGGTGGATGCAGGTGGGGTAGTGGGAAGGGAAGGGGATTCATGAGTAGGAGAGGTTGGGGAAGGGGATTCATGAATAGGAGAGGTTGGGGAAGGGGATTCATGAATAGGAGAGGTTGGGGAAGGGTATTCATGAATAGGAGAGGTTGGGGAAGGGGATTCATGAATAGGAGAGGTTGGGGAAGGGTATTCATGAATAGGAGAGGATGGGGAAGGGGGTTCATGAGTAGGAGAGGATGGGGAAGGGTATTCATGAGTAGGAAAGGATGGGGAAGGGGATTCATGAATAGGAGAGTATGGGGAAGGGGATTCATGAATAGGAGAGGATGGGGAAGGGGATTCATGAATAGGAGAGGTTGGGGAAGGGTATTCATGAATAGGAGAGGATGGGGAAGGGGGTTCATGAGTAGGAGAGGATGGGGAAGGGTATTCATGAGTAGGAAAGGATGGGGAAGGGGATTCATGATAGAAGAGTATGGGGGAAGGGGATTCATGAATAGGAGAGGTTGGGGAAGGGTTATCATGAATAGGAGAGGTTGGGGAAGGGTATTCATGAATAGGAGAGGATGGGGAAGGGTATTCATGAATAGGAGAGGATGGGGAAGGGTATTCATGAATAGGAGAGGATGGGGAAGGGTATTCATGAATAGGAGAGGTATGGGAAGGTATTCATGAATAGGAGAGGATGGGGAAGGGTATTCAGGGGAACGGAGAGATGGGGAAGGGTATTCATGAATAGGAGAGGATGGGGAAGGGTATTCATGAATAGGAAGAAGGTTGGGGAAAGGGTATTCTTGAATAGGAGAGGGATGGGGGAAGGGGGATTCATGAATAGGAAGAACATGGGGAAGGGGATTCATGAACTAGGAGAGGATGGGGAAGGGTATTCAATGATAGGAGAGGATGGGGAAGGGAGGGGTATTTCATGAAGGTGGTTAGAGGAATGGGAAAGGGGATTTCAAGGGTGAGTAGGAGAGGATGGGGAAGGGGAATTCATGAATAGGAGAAGGAATGGGGAAGGGGACATTGAATAGGAGAGGATGGGGAAAGGGGAATTATGAATAGGAGAGGATGGGGAAGGGGATTCATGAATAGGAGAGGAATTGGGGAAGGGGATTCATGAATAGGAGAGGTTGGGGAAGGTGGGGGAATGGAAAGGAAAGAAGATCGTAGAGGAGGAGTAGGAGGAGGAAGATGAGAAACCGATGAAGAAGGAGGAGAAACACTTGGAGACTTACCTCTTTGAGGGCCGTCCACTCGAGGTGCTGCAGAGAGTCCAGGCCAGACTGAGTAGGGAACGAGATGCCGTGTGTCACAGGGGGGCGCCTTCCTGTGGCGAATGATCTTCCTGAGGATATCTCTAATTTTTAATATCCTCCGACGGATGCCATTGATCTTGATGCCTCCTGCAGTTTCTGACTCGTCCAGTTCTGCAATGAGCTTTTCCAGGCTGTCGTATTCGTGTTCTAATTGCTCCATGTATCCGTCCAAGTCTTCCTCGGTCATGGGAGAGACGGGATGGGGAGAGGGAGTGGGTGGAACATTGGGCGAGTAGAAGAGAGGGGAAAGGAAGGTTGGGGAGAATGAGGGACCGTGAGATTGAGGAGTGGGGAGAGGTTGGGGAAGGTAGGGGATGGGGAAAAGAGAAGAGGGATGAGAGTAGAGAGGTGGGGAGGTAGGGGAGTGGAAAAGAAATGAGATTAGAGGGAGTAGAGAAGTTGGGGTTAAGGTAGGGGGAGTGGAAAGAGAAGAGGATTGAGGAGTGGGAGAGGTTGGGGAAGGTAGGGGAGTGGAAAGAGAAGAGGATTGAGGAGTAGGAGAGGTTGGGGAAGGTAGGGGAGTGGAAAGAGAAGAGGATTGAGGAGTGGGAGAGGTTGGGGAAGGTAGGGCGTCGAGTGAGAAGAGGATGAGGAGTAGGAGAAGGTCTGGGGAAGGTAGGGGAGTGGGAAAGAGAAGAGGCTTGAGGAGTAGGAGAGGTTGGGGAGGGTAGGGGAGTTGGGAAAGAGAAAGAGGATTGAGGAGTATGGAGAGGTTGGGGGAAGGGGATTCATGAATAGGAGGTTGGGGTTTAAGGGGGTTCATGAGTAGGAGAGGTTGGGGAAGGTGGGGGAATGGAAAGGGAAGGAGATCCTAGAGGAGGAGTAGGAGGAGGAAGATGAGAAACCGATGAAGAAGGAGGAGAAACACTTGGAGACTTACCTCTTTGAGGGCCGTCCACTCGAGGTCCTCCAGAGAGTCCAGGCCAGACTGAGTAGGGAACGAGATGCCGTGTGTCACAGGGGGGCGCCTTCCTGTGGCGAATGATCTTCCTGAGGATATCTCTAATTTTCAATATCCTCCGACGGATGCCATTGATCTTGTTGCCTCCTGCAGTTTCTGACTCGTCTAGTTCTGCAATGAGCTTTTCTAAGCTGTCGTATTCGTCTTCTAATTGCTCCATGTATCCGTCCAAGTCTTCCTCAGCCATGGGAGAGACGGGAGGGGTTGAGGAAATAGGAGGGGTTGAGGAAAGTGGAAGGGTTGAGGAAAGTGGAGTGGTTGAGGAAAGAGGAAGGGTTGAGGAAAGAGGAAGGGATGAGGAAAGAGGAAGGGATGAGGAAAGAGGAAGGGTTGAGGAAAGTGGAAGGGATGAGGAAAGAGGAAGGGATGAGGAAAGAGGAAGGGTTGAGGAAAGAGGAAGGGTTGAGGAAAGAGGAAGGGTTGAGGAAAGTGGAAGGGATGAGGAAAGAGGAAGGGTTGAGGAAAGTGGAAGGGATGAGGAAAGAGGAAGGGTTGAGGAAAGAGGAAGGGTTGAGGAAAGAGGAAGGGTTGAGGAAAGTGGAAGGGATGAGGAAAGAGGAAGGGTTGAGGAAAGTGGAAGGGTTGAGGAAAGAGGAAGGGTTGAGGAAAGAGGAAGGGTTGAGGAAAGTGGAAGGGTTGAGGAAAGTGGAAGGGATGAGGAAAGAGGAAGGGTTGAGGAAAGAGGAAGGGATGAGGAAAGAGGATGGGTTGAGGAAAGAGGAAGGGATGAGGAAAGAGGAAGGGATGAGGAAAGAGGAAGGGTTGAGGAAAGTGGAAGGGTTGAGGAAAGAGGAAGGGATGAGGAAAGAGGAAGGGTTGAGGAAAGAGGAAGGGATGAGGAAAGAGGAAGGGTTGAGGAAAGAGGAAGGGTTGAGGAAAGTGGAAGGGTTGAGGAAAGAGGAAGGGATGAGGAAAGAGGAAGGGTTGAGGAAAGAGGAAGGGTTGAGGAAAGAGGAGGGTTTGAAAGGGAGGGAGATTCAGGAGGAGGAGGAAGAATAAAAGCCGAGGAAGAAGGAGTAGGAACACTTGGAGACTTACCTTTCAGAGTTCCATCCACTCGACGTTCAGGGAGATAACGTTGTCTGTCGAAGGGCGCCTCCCTTCGGCGCCATTCTTTCCTGACCATTCGTGTGATGCCTCCGACCTTTCGCCCGACGGCGTTGAGCATGGCACTTGGAGGCTGCGACTCGTCCAGCTCCTCAGAAGTCAGAGTCAGAGTATCCCTCTTTGCAACATGATCATTGTCTTCGTCCTTTGAGGTGGCTCGTTCTTCCGCTGGTTTCCTGCCAGCTTGTTCTGATTCAGACAGTAAAGCCAGGTGGGACTGGAGTTTTGCTAGAACGTCCTGTCTAGTCAGCTTTTCCGCCACCTGGCCGCCAACCTCTTCTAGTTCAGGGTTTTCTAAGTAAGAAGATAATACAAGCTCTACTGCCGGGAGTAGAGCTGTCCAGATAAATTCATTTAAAACATTGTTATTATTAGTACACATTGTCATGATAACTAGGCCTCTGATATGTGCTTGGCGATGGCCTAGTTTTAAAAACAGACGCGGACTACGTGACATCTTTTCCGAGAATCCCGGAGCCTCTTCGGGTGAGGCTAAAAGAATCCAACATTCCGATCTTTCATCCGAAGGAATGAAACGATGCTGAAGACGTCTTCGTGCCGTCGAGAGACCGGAAGACTTCCACTCTGGCGACGCAGTATCAAAGTTGTCTGCCATTATACCTGAGGAGGAAGAGATTTTTCGCTTTTTACGCCAAATTAATTTTCTCTTTTGATTATTCCATTTTTCTGGTTATTCTAATTGTGGGAGTGATTTGCATGCATGTATGTCTTTTAATGTATTACACAGTACAGTATGAAGATAAAATGCCCATAAAACTATATATATATATATATATATATATATATATATATATATATATATATATATATATATATTTATATATATATGTATTTATATTATATATATATATATATTACTAATATATAGATATATATATATATATATATATATATATATAGTTTTATGGGCATTTACCTTCATACTGTACTGTTGTAATACATTAAAAGACATACATACGTATATCCAATATATATATATATATATATATATATATATATATATATATACATTATTCATACTTATATATATATATATATATATATATATAATATATATATATATATATATATATATAAAGTATATTACACATACACACATATATACATACAGTGTGTGTATATGGTGTATATATATATATATATAATATATATATATATATATATATATAATATATATATATTAATATATATATATACACACACACTGTATATATGTCTGTGTGTATGTGTAATATACTTTATATAATATATAAGTATGAATAATGTATATTCTCATATATTATATTATGTATAATATATATTATTATATATATATATATATCTATAATATATACGTATGTATGTCTTTTAATGTATTACAACAGTACAGTATGAAGATAAAATGCCCATAAAACTATTTGATCAGGAGCACTGAAGGAAGTGCTCGAAAATATATGTTGCTATGTTCAAATAGTGTTTTTATTTTGGGATTTTATGAAGTTTATGATAAATATGTATATAATACTATATATATTATATATAGTATATTATATATCTAGATAGTATATAGACGTAGATATAGATATAGATATAGACCCATATACGTATAGTAGAATATTATATAATAGAGATAGAGATATATATATATATATATATCATGAATACGTATATATTATAGTATATATATATATATATAAGATATATACATATATAGTATATATATAGATATTATATACGTACTATAATATATATATAGATATATATGATATATATATATTATATTATTTATTACATATACTTATATATATATATATATATATATATATAGAATCTAAATATATATATATGTATATTAATTATATATATAAAATTATATTTATTTAATATATAATGTATCTTTTTTCTATATATATATTATATATATATATATATATATATATATATATATATATATAACATATATATATACATGTATAGGCTATGTATATTATATGTATGTATGAATGTATGCATATACAAATATGGATACATACATACACACACAATGGCAATATACATATATATGTGGGTGTATGTATGTATAGATCCATATTCAGCATATATATATACAATATAAGCTTCATAAACCGGAATATATGTCAATGTCGTCCATAGGGGAGAAGAGAAAAAAAAAAAAAAAGACTAATAGTTCGATAATTTCGCCTTCCACCAGGCCTCTTCAAGAACTTTATTTTAACTAAACAAAGAGATAAGTGTATACATAAAAATCATTAACATTTTCTCAAAGGTAAAATACAATTAACAGAACAGTTGTCGAAGTACAAAATAGATTGTTTAGATCAGGGATGTCCAACCTTTTAATTTGATGGGCCGCATTGCAAACTTAAATATTTAACTGGGCCGCAAAACCCCAGAAATTCTGAATACATTTTAATGAAAAATGACAATATAAAACAAAACCATGAATATTACAACATTGTAAATATTGTAATGTTTATATGTAGCTATACATAGAAAAAAAACCCATTAAATTTAATTAACCAATATTAATTCAATGAGACTTTTGACTTAGTCTTCCAGAATTTAATGAAAAATGACAATATAAAACAAAACCATGTGAATACACTTTATTACAACATTGTAATTATTGTGATGTTTATATGTAGCTATACATAGCAAAAACATTAAATTTAATTAACCAATATTAATTCAATGAGACTTTTGACTTTGTCTTCCAGAATTTAATGAAAAATGACAATATAAAACAAAACCATGTGAATACACTTTATTACAACTTTGTAATTATTGTAATTAAACGTTTATATGTAGCTATACATAGAAAAAACATTAAATTTAATTAACCAATATTAATTCAATGAGACTTTTGACTTTGTCTTCCAGAATTTAATGAAAAATGACAATATAAAACAAAACCATGTGAATGCACTTTATTACAACATTGTAAATATTTAATGTTTATATGTAGCAATACATAGAAAATAACCCATTAAATTTAATTAATCAATATTAATTCAATGAGACTTTTGACTTTGTCTTCCAGAATTTAATGAAAAATGACAATATAAAACAAAACCATGTGAACACACTTCATTACAACGTTGTAAATATTGTAATTTTTATATGTAGCTATACATAGAAAATAACCCATTAAATTTAATTAACCAATATTAATTCAATGAGACTTTTGACTTTGTCTTCCAGCCATAATGTTTTCAATATTTGCATCGAAGGATGTATTCTTAATTCTAAGAATGTTTGCTAAATGTCTGTCAGTCAACTATTTCTTCTGCAGTTTAATGTTTTTCATGCTGGAAAAACTGCTCGCAAGAGTATGTACTTCCCCACATACACAATAATTTTCTAGATAATTTATAATTTGATTGAATTCATTGAGAGAATGCAATTTCTTATAAAATAAAGGAAGTGTGTGCTCTCTATGGAAAGTTTTTAAACCTTCCCGACTTTGCAGCTCGATCAGTTCAAGTTGGTACTCACTACATGATAAATTTGCTAAAACTTTTTTTTTTTAATGAGAGTCGATAGTGGGCCGCATCCAAACATTGAGTGGGCCACAATGCGGCCCGTGGGCCGCAGGTTGGACATCCCTGGTTTAGATCATAAACAAATGGTCAAATTAGTCATTAAAAAAAAGTTGGAAAGAGAGAACTATTCAATACTGGTGATCGGTCATTTAAGCTTTTCTCTGAATTTGTACTGTTGAGAAACAATATGAAGGAATAAAGGGTCCAATTTATATATGCCCCGACTGTTACTGAAGTTCTTTTGTTTGCTAAAACAGATATATATGCAAGCTGTCTCTAACAAATTTCTTGCAATCGAATCTTTTCCCTTGAATAATATCTCTGCTTTGTTCCAAAAGATAGGACAGCCACAATTTTGCACATGTAAATTAACAGCACTGTTTGGGGAATTTGTCCTTATACAATATCGATGCTGGGAAATTAATTCTCTTATCAATATCTCTTCCGGTTTGTCCTAGATAGAATTTGCCACATTCACAAGGTATTTGTAAACCACACCTTGTTTGGGGCTGTTGTGAATAACTGTCTTTCCCATTGTTTTGGAGCAAGGAAATACCACTTTGAAGTTGAATAATCTCAAAGGATAAACAATATTCCTGAATGAAGGGTGGGAAGGGAAAACCAGAGTATTACTCATATCATATTCCTTTTTGGTGTTTGTTCTATAATAAGTTTGTTTAGCTAAGAATAAACATTCCTCTATTTCCTTGATCGAAAGTTGTTTTTCATGCCAAATCTGGTGATAATACTAATCTCCTCTTCTAAGTACTCAGGGCTAGCTAGTCTAAGTGCTCTTAAAAAGTGAAATCTCAAAGCCTTGTACTTAACAGTTATCTGTTCACATTAGTGTCTAAAATATTTTATGGAGTTATTTCTTCCTTTCTCCCTGGTGAACTCTACTGATGGTACTAAGGAGTTAAGATCAGATAGAAATTTATCTGTGTCGTGGTTTACATTCCAAACAGGAAAAGTGTCACCTGCGTATCTAAGCCAATGAACATCATCTGGCAATATGCTGCAGGCAATTCGAGTGTCATAAAATTCCATGCATATGTTGGACAGTACTAGAGACAAACATTTGCTCATTTGCATTCCAAATCTCTGCTTATAATACCTATTGCTAAAAGCAAAACCTGTATCTGTTACACAAGTCTAATTAATTTCAAAATGTCTGAAACAGGTATGGAAAAAACATTTATTTAAGTTTCCAATATATTAGAGTTCAAGCAGATCTAAAACTGGGACAAACCGGAAAAGATATTGATAAGAGAATTAATTTCCAAACATCGAGGACAAATTCCCCAAAACAGTGCTGTTAATTTACATGTGCCAAATTGTGGCTGTCCTATCCTTTGGAACAAAGCAGATATATCATTCAAGGGAAAAGTATGATTGCAAGAAATTTGTTGAGGACAGCTTGCATATATATGTTTTAGCAAACAAAAGAACTTCAGTAACAGTCGGGGCATATATAAATGGACCCTTTATCATTCATATTGTTTCCCAACAGTACAAATTCAGAGAAAAGTTTAAATGACCAATCACCAAATAGTTGAGAAGTTCTCTCCTTTAACTTTTCTGAATGACTAATTTGATAATTTGTTTATGATCTAAACGACCTATTTTGTACTTTGACAACTGTTCTGTTAATTGTATTTTACCTTTGAGAAAAATGTTAATGATCTTTATGCATACACTAAATCTGTTTAGTTAAAATAAAGCTCTTGAAGAGGCCTGGTGGGAAGCGAAATTATCGAACTATTAGTATATTCTTCTCTCCTTTGGACTAATTGACACACACACACACACACACACACACACATATATATATATATATATACTATTTATATGTATACATAATACATATATATCGATATATATATACATATATATATATATATATATATATATATATATATATATATATATATATATATGAAACACCATATACTGTACTTAGAGATATGTGACATATCACACACACAAACACACACACACACGCACACACCACACACCACACATATATATATATATATATATAAATATATATGTATATATATATATATATATATATATATATATATATATATATATATATATATGAATAACTTGATCACGAAGAATATAAAACGTGATGCTATGTATAGATAAAGGTTTTTTGCCACGAAGGAAAAAATGAAAAAGCGAGATAGCCAAGTACTTTCGGTCCTGTTCGGACCCTTTACTGAGGCAAACTGATTTTACAGAGAACAACATATTCAAAAGAAAGCTTAATATACAAACTGACACTACAAAAATTAGCAAGCAATAGGGCGATTTTCATTTTCATCACTACAGAAGTGAGGAGCTGCCTGATGGGAAGCCACACCTTGAAGGATACACTCAGTAAACAAGTGATTTTCCCAGAAAACAGTACAGTTTGAAAAAACACGGAGCATATACAATTTAATATCATGAATTTTTACACAAATTTTTCCAAAAAATTATTATTAATGGAAAGACGAAAGAAAATATAAATATATATATATCGAGCAAGAGAAAGAGGGAGAGAAAATATCGATATCGAACAGAGAGAGAGAGAGAGAGAGAGCGAGAGAGAGAGAGAGAGAGAGAAAGAAATAATAACTATATACATGTGGGACTAATTTATTAGTTGTTCATTTACTTTAAGGTCCTTCATAAACATCTTACAAATATATGGGTCAAAAGGTACATTCCCAGACTAAGATTAGATTGTTTTTATTAGTGATTTGTATAATTGCCGATTCCAGTAAATTTCTTGAAACATAATCATTAGATCTAGCAATTACCGAGGTATCACCCCAATTAATACAATGAGATTTTTCACTCAGATGGATAAACAGTGCATTGAAGTATGGCTGTTCTAACTGAATACATATGCTGCTTAATCCGTACACATAAATTTTTACTTGACTGACCAACGTAAAACGATGGGCAATCCTTACAAGGAATTTTGTAAATGATGTTGTTATTTGTTACAGGAGTATTCTTAATTAGCATATCTTTAATGGTATGTATTAGAGAACACTACATTAACATTAAACGATTTAAATATTGATTTTATGGTTTCAAATCCACACGAAAAATAAGGTAAGCTAAGTACATTTTTCGGCATTTCTTTTTCATTATTGCAACATTATAAAACTTTTTGTGAGCTTTTTGATAACATAAATCAATTAAATGAGGTGGGTAGCAGAGATCGTTTTCCTATCTTTTTTATGTATTCTATTTCTTGGTCCAGATATTGTGGACTCGTGATACGCAAAGCGCGTAGGAACATAGAAGAAAAAATTGAAATTTTAATATTAAGATGTGGCCAGAATAATAATATATATATCGTATATATATATATATATATATATATATATATATATATGCATATATATATATATATATATATGCATATATATATATATATATATATATATATATATATATATATATATATATATATATATATATATATATATATATATATATATATATATATATATATATAAATATATATATATATATATATATATATATATATATATATATATATATATATATATATATATATATATATATATATATATATATATATATATATATATATATATATAATATATATATCTATATATATATATATATATACATACATATATATATATATATATATATATATATATATATATATATATATATATATAGATACACTATATATATATATCATATGCATATATATATATCATATATATATATATACATATATATAATATACATTTCTAATATAATTCCTATATTCTGTGAACATGCAAACCCCTCCCACAATTAGAATAACTAGAAAAATGAAATAGTCCGAGAGAAATTAATTTTGCGTGAAAAGCAAAAAATCTCTTCCTCCTCAGGTATAATGGCAGACATCTTTGATATCTATATATATAATATATATATATATATATATATATATATATATATATATCATATATATATATATATATATATATATATGATATATATGACTGGTAAAAGTGTTCTGTAACAACAGAATTCCATCTAATAAACAAAAAGGAGCCCATAAAAACACCAAAATGTAGAGAGAAAAGTACTATATTTCAGAGACTGCTGTCTCTCTCTTAGGTATAGAATGAGAAAAAGTTTACAGAAAAGGTGGTATTTATACCAAGAGATTCGTCCACAAGTAAGCCAATTTAGGTCACCCCCGCTGATAATCTTCCTTTAATCTTCTTAAGCGTTGGTTGAATGAACACTGCGTCGACGATGTCCGATGTCCAATTCCCTTTTTGAGATGTTCATTACCTGCTTCTCTTTTATTAAGGCCGATTCCATCATTTTGACTCTTGTACCGGCAGTTGCTGCTATAAATTACACGTGACATATTCCAGTTTATTCTATGGTTATGTTCATTTATATGGTTGAAAATAGCCGAGTTCTGTTGTCCATACCTAACTGACCGTTTGTGTTGTATTAATACTCTGGGGAAGTGATTTACCTGTAAATCCGATGTAAGATTGGTCACAGTCCTGGCATGGGATCTCATATACCCCAGAGTCTTTGGGCGATGTCTTTTATTGGACGTTAATCAGGGATTTGGCTAAGGTATTTGGGTTGGGTAGTAAATAGCAAAAGGGTTGGATTTCCCAAGGGTGTGAGTTACTCTCTTAATCGTCTCCAGGTGGGGAATTTTTTATTTTATTGTTAGGTGTGTCTCTGGTCTTGTCTTTAGGGGGTCGGTAGAAAATTGACGTTTGCTTTTTGAATTGCTTTTCTCAATTATATGGTCAGGATACTTTAAAGATGAAAGTTGCTTGCGAATTAGTTCAAATTCTTTTTCAGGAAATCTGGGGAACAATTCGTAAGGCTCTTAAGAATAGGGTTGCTAGCTAGACCTATCTTGATAGTATTGTCATGATAGCTAAAGTAGTGAATATATGAAAGTGAGAACGTTGGTTTTCTGTATATGGTAAATTTGTATTCTGTCGTGTCTCTGATTATTAAAACATCAAGAAAAGGAATTTTGTTGTCTGTTTCCCATTCAACTTTAAATTGATGCTGGGCACTAATGCGTTTAATTTTGAGAGGAATTCATTAAAATTTACCCCACTTATTATCCCAAAATGTTAGTATGTCATCCACGTATCTCATCACAGCATGTTTTTGGGTTTTATTGCATTTATTACTGTAGTTTCAAAGTATTCCATGTACAGATTGGCTAAAATAAAAATAGGACTTAAAGGACTACCCATACTACACCCGAAATTTTTGCTTGTAGAATGATTCCCCGAATGAAAATACGTTATTAGATGCACATAATTCAACTAACTTTATTATTTTGTCAAGTGCCAAAGGGAAATGATCTGAATAAGGGGGATATTTTTCCCTTAAAAACTGCAAGAACGTCCTGTACTGGTACTTTTGTGAATAGGGAGTCTACGTCAAGGCTTAAAAGTTGTTTATGTTGTGAAGTGGTATATGTGCTTCTCTGAATTTGTGACAAAAGTCTTCCGAATGTTTGATGTGACTGGGAGAAAAAGTGCCTAAAAAGGAGAAAGGAGGCCAGCTAACCATTTAGAAATTTTGTAATCGAAAGCTCCGGCGCATGAATGGTTAGCTGGCTCCTTTCTCCTTTTTTAGGCACTTTTTTCTCCCAGTCACATCAAACATTCGGAAGACTTTTGTCACAAACCTCATAGTCATAAGGTTATGTATCAAAAGATAGTAAATTTTGTTTTAATGGGGAATTTTTTGTACAGAAGTTTGGCATGGCTATGGGTAATCCCTTACCTCCTGTCCTTAGCAATATTTACAGGGAATTTTTTGAGACAAAACTCTTACTAAAAATTTTGCCCCAAAAAAGTTATATTGTTTAGGTATGTGGATATTTTCTGTATTTGGCCAGGTCACGAAAATCTCCAGGAATTCCTTAATAATCTCAATAATTTAGTCCCTTCTATAAAATCTACTTTAGAGAAAGAAAGAAATTGTAATTTGAATTTTCTTGATGTAACTGTCCATAGAAATGATAGAAATTTCACCTTTTCAGTCTTTCGGAAATCAACCAACATTGCCTCCTTTTGTCCATTACTACTCCAATCACTATTTATGATATTGCCTTGAAACTTAAATACCCAAGGACTTTTGTAGATGTGGCAGGGAAAAGAGCTTGAAAACATTTTATTTAACTGACTAACTTGAACTTAGTAAGCATAACATTCTAAAATTACCCTATGATGAAAGGTTTTTAGAAATTCCTAGAATTTTAAAGCTTTTTAACATAAATTTTTTTTCAGTAATATTAATGTCAAGAGTTTAGTAATGAAAAATTCTCCTAAAGATCTTCCAGGCTGCATATATGAAATTCCTTCAAAAAATGTGATAAAGTTTATTGCGGACAAACCGGTAAATCTCTTTCACAACGTCTCAAACAGCACCAATATTCTGTGAGAACTGGGCAAATATCGAATGCATTATTCGTACATATGAGAGATGTAGATCATCCCTTGTAATGACACAGTTAAAAGGAATATCATACACACTGTTAACCAGCTATTATAATCCCATTTTTCGACCTACTTCCGTTTTCAACTGAGTCATTCAAACTTCTAAATGAAAATATTAGTACCTGCAATTCACTGAGCACCTGAAAACGATATCGACGAACCTGCAAAGTCATTGCTCAACGAAGTACGATTGCTATGCAGTTTTGAAATATCTGGAACTCTTGCTTTTATTTTGAAAACCACACCTTGATGAGATACTTAAAATATTCCCCTTACCTTTACAGAACATATATTAGAGTGCACTTCACGGATGTCAAAGTTAAATGTTATTTTTGGCACTCTATGAAACGGTCGCGAGTGTCAAGGCCGGAGCAGAGGACCTCAAGAAACATGCAGACGGATCGGTTAATAAGGGACGAGGACATGAATTCAGTACAACACCCAACAGTTGACTGATGTAAGACACATCGATGAATATAATGTATGGCGCATACTCAATTTGGGAGATTGACGTCAGGACAAATAACATCGTCCATTTTCAATCACCACACATGAGAGGAATGTAAAACTCTCTTAACACCATTAACGTAACGTCACATCCTCTCTATCTGATTAAAAGAATATGAACAATGTCAAACGAGATTTTAATTGCCACCAATAACGGTAATGCCGGATCCTCATTTTTCAATTACCAGCAATAGAAGCAGTGTCAAATGAACGAATCCGCCAAAATTCAGAGCCAAATATTCATTTCTGTTAAGGCCCAAAGCTAAAGTTTAAATAATAATCCTTCAAATCAAATATAAGTAGCAGCTAACAGAGCTTATTAAAAGGAATATTTCTTAAGATTCACTTGTTAAAATATGACATTAAACACCACACACACACACACACACACACACATATATATATATATATATATACGTATATACGATAGATATATATATATATATATATATATATATATATATGTATGAATATATATATATTATATATATATATATATATATATATATATACACACATCATATATATATATGATATATAATATATATATATATATATATATATATATATATATGTAAGTCAAGTATAAAGGGACCATTAAAACACGCTGGCTTACAGCTAAAGATATATTTTGGTGGACTGACTCCCACCCTTATCAAGTAGTGAATGACAGAGGAAGTTACATTTGCGAAATATAAAGTGGGAGATATGCCCTTAGCTTATGCCTGGGGTCAGTGCTAAGCTGACGTTGGTTCTGTCAATAATGTCTTAAACCTCCTCAACATTGCCTTAAGGAAGATGTTGTCTATAGGTTCAGAATCCCAGGCCCCATTGGAAAAGTTGATCCTATTATCTTGATGTTTTATCAGTGAAGGTTCTACCATCTGACATTTGTATCGACAGCTGCTTTTGCATAAAATTTGGGATAAATTCCAGTCCATGGTATAGTTCGTGTTACTTACATGATGGAAAATTGCTGAACTATGTTGTCCACGTCTAACTGAGCGCTTATGTTGAGTTAATCTTTCCGAGAGGGATTTTCCTGTTAATCATTTTCCTGTGAATCCATATTTATGACTTATGACAATCCCTACAGGGGATTTCATAGACTTCTATGTCTTTAGAAACTGGTTTCTGCTGAAAGTTAATTAAGGATTTTTCTAATGTATTTGGATAAGAGAAGGCGAAAGGGGTGGGGTGGCTTAATGTTTGTATTATCCCTCATAAATTATCCACATGAAGGATTATGGTTTTGTTTGTGAATATTACCTTTTCTTTGTTTTCTGTGGGTTGGTAAAAAATGCTCTTTGCTTTATGCAAGGCTTTTTCTATTATGTGCTTGGGGGTATTTTAACAAGATTAATTAATTTCTGATTGTTTCAAGTTCTTTGTTAAGAAAATCTGGGGAGCAAATTCTCAGGGCTCCAAGAAATAAGTTACTTGCTATGCAGAGTTTAACTGAAATATCATGATAGCTGTAAAAATGTATGTATGAAAGTGAGAATGTCGCTCTCCTGAAGACAGAGAATTTGTAGTTGTTATTATTTCTGATGATTAAGACATCTAAAATGGGGATTTGGTTATTGTTTTCCCATTCTACTTTAAGTTTTACTCTCGGAACCAAGGAATTTAATTTTTGTAGAAAGACATCAAAATCCCATTCGCTTTTCCTATTTTCCTATATGTTAAGAATGCGGAAAGAGTTTTCACCATCGGCTTGTGCCTAGATTTTAACATCATCATCAAAGTAAGGCCTGTTTTATGGCTGACCACATGGTGACAATCAATTCACACTTTTAGCATCTTAGATAGCTGCACTTACAACCACCAAGGAACATTCAAGGTTAGATACAGTATCTTTGATTCAATAATCACAGCCAATTTTTCTTGGATTTTTAAGAACCAGTTTAGGATTAAAACAAAACTTAGGCCCTGTTCATGCTAGTGGGTACTGCCCGATGGGCAAACACTGTTCCCATAACCCGTTCCACTTTACTGACCGACAGAGTATGGAGCCAGAACGATGTGATTGTCCAGCAACACTGCTTCAGTAGCGAGAGTAAAGTATGCTCGACGGGCATGGCCACTAGTGTTGGGACGCCATAGTGTTTTTCTTAATAATCTGTGTTAGTGTGTTTAAAACTGAACCTTATTCAAAAAGTGTAAAGAAACCCACAAATCAAGTTTAAATACTGCAGTCAGACATAGGAATAACTAGGAGAAATTTGTCATTCAACATTTTCTAGGGCATTTATCAAACAAGTTATGAACAACAGTTATGTCGTCATGAAAACATTTTCAGACATTCATTTAATCCCGTTATTAAAGTAAAGCCGTCAGAAGAGACTGTGCCGTAATTCAAAACTGCTGTTAACTTTGAAATTCAAAAAGCATGAATAGTGAACATTAGAACCAATAGACCAACAAAAGTTTGCTAGCGAAAAACAGAACTGGGAAATTATTGTTCGTAGCTGCTGATTAAACCATCTAAAAAAAAAAAGGCAGGCAATAATGCTTTTAGTGCCCTTTAGTAAAAGCGTATAAAAGTTACGTCTATTCACAAAGGACTTATAATCCTTATGTGGGCGAAACGAATATGAGCAGTAACCAAAGAGAGTTTCCTCTAAATGACGCTGGATGTATGTGATAAAACTGGATCCAACCGGGATCCCACGGCGGCTCTGTCATTTTTACTCCTACGCTTTCCATCACATAAGGCTGCTACTTTTAGCCCTGATGGCGAAGTTATCGCGTGAAACTTGGCTAAAAATAAGCGAAACTATGCATTGCCACACTGTCGTCCTCCTATTCGAATTCCGCATTCCATTTTCTAGATTATTACAAACGAACAAACACACACACACACACACACACACACACACACATATATATATATATATATATATATATATATATATATATATATATATAATATATATATAATATATATATATATATATATATATATCCAATGTAGTTAGCAGGAGCACGTACTTGAGAATATCCTTAAATCCACGGTAGAAAATATGTGTAACAAGGGACCTGGAACAAGTACTTTCGTAGTATATTCTACATTTTCAAGTTCACACCTTTCCACCGTGGGTTTAAAGATATATATAATACTATATATATATATATATATATAGTATATATATATATATATATATATATATATATATATAAGAATAAGAATTAAAGAACACAATTATATGTTCTAAAGGAATAGGATGTGAACAAATTTGTCATAATCACTAAAAAATAAAAAGTTCCACAATCATGAAACGGCAAAAACAACTTCTAGCAAACTGCAACTGTCAAAAAGATTAATTTCAAACTAAAATGTACCTTCCTAACAATATTAGTAACTCTAAGTCCATCCCTGACGCCCTTACCCACAATGCAGCCTTTCAGAGCCAAACCCCTCGACGTAATCTCTTGGAATCTTTCAGGCTCTTCTGCACCGCCGTCGGTTGATACTTTCCCCTCTGTTTGTTACGCCTGATTTATGCGAGAATGAAATTTTTCGCCTCAGTTGCAGGAAATAAGCAGATCGCATTTGGAGAAGGGGAAAAACCTCTATCGATCCATCCATTATCATCAATATCCGCATATTTATATCTGAGAAATTGTTACTAAGTTAGTGGATCTCTCTCTCTCTCTCTCTCTCTCTCAGTCTCTCTTTCTCTCTCTCTCTCTCGTTTCTGATAAAGATTCTGCTATTGGGAGGCGTAAAGTGAAGTAGGAAAATTTAAGAAGTGGCACCGAAATGTAAAGCAAGACGAAGAAATAAAAACGCGAAACCTGTTTAAAGAGAAGAGAAAGGAAGCATCGACCGCAAAGAGAATAAGCACCAAACACGAAGGAAAACAACGATAAAAGGATAAAGGGACATCAAAAAGAGGGAGAGAGGAGCATCAAGGATTGGGAAAGTGAAAGCTTTACAGGCAGGGAAAATCAAACAATGAAGGAATGGGGTACTGAAGTCTCAAAAAAGAAATGAAACATCAAACAACGAAAGACGCAGTCGTACCTAATGATTAGAAGGAAAGAGAATCGGCAACTCCATGTGACAAGCAATTACTTCGATATTTCAAAAAAAATGTGAAGCCGAACATCAACATACCGATAACTTTAATGTCTAAAAACAGTGAGTTTCAGGCGATTGCATTGGTCCTGAATCCACACCAGTCCTTATTATACTTATAATATCCTTTCAGGCCTCCCCGAGGGACAGGCCAGTGCTAGTATAGGACTAACTTAAGCCATAACCAACCAAACGAAACAAGGAGAACTACCTCATGACTTCCCACACAATTGTGTAACGCTCCAAATACATCAATCAATATCTGTCTAGAAGCTACTTTAGTCAGCATTTGATCGCCGTTAAGTAGCAACTATACAACCTTTTTAAAAATTGATCAAAATTTCGAGTGTGTCATGTCCTCCGTAAAGTGACCATAAATCCACCTTTGTCAAATGACCTTCCACAGAATTAGAGCCGACTTCTTTCTCTAAGTTTGCTAATCCAGGAGCCCTAACTCTGTTTAAAACAAAATGATATGTTGGTATTTGTTTACTTTTATATGTCCGTTTCCTGTTCACCAATATCAACAGTGTCCAATTCTAATCCCATATGAATTATATTTTCGTCCTCATGAAGCTCATTCTGTTATATATATATATATATATATATATATATATATATATATATATATATATATATATATATATATATATATATATATATATTATGAGTGTCAAAACAAAATGACACTCACTTAAATAATTGGCTTGAGAACTCCTAACTGGGAAAACGTTACCTACCTTTCATAGTTCCTTTGTGTGTCACCTCTGAAGTTAGCTGAAAAAATTAATTGTTAAACTCTAGGTGAATTTCAAAACTCCCACTATTACAAAAATATAATTTTTATTTCCCAAAATAGCTAACATGAATATGGAATAAAATGAGTTAAAGAACATCCTCAAAAATCGTTAAACTCTTCCCAGAACTTCGCGGCACTTCGACTCTCATCAACATGAATCTAATCTTGGACTTTGAAAGTGACGACTTTAAAAGCATGGAACACTGAACATTTTTCAGGCTTTACTGTCTGTTGTTTCAGCTAAAAAAGATATTATGTACTGTACTAAAATAATAACTGCCTTATGCATACATACATGAATTGATATATTTTAGTTTCTGTTGTGAGAGAGTTTGGAAGAAAGTGTCATCCATATTTATTTTAAAGCTATTCACAGTTCTAATAAATTTATGCATCAATTCTGCTCTGGTTCAACTCAGTAAAAGTCTACTGTAACTCTATGAATAATAGGTATTATGTACTTCTATAATTGCTAAAATATTAAATACTATGAAATACTCATTTTAATTTTTGTAGCCCAATAAATGACAAGTACGAGGCTTGGCTAAAAATTTGGATAAATTAAATAATCCAGGTCTTTTCTTTGTACACAATGATCTAAGCAAAAACAAACGCAAGGCTTGCTAAAAATATTCAATACTAAGAATTATCGTTATCATTTTTTATTTGTTTGTACACAATGTATGAAAAGTAAAGTCAATAAACAATGTATGAAAAGTAAAATTTGTTTGTACACAAGTATGAAAAGTAAAATTTGTTAGTACACAATGTATGAAAAGTAAAAGTAAAAAATTATTCAATAAAAAACTTTTTATATATTTGTACACAATGAATGACAAGTACCAATCAGGCAAGGACAACTGGTTAAGGTTATCAAAACGGAATCCACTCAAAACGGCAATTTTTTTTACAAGAGTTTAGTTTAAAAATAAAATACACCTTAAATTGAAAAACAAAACCTTATTTCAGATTAGCTACTGACAGAATGAGTTTGCCTGGTAACTTATATGGTTTAAAGTAGGCTACCTTAGATCACCAAAACAACAATAACCGTAGGTTTCCTTTGGTTTCCTTAGGCTGATACTGTGTCCCTGTAAATAGTAGAGACTATATCAGTCTGATTCCTGTTCATGACCAATTAATGACCAGCATATTGCTTTTATAAAATGCACAGTTATGTGCATTACTACGAAATAGCATATGCCCTCAGAAATCCGCACTGTAAGCCTACTCCCTCTCTCTATTTTCACTTCAAACAGGTCAGATACCATCAATATTACCATCTTGTATATTGTTTGATTCATCCCAAGAGTTATTGCAACTCTTCATAAATGGCATTATAAACATGAATTTTCAAGTATATAATTTAGAAACTCGTGATGAAAATATTATTTATACAGTAAATGTCTAATTTGTGAGCAGGAATAAACAGGCACTAAGCACTATTACCTAGAGGGAGAAGCCAATAACACATAAATTTCACGGTGCATCTGTTTGAAGATTATATTGTTGTTAAATGAGTGTTGTATTATGTTTAGATATATCTGACTAAAATTTATAAGTTATACAACCCGTAAACTTTGAAACTGGGAGGTTTTTCTTCGCATCGTGACTGAGGAGCTAAAAGGCGTGGCTTGTGACGTCATATATCAGCTGCTCGTGCTTTGATTGGTCGTAATTTTCCCCTATCCCTATACTCTTCCAGACTTGAGAAATATCCGTCCGGGGTAGAGTCCTCCTCTCCCCCCCAAGACCATTAACCCTGTGCCCGGCTCAACTCCAAGACTCCAATTATCAAGCAGAACAAGGCACAGTTTTGGTTTTGAAATTTGTTTTGACGCACAATTCTTTTCCTTCCTTAATTACTGTCTGCTTTCATAATATATAACAAATCCCCCATTGCATCTCCTTCAGAGAATAAGTGAAGTGGATAATATTTGTGACTTGCATCCAGAAGTGTTCATTTATATTGCTAACTGTAATAGCGTTAAGTTACTTATCCTCTCTCCTTTATGCAACTTCCAATTACATAAATCGCATTTAGATAGGGAATTACAGTGCATCTTTAATTTGATTAGAATTAGAAGAACGCAAGAAGTTGCATACTACATAATTTTTAATACTTTTTTCCCTTGTTCTCTATTGTTAACTGCGTGGCACACAGTCTTGTCTGATGTCAGTTAATTTTAGAGTAACTGATGGCGGCCTTGCCAGGATCACATAAATGAAGTCTTAATAACTAAAACTCTCAATCAGAGTAAAATTTCAATCCCACTTACTAGTATGATAGTTGTGAGAGAAATGAATCTTTATTGTAAAACCCCCCTTTGGCACCTGTGAACAGCAGTAAGCAATTGTAAGTACTTTATTCTAGTATTTTATTTTTACTCCTTTTATTTGTTATTAGTCCTAAATGTTCAAATGGATAGTGATAATGAGTGTCTACAAAATTTCATTCATTGCTCAGAGAAGGCTTGTTGCCACTAGCTGTGTTCTCAGTAGTGTATGTTATCTGTGAGACAATGTGTCTCTAGTAGAAAACTTACAATATACCTTTCTGGCAACCCCCTCTGTGTAAGCTATAGCTTCCGAGTAACCAATATCTGTTTGAATTCTTTTGAAATCCTTTTACAACTTTAACTTGTTAGTAAATTGGTACAGTAGCTTCATTCACCTACCATCATAATTAATTATAAAAGAATTTGATGTGAATTAATAATAACAGCGTAAATAGCGAAACAATTTTTTTGTGTTGGTACTTTCCCTGCACATTGATAGACAGACTTACCGTTTGACTATTCCTGAGCGCTAAGCATTAAACCCCTTTCACTTTCACTCAGAGCATTCCATAACACGAATGATCTTATTATTCCCCATTGTGTTATTGGTTTAACCATTAACACATTTTCTATGCTTGAATACATTCTTGAACATGTACCTTTTATGGACTAGCAGAATAGTATTTACTCATGTATATTACTGTGAGTGATATACAAACCTTATGTTTTACAACAGACCAATATTGTTTGGCCTACTAAATCAAACCACATTACTTGTACCTGAGTTGCGGGGAGGGGAATTTTAAAACTTTTTATTTGAAACTATAAAGCATAACTTTTCTTTTGTTCCTTTGGAATTGCACTCATTTTGGTGATTTCTCTATTTTTATCCTGACTTCATTTCTTTGCGTAAGCCTGGCAAGGGGGCCAGACACCACAAGCCCATTTACAATTCAAAATGTGTGACGTTTCATTTTTTACTATTACCAAATTTTTTGTTGCCTTTATTACTTTATTAGACTTGCCGTTTCCCACACACAATCATTGTACTTCATTATTATGTAACAGCTGCACGAACATCGGTACCAACCCGTGTGCATGTTAACCTGTTTTTGAATCCTCACTTATCAACCTGTGCACTAGCCGGTTTGTCCGTACACAAGGCATTACTTTGAATAAACCTTTGTCCTAAGGGACCAGCAAGCAACTTTTATTCTCTTTCCTATCCCCAACCTTGACAACTCCCCCCAGTTTTGCACACTGGCCCCTCTTTCCTATTTTCCTGTGGTTCCATCTTGGCCCTGCTTTCACAGTGCCACACCTGTTTCTATGGCACACCGTCTTACCTTAATACCAGTGCCATTTTGGGGATTCACCATTCTGTGTAGAGGATGCATACTCAACAATACACCTCTCTCCCACAACCATGGCTACTTATGCTGAATTATACCAGAGCTTTCTAGAAGTCAGGCAGGGTTTGGCCCTCAGAAGAGAAGTCCTGACCACCCACTTGGATTGATGCCCAAGTGACTTAAGCTGGGATAAAAAGACAAAAGGAACAAGAAGCCAGGGAGGAGAGGGAAAGAGCAGACAGAGAAGCCAGGGAGGAGAAGGAGAGACTAGAGCTAGAAGCACAGCATGCCCAGTTGGCTCTTGAACAAGCTTGCCACGGCAGTGCCATGGCACTCCCCCAACATAGAGCTAATCATTCCTCTCCAGCCACGCCCCAGTCCGCTCTAAACAGTATGAGCATGCTCATCCAGACGTGATTGGAAGATGAGCCCAGAGCATGGCTCGGTCAAATACAGAATGTTTCTGCCAACTACGGCCCCTCTGCAATTGAGATATTGCTTAATTCTGAACAAGCACACGAAGGGCAGGGTTTAATTAAGCGCTACATACTTTGACAACTGCTGAACTAGGAGTTCTGCAGCAGTCAGAGGGTGGTCAACAAAGTACGAAAATTACACCTGAACGCTGGAGACAATGCTGGCATAGCCTACTCAAAGAAGCTAGACAGTCCTGGATGGACTGGACATATCACAAAGGGAAAGATTTCAACAGTTGGCTGGATTCCCTTAAAGTCCAAACTCTTGTGGATCTTTCAGAGCATGTACATTTGGAGGATTTTTTTCTATTATGCTCCAAGCGCACTCGCCACTTATATATATGAGAAACGTCCCACTACCATTGCTGAATGCTGCTTTTAGGTAAATAATTGGGAATCCATCATCCCCACATCTGCTCTCTTGGCAAGGAAGTTATGCCTCCAAGTTCCACATCTTCAATGGCCCAGATCAAGAATGGGCCCACCTCTAAGCCAGTTACTTGCAACTTCTGCAAACAAACTGGACATAGCATTGAGCAGTGTCACAAACAAACCATGTGACAGCCAACACACTGTGACAACTGCTACCCCTACGAGCTCGGATAATGCAATGCTTGCCTGAACCAGCAGCAGGCCTGCTCCTTTAAGTTTAAACAGAACAGTGCCACCCAGAGACTACAGCCAGAACTATTGCACTGCCTGCAAAGTTTACGGACATTCTGCCTAATGGGCGAAGTGCCTAAGCCAGACTGCTACACCTGCTATTGCCTTGGCGGTAGTCACACCTTCACCCTTAGGACCTCCAGCCGAGGGTCCTATTACTGTGTCACCTCCCACATGTAACTACCATGTACTCCACGGTCAGAACTTTTGACAACTCTGGTGCACACATCTCCTTCATAAGAGAAGATCAAGTCCCCTACGGAGCCACCATCAACAGACAACCTCATTACTGTAGAGGCAATCAACTGGAAGATGATGATACTTCCTACGGTTCAGCTGAGGGTCACCAGACCTCATCCTTCAAGAATCTGTAGACTAGCAGTAGTTAAATATCTTCCTGGAGGTTGTGACATCCTCCTAGGACAGGATTTGAAGGCCTCCACAGAGAGTCCTCCACAAACTATACTCAACACCCTGCCAGTGCCACTTGAGTGCCCTGAGCAGTGCTCCACTACATTCATTCTGGATGTTGAGCCACTCTTCAGCACAAAGTCTGTGCCTGGGCCAGAATCCAATCCAGTGCCAGAGCCCACACTGCATCTTCCCCAAAGAGATCACCAACAGGGTACACTCCTACTTCCTGGCTTGGCTCCGTCATCCATGTCAGACCAAGAGTTAAAGTTTACCCAATGTAAACCTGAGTCCTATTTGGACTACCATGACCATGGCAGAAATGGCAGAAACTCATAAAGGTGTGGCCTTGCAAACAATGCCTGAATTGGTCATTACCACTTGTGAGGCTCCAACGACTGCCAAACCTTCTTCCTTTCCTTCCATGTCCCCTGAAAATTTGACTATACCCCAGCTGAAAGCTGAACTAAATGAACTGTGCCAGCAAGTGACGATGAATGTTGGCACCCTAAAGACTCTCATTGTTGAGGCAGCAGGAGTGCCTAAGATGCCAACTCCTCCTATGGATCTGGCATCATGGGGTCCTCCTATACCAATGAACAGGCAGGCTAGAAAAGGACCCAGGAAGAGGGGTACAAGTCATAGGTCTTACAGGTAGCCTACAAGAGCCACTGTGCTCTCCTGGCACTTGCCCAAACCTGGCACAGTGCCCAAATTACCTAATCCAGAGGAAGTGCCACTTACTCTCTTCATACTTCTACTTCTCGCCCCTTGTGTGGGTGCATTCACAAACCTTAAACCTTCTGTTCCACATTTAAACTACTTACTAATCACATACTTCTTTCTGAGTACTGGGCACCTTCATCCAGAGGAAGGTGCTAAGGCACTCCCTACGTCCCACTTTTGAAACTTATAGATTGGTTCTTTTTGTACCTTTAATATTAATTCATGTAGCAATTTTAACCCACCCTTTCCTTTTGTCCTAGTATTTATTCGTTATTCTACCTGTTAAACTTCCTGTACACTGGTGCAAATTGCACAGTGCCATCTACCAGTCATACTGGTACAATTATTTGTTCATACTGACTAAGGTCAAGCAGTGGGTAAAAAATCCCCATATACATTATATTAACATTTGTATGAAAATTTTATAATTAGTTAGGGCTAAACCTCATTCTTGTATAGTTAGGATAAACCCAAAATAACAAAATACCATTGTAAACATTGAAAAAGTGAAAATATTTTATCAAACCATGTCAAGTAAAACTTTAAAAATTAGCCAAACCTTGTAGTAAACCTAGTTTTAATTTAATCTTAAGTAATATACATTGGGATGTAAAGCTGTAAGAGAGAGAGAGTAAGATTTCTTAACCCT